>NW_026529390.1:0-301431 GCF_028500815.1 Rissa tridactyla
TTGCGCCGGGCCAGGCACAAAAATTGCCATACGGCTGGAGATGGGGTCCCCCGCCCCAAAGAGCCAGCAGGGAAAACTATGCTTGTTCTAAAGCTCTTTGGGAACCGCTTGTGTAGCCCCACAGACCTGGGGGCTGCAGGCTTTCCTGCTGCCTTCAGCCTCAAACCACCCTTTCCCACTACGCAACGCGCCAGGCATAAAAATAGCCATACGACTGGAGATGGGTCCCCCGCCCAAAGAGCCAGCAGGAAAACTATGCCTTGTTCTAAAGCTCTTTGGGAACCGCTTGCGTAGCACCACAGACCTGGGGGGCTGCAGGCTTTGCTCCTGCCTTCAGCCTCAAAGCCACCCTTTCCCACCTGGCGCCGCGCCAGCTCAAAAATGGCCATACGGCTGGAGATGGGTCCCCCCGCCCAGAGAGCCAGCAGGGAAAACTATGCCTTGTTCTAAAGCTCTTTGGGAAACCGCTTGCGTAGCCCCACAGACCTGGGGGCTGCGGGCTTTCCTGCTGCCTTTAGCCTCGACACCACCCTTTCCCACTTGGCGCCGCGCCAGGCTCAAAAATGGCCATACGGCTGGAGATGGGTCCCCCGCCAGAGAGCAGCAGGGAAAACTATGCCTTGTTCTAAAGCTCTTTGGGAACCGCTTGCGTAGCCCCACAGACCTGGGGGCTGCGGGCTTTCCTGCTGCCTTCAAGCCTCAAAGCCACCCTTTCCCACTGGGCGCCGGCCAGGCACAAAAATGGCCTATGGCTGGAGATGGGTCCCCCGAACAAAGAGCCAGCAGGGAAAACTATGCCTTGTTCTAAAGCTCTTTGGGAACTGCTTGCGTAGCCCCACAGACCTGGGGGCTGCAGGCTTTCCTGCTGCCTTCAGCCTCAAAGCCACCCTTTCCACTTGGCGCCCTATCAAGCACAAAAATGGCCTATGGCTGGAGATGGGTCCCAGGCCAAAGAGCCAGCAGGGAAAACTATGCCTTGTTCTAAAGCTCTTTGGGAACCGCTTGCTTGGCCCCACAGACGTGGGGGCTGCGGGCTTTCCTGCTGCCTTCAGCCTCGACACCACCCTTTCCCACTTGGCGCCGCGCCAGGCACAAAAATGGCCATACGGCTGGAGATGGTCCCCCACCCAAAGAGCCAGCAGGGAAAACTATGCCTTGTTCTAAAGCTCTTTGGGAACCGCTTGCGTAGCCCCACACACGTGGGGGCTGCGGGCTTTTCCTGCTGCCTTCAGCCTCAAAACCACCCTTTCCCACTTGGCGCCCTATCAGGCACAAAAATGGCCATACGGCTGGAGATGGGTCCCCCGCCCAAAGAGCCAGCAGGGAAAACTATGCCTTGTTCTAAAGCTCTTTGGGAACTGCTTGCGTAGCCCCCACAGACCTGGGGGCTGCGGGCTTTCCTGCTGCCTTCAGCCTCAAAGCCACCCTTTCGCACTTGGGGCTTCGCCAGGCACAAAAATGGCCATATGGCTGGGAGATGGGTCCCCCTCCCAAAGAGCGAGCAGGGAAAACTATGCCTTGTTCTAAAGCTCTTTGGGAACCGCTTGCGTAGCCCCACAGACCTGGGGGCTGCGGGCTTTCCTGCTGCCTTCAGCCTCAAAGCCACCCTTTCCCACTTGGCGCCGGGCCAGGGACAAAAATGGCCATACGGCTGGAGATGGGTCCCATGCTCAAAGAGCCAGCAGGGAAAACTATGCCTTGTTCTAAAGCTCTTTGGGAACCGCTTGCTTGGCCCCACAGACCTGGGGGCTGCAGGCTTTGCTGCTGCCTTCAGCCTCGACACCACCCTTTCCCACTACGCACCGCGCCAGGCACAAAAATGGCCATACGTCTGGAGATGGGTCCCACGCCCAAAGAGCCAGCTGGGAAAACTACGCCTTGTTCTAAAGCTCTTTGGGGAACCGCTTGCTTGGCCCCCACAGACGTGGGGGCTGCGGGCTTTCCTGCTGTCTTCAGCCTCGACACCACCCTTTCCCTCTTGGCGCCCTATCAGGCACAAAAATGGCCATACGGCTGGAGATGGGTCCCCCCGCCCAAAGAGCCAGCAGGGAAAACTATGCCTTGTTCTAAAGCTCTTTGGGAACCGCTTGCGTAGCCCCACACACGTGGGGGGCTGCGGGCTTTCCTGCTGCCTTCAGCCTCAAAGCCACCCCTTTCGCACTTGGGGCTTCGCCAGGCACAAAAATGGCCATATGGCTGGAGATGTGTCCCCCGCCCAAAGAGCGAGCAGGGAAAACTATGCCTTGTTCTAAAGCTCTTTGGGAACCGCTTGCGTAGCCCCACAGACCTGGGGGCTGCGGGCTTTCCCTGCTGCCTTCAGCCTCAAAGCCACCCTTTCCCACTTGGCGCCGGGCCAGGGACAAAAATGGCCATACGGCTGGAGATGGGTCCCATGCCCCAAAGAGCCAGCAGGGAAAACTATGCCTTGTTCTAAAGCTCTTTGGAACCGCTTGCGTAGCCCCACAGACCTGGGGGCTGCGGGCTTTGCTGCTGCCTTCAGCCTCGACACCACCCTTACCCACTTGGCGCCGCGCCAGGCACAAAAATGGCCATACGGCTGGAGATGGGTCCCCCGCCCAAAGAGCCAGCAGGGGAAAACTATGCCTTGTTCTAAAGCTCTTTGGGAACCGCTTGCGTAGCCCCACAGACCTGGGGGCTGCGGGCTTTCCTGCTGCCTTCAGCCTCAAAACCACCCTTTCCCACTACGCACCGCGCCAGGCACAAAAATGGCCATACGGCTGGAGATGGGTCCCCCGCCCAAAGAGCCAGCAGGGAAAACTATGCCTTGTTCTAAAGCTCTTTATGAACCGCTTGCTTGGCCCCACAGACGTGGGGGGCTGCGGGCTTTCCTGCTGCCTTCAGCCTCAAAACCACCCTATGCCACTACGCACCGCGTCAGGCACAAAAATAGCCATACGGCTGGAGATGGGTCCCCCACCCAAAGAGCCAGCAGGGAAAACTATGCCTTGTTCTAAAGGTCTTTGGGAACCGCTTGCCTAGCCCCACAGGCCCTGGGGGGCTGCAGGCTTTCCTGCTGTCTTCAGCCTCAAAGCCACCCTTTTCCCACTTGGCGCCCTATCAGGCACAAAATGGCCTATGGGTGGAGATGGGTCCCCCGCCCAAAGAGCCAGCAGGGAAAACTATGCCTTGTTCTAAAGCTCTTTGGGAACCGCTTGCGTAGCCGCACAGACCTGGGGGCTGCGGGCTTTCCTGCTGCCTTCAGCCTCAAAGCCACCCTTTCCCACTTTGCGCCGGGCCAGGCACAAAAATTGCCATACGGCTGGAGATGGGTCCCCCGCCCAAAGAGCCAGCAGGGAAAACTATGCCTTGTTCTAAAGCTCTTTGGGAACCGCTTGTGTAGCCCCACAGACCTGGGGGCTGCAGGCTTTCCTGCTGCCTTCAGCCTCAAAACCACCCTTTCCCACTACGCAACGCGCCAGGCATAAAAATAGCCATACGACTGGAGGATGGGTCCCCCGCCCAAAGAGCCAGCAGGGGAAAACTATGCCTTGTTCTAAAGCTCTTTGGGAACCGCTTGCGTAGCACCACAGACCTGGGGGCTGCAGGCTTTGCTCCTGCCTTCAGCCTCAAAGCCACCCTTTCCCACCTGGCGCCGCGCCAGGCTCAAAAATGGCCATACGGCTGGAGATGGGTCCCCCCGCCCAGAGAGCCAGCAGGGAAAACTATGCCATTGGTTCTAAAGCTCTTTGGGAACCGCTTGCGTAGCCCCACAGACCTGGGGGCTGCGGGCTTTCCTGCTGCCTTTAGCCTCGACACCACCCTTTCCCACTTGGCGCCGCGCCAGGCTCAAAAATGGCCATACGGCTGGAGATGGGTCCCCCGCCCAGAGAGCCAGCAGGGAAAACTATGCCTTGTTCTAAAGCTCTTTGGGAACCGCTTGCGTAGCCCCCACAGACCTGGGGGCTGCGGGCTTTCCTGCTGCCTTCAAGCCTCAAAGCCACCCTTTCCCACTGGGCGCCGGGCCAGGCACAAAAATGGCCTATGGCTGGAGATGGGTCCCCCGAACAAAGAGCCAGCAGGGGAAAACTATGCCTTGTTCTAAAGCTCTTTGGGAACTGCTTGCGTAGCCCCACAGACCTGGGGGCTGCAGGCTTTCCTGCTGCCTTCAGCCTCAAAGCCACCCTTTCCCACTTGGCGCCCTATCAAGCACAAAAATGGCCTATGGCTGGAGATGGGTCCCCAGGCCCAAAGAGCCAGCAGGGAAAACTATGCCTTGTTCTAAAGCTCTTTGGGAACCGCTTGCTTGGCCCCACAGACGTGGGGGCTGCGGGCTTTCCTGCTGCCTTCAGCCTCGACACCACCCTTTCCACTTGGCGCCGCGCCAGGCACAAAAATGGCCATACGGCTGGAGATGGGTCCCCCACCCAAAGAGCCAGCAGGGAAAACTATGCCTTGTTCTAAAGCTCTTTGGAACCGCTTGCGTAGCCCCCACACACGTGGGGGCTGCGGGCTTTCCTGCTGCCTTCAGCCTCAAAACCACCCTTTCCCACTTGGCGCCCTATCAGGCACAAAAATGGCCATACGGCTGGAGATGGGTCCCCCGCCCAAAGAGCCAGCAGGGAAAACTATGCCTTGTTCTAAAGCTCTTTGGGAACTGCTTGCGTAGCCCCACAGACCTGGGGGCTGCGGGCTTTCCTGCTGCCTTCAGCCTCAAAGCCACCCTTTCGCACTTGGGGCTTCGCCAGGCACAAAAAATGGCCATATGGCTGGAGATGGGTCCCCCTCCCAAAGAGCGAGCAGGGAAAACTATGCCTTGTTCTAAAGCTCTTTGGGAACCGCTTGCGTAGCCCCACAGACCTGGGGGCTGCGGGCTTTCCTGCTGCCTTCAGCCTCAAAGCCACCCTTTCCCACTTGGCGCCGGGCCAGGGACAAAAATGGCCATACGGCTGGAGATGGGTCCCATGCTCAAAGAGCCAGCAGGGAAAACTATGCCTTGTTCTAAAGCTCTTTGGGAACCGCTTGCTTGGCCCCACAGACCTGGGGGCTGCAGGCTTTGCTGCTGCCTTCAGCCTCGACACCACCCTTTCCCACTACGCACCGCGCCAGGCACAAAAATGGCCATACGTCTGGAGATGGGTCCCACGCCCAAAGAGCCAGCTGGGAAAACTACGCCTTGTTCTAAAGCTCTTTGGGAACCGCTTGCTTGGCCCCACAGACGTGGGGGCTGCGGCTTTCCTGCTGTCTTCAGCCTCGACACCACCCTTTCCCTCTTGGCGCCCTATCAGGCACAAAAATGGCCATACGGCTGGAGATGGGTCCCCCGCCCAAAGAGCCAGCAGGGAAAACTATGCCTTGTTCTAAAGCTCTTTGGGAACCGCTTGCGTAGCCCCACAGACCTGGGGGCTGCGGGCTTTCCTGCTGCCTTCAGCCTCAAAGCCACCCTTTCGCACTTGGGGCTTCGCCAGGCACAAAAATGGCCATATGGCTGGAGATGGGTCCCCCTCCCAAAGAGCGAGCAGGGAAAACTATGCCTTGTTCTAAAGCTCTTTGGGAACCGCTTGCGTAGCCCCACAGACCTGGGGGCTGCGGGCTTTCCTGCTGCCTTCAGCCTCAAAGCCACCCTTTCCCACTTGGCGCCGGGCCAGGGACAAAAATGGCCATACGGCTGGAGATGGGTCCCATGCCCAAAGAGCCAGCAGGGAAAACTATGCCTTCTTCTAAAGCTCTTTGGGAACCGCTTGCTTGGCCCCACAGACCTGGGGGCTGCAGGCTTTGCTGCTGCCTTCAGCCTCGACACCACCCTTTCCCACTACGCACCGCGCCAGGCACAAAAATGGCCATACGGCTGGAGATGGGTCCCCCGCCCAAAGAGCCAGCAGGGAAAACTATGCCTTGTTCTAAAGCTCTTTGGGAACCGCTTGCTTGGCCCCACAGACGTGGGGGCTGCAGGCTTTCCTGCTGCCTTCAGCCTCAAAACCACCCTATGCCACTACGCACCGCGCCAGGCACAAAAATAGCCATACGGCTGGAGATGGGTCCCCCGCCCAAAGAGCCAGCAGGGAAAACTATGCCTTGTTCTAAAGGTCTTTGGGAACCGCTTGCGTAGCCCCACAGACCTGGGGGCTGCAGGCTTTCCTGCTGTCTTCAGCCTCAAAGCCACCCTTTCCCACTTGGCGCCCTATCAGGCACAAAAATGGCCTATGGGTGGAGATGGGTCCCATGCCCAAAGAGCCAGCAGGGAAAACTATGCCTTGTTCTAAAGCTCTTTGGGAACCGCTTGCGTAGCCCCACAGACCTGGGGGCTGCGGGCTTTCCTGCTGCCTTCAGCCTCGATACCACCATTTCCCACTTGGCGCTGCGCCATGCACAAAAATGGCCATACGGCTGGAGATGGGTCCCCCGCCCAAAGAGCCAGCAGGGAAAACTATGCCTTGTTCTAAAGCTCTTTGGGAACCGCTTGCGTAGCCCCACAGACCTGGGGGCTGCGGGCTTTCCTGCTGCCTTCAGCCTCAAAACCACCCTTTCCCACTTGGCCCCCGGCCAGGCACAAAAATGGCCATACGGCTGGAGATGGGTCCCCCGCCCAAAGAGCCAGCAGGGAAAACTATGCCTTGTTCTAAAGCTCTTTGGGAACCGCTTGCGTAGCCCCACAGACCTGGGGGCTGCGGGCTTTCCTGCTGCCTTCAGCCTCAAAACCACCCTTTCCCACTTGGCCCCCGGCCAGGCACAAAAATGGCCATACGGCTGGAGATGGGTCCCCCGCCCAAAGAGCCAGCAGGGAAAACTATGCCTTGTTCTAAAGCTCTTTGGGAACTGCTTGCGTAGCCCCACAGACCTGGGGGCTGCGGGCTTTCCTGCTGCCTTCAGCCTCGACACCACCCTTTCCCACTTGGCACTGCTCCAGGCTCAAAAATGGCCATACGGCTGGAGATGGGTCCCCCGCCCAGAGAGCCAGCAGGGAAAACTATGCCTTGTTCTAAAGCTCTTTGGGAACCGCTTGCGTAGCCCCACACACCTGGGGGCTGCGGGCTTTCCTGCTGCCTTCAGTCTCAAAGCCACCCTTTCCAACTTGGCGCCGGGCCAGGCACAAAAATGGCCATACGGCTGGAGATGGGTCCCCTGCCAAAAGAGCCAGCAGGGAAAACTATGCCTTGTTCTAAAGCTCTTTGGGAACCGCTTGCGTAGCCCCACAGACCTGGGGGCTGCGGGCTTTCCTGCTGCCTTCAGCCTCAAAGCCACCCTTTCGCACTTGGGGCTTCGCCAGGCTCAAAAATGGCCATATGGCTGGAGATGTGTCCCCCGCCCAAAGAGCGAGCAGGGAAAACTATGCCTTGTTCTAAAGCTCTTTGGGAACCGCTTGCGTAGCCCCACAGACCTGGGGGCTGCGGGCTTTCCTGCTGCCTTCAGCCTCAAAGCCACCCTTTCCCACTTGGCGCCGGGCCAGGGACAAAAATGGCCATACGGCTGGAGATGGGTCCCATGCCCAAAGAGCCAGCAGGGAAAACTATGCCTTGTTCTAAAGCTCTTTGGGAACCGCTTGCTTGGCCCCACAGACCTGGGGGCTGCAGGCTTTGCTGCTGCCTTCAGCCTCGACACCACCCTTACCCACTTGGCGCCGCGCCAGGCACAAAAATGGCCATACGGCTGGAGATGGGTCCCCCGCCCAAAGAGCCAGCAGGGAAAACTATGCCTTGTTCTAAAGCTCTTTGGGAACCGCTTGCGTAGCCCCACAGACCTGGGGGCTGCGGGCTTTCCTGCTGCCTTCAGCCTCAAAACCACCCTTTCCCACTACGCACCGCGCCAGGCACAAAAATGGCCATACGGCTGGAGATGGGTCCCCCGCCCAAAGAGCCAGCAGGGAAAACTATGCCTTGTTCTAAAGCTCTTTATGAACCGCTTGCTTGGCCCCACAGACGTGGGGGCTGCGGGCTTTCCTGCTGCCTTCAGCCTCAAAACCACCCTATGCCACTACGCACCGCGTCAGGCACAAAAATAGCCATACGGCTGGAGATGGGTCCCCCACCCAAAGAGCCAGCAGGGAAAACTATGCCTTGTTCTAAAGCTCTTTGGGAACCGCTTGCGTAGCCCCACAGGCCTGGGGGCTGCAGGCTTTCCTGCTGTCTTCAGCCTCAAAGCCACCCTTTCCCACTTGGCGCCCTATCAGGCACAAAAATGGCCTATGGGTGGAGATGGGTCCCATGCCCAAAGAGCCAGCAGGGAAAACTATGCCTTGTTCTAAAGCTCTTTGGGAACCGCTTGCGTAGCCCCACAGACCTGGGGGCTGCGGGCTTCCCTGCTGCCTTTAGCCTCGACACCACCCTTTCCCTCTTGGCGCCGCGCCAGGCACAAAAATGGCCGTACGGCTGGAGATGGGTCCCCCGCCCAGAGAGCCAGCAGGGAAAACTATGCCTTGTTCTAAAGCTCTTTGGGAACCGCTTGCGTAGCCGCACAGACCTGGGGGCTGCGGGCTTTCCTGCTGCCTTCAGCCTCAAAGCCACCCTTTCCCACTTTGCGCCGGGCCAGGCACAAAAATTGCCATACGGCTGGAGATGGGTCCCCCGCCCAAAGAGCCAGCAGGGAAAACTATGCCTTGTTCTAAAGCTCTTTGGGAACCGCTTGTGTAGCCCCACAGACCTGGGGGCTGCAGGCTTTCCTGCTGCCTTCAGCCTCAAAACCACCCTTTCCCACTACGCAACGCGCCAGGCATAAAAATAGCCATACGACTGGAGATGGGTCCCCCGCCCAAAGAGCCAGCAGGGAAAACTATGCCTTGTTCTAAAGCTCTTTGGGAACCGCTTGCGTAGCCCCACAGACCTTGGGGCTGCGGGCTTTCCTGCTGCCTTCAGCCTCGACAGCACCCTTTCCCACTTGGCTTCGCGCCAGGCACAAAAATGGCCTATGGCTGGAGATGGGTCCCATGCCCTAAGAGCCAGCTGGGAAAACTATGCCTTCTTCTAAAGCTCTTTGGGAACCGCTTGCGTAGCCGCACAGACCTGGGGGCTGCGGGCTTTCCTGCTGCCTTCAGCCTCAAAGCCACCCTTTCCCACTTTGCGCCGGGCCAGGCACAAAAATTGCCATACGGCTGGAGATGGGTCCCCCGCCCAAAGAGCCAGCAGGGAAAACTATGCCTTGTTCTAAAGCTCTTTGGGAACCGCTTGTGTAGCCCCACAGACCTGGGGGCTGCAGGCTTTCCTGCTGCCTTCAGCCTCAAAACCACCCTTTCCCACTACGCAACGCGCCAGGCATAAAAATAGCCATACGACTGGAGATGGGTCCCCCGCCCAAAGAGCCAGCAGGGAAAACTATGCCTTGTTCTAAAGCTCTTTGGGAACCGCTTGCGTAGCCCCACAGACCTTGGGGCTGCGGGCTTTCCTGCTGCCTTCAGCCTCGACAGCACCCTTTCCCACTTGGCTTCGCGCCAGGCACAAAAATGGCCTATGGCTGGAGATGGGTCCCATGCCCTAAGAGCCAGCTGGGAAAACTATGCCTTCTTCTAAAGCTCTTTGGGAACCGCTTGCGTAGCACCACAGACCTGGGGGCTGCAGGCTTTGCTCCTGCCTTCAGCCTCAAAGCCACCCTTTCCCACCTGGCGCCGCGCCAGGCTCAAAAATGGCCATACGGCTGGAGATGGGTCCCCCGCCCAGAGAGCCAGCAGGGAAAACTATGCCTTGTTCTAAAGCTCTTTGGGAACCGCTTGCGTAGCCCCACAGACCTGGGGGCTGCGGGCTTTCCTGCTGCCTTCAGCCTCAAAACCACCCTTTCCCACTTGGCGCCGCGCCAGGCTCAAAAATGGCCATACGGCTGGAGATGGGTCCCCCGCCCAAAGAGCCAGCAGGGAAAACTATGCCTTGTTCTAAAGCTCTTTGGGAACCGCTTGCGTAGCCCCACAGACCTGGGGGCTGCAGGCTTTCCTGCTGCCTTCACCCTCAAAACCACCCTTTCCCACTTGGCACTGCTCCAGGCTCAAAAATGGCCATACGGCTGGAGATGGGTCCCCCACCCAAAGAGCCAGCAGGGAAAACTATGCCTTGTTCTAAAGCTCTTTTGGAACCGCTTGCGTAGCCCCACAGACCTGGGGGCTGCAGGCTTTCCTGCTGTCTTTAGCCTCAAAGCCACCCTTTCCCACTTGGCGCCCTATCAGGCACAAAAATGGCCTATGGGTGGAGATGGGTCCCATGCCCAAAGAGCCAGCAGGGAAAACTATGCCTTGTTCTAAAGCTCTTTGGGAACCGCTTGCGTAGCCCCACAGACCTGGGGGCTGCGGGCTTTCCTGCTGCCTTCAGCCTCAAAGCCACCCTTTCACACTTGGCACCGCGCCAGGCACAAAAATGGCCATACGGCTGGAGATGGGTCCCCCGCCCAAAGAGCCAGCAGGGAAAACTATGCCTTGTTCTAAAGCTCTTTGGGAACTGCTTGCGTAGCTCCACAGACCTGGGGGCTGCGGGCTTTCCTGCTGCCTTTAGCCTCGACACCACCCTTTCCCTCTTGGCGCCGCGCCAGGCACAAAAATGGCCGTACGGCTGGAGATGGGTCCCCCGCCCAGAGAGCCAGCAGGGAAAACTATGCCTTGTTCTAAAGCTCTTTGGGAACCGCTTGCGTAGCCCCACACACGTGGGGGCTGCGGGCTTTCCTGCTGCCTTCAGCCTCAAAACCACCCTTTCCCACTTGGCGCCCTATCAGGCACAAAAATGGCCATACGGCTGGAGATGGGTCCCCCGCCCAAAGAGCCAGCAGGGAAAACTATGCCTTGTTCTAAAGCTCTTTGGGAACTGCTTGCGTAGCCCCACAGACCTGGGGGCTGCGGGCTTTCCTGCTGCCTTCAGCCTCAAAGCCACCCTTTCGCACTTGGGGCTTCGCCAGGCACAAAAATGGCCATATGGCTGGAGATGGGTCCCCCTCCCAAAGAGCGAGCAGGGAAAACTATGCCTTGTTCTAAAGCTCTTTGGGAACCGCTTGCGTAGCCCCACAGACCTGGGGGCTGCGGGCTTTCCTGCTGCCTTCAGCCTCAAAGCCACCCTTTCCCACTTGGCGCCGGGCCAGGCACAAAAATGGCCATACGGCTGGAGATGGGTCCCATGCTCAAAGAGCCAGCAGGGAAAACTATGCCTTGTTCTAAAGCTCTTTGGGAACCGCTTGCTTGGCCCCACAGACCTGGGGGCTGCAGGCTTTGCTGCTGCCTTCAGCCTCGACACCACCCTTTCCCACTACGCACCGCGCCAGGCACAAAAATGGCCATACGTCTGGAGATGGGTCCCACGCCCAAAGAGCCAGCTGGGAAAACTATGCCTTGTTCTAAAGCTCTTTGGGAACCGCTTGCTTGGCCCCACAGACGTGGGGGCTGCGGGCTTTCCTGCTGTCTTCAGCCTCGACACCACCCTTTCCCACTTGGCGCCCTATCAGGCACAAAAATGGCCATACGGCTGGAGATGGGTCCCCCGCCCAAAGAGCCAGCAGGGAAAACTATGCCTTGTTCTAAAGCTCTTTGGGAACCGCTTGCGTAGCCCCACAGACCTGGGGGCTGCGGGCTTTCCTGCTGCCTTCAGCCTCAAAGCCACCCTTTCGCACTTGGGGCTTCGCCAGGCACAAAAATGGCCATATGGCTGGAGATGGGTCCCCCTCCCAAAGAGCGAGCAGGGAAAACTATGCCTTGTTCTAAAGCTCTTTGGGAACCGCTTGCGTAGCCCCACAGACCTGGGGGCTGCGGGCTTTCCTGCTGCCTTCAGCCTCAAAGCCACCCTTTCCCACTTGGCGCCGGGCCAGGGACAAAAATGTCCATACGGCTGGAGATGGGTCCCATGCCCAAAGAGCCAGCAGGGAAAACTATGCCTTGTTCTAAAGCTCTTTGGGAACCGCTTGCGTAGCCCCACAGACCTGGGGGCTGCAGGCTTTGCTGCTGCCTTCAGCCTCGACACCACCCTTTCCCACTACGCACCGCGCCAGGCACAAAAATGGCCATACGGCTGGAGATGGGTCCCCCGCCCAAAGAGCCAGCAGGGAAAACTATGCCTTGTTCTAAAGCTCTTTGGGAACCGCTTGCTTGGCCCCACAGACGTGGGGGCTGCAGGCTTTCCTGCTGCCTTCAGCCTCAAAACCACCCTATGCCACTACGCACCGCTTCAGGCACAAAAATAGCCATACGGCTGGAGATGGGTCCCCCGCCCAAAGAGCCAGCAGGGAAAACTATGCCTTGTTCTAAAGGTCTTTGGGAACCGCTTGCGTAGCCCCACAGACCTGGGGGCTGCAGGCTTTCCTGCTGTCTTCAGCCTCAAAGCCACCCTTTCCCACTTGGCGCCCTATCAGGCACAAAAATGGCCTATGGGTGGAGATGGGTCCCATGCCCAAAAAGCCAGCAGGGAAAACTATGCCTTGTTCTAAAGCTCTTTGGGAACCGCTTGCGTAGCCCCACAGACCTGGGGGCTGCGGGCTTTCCTGCTGCCTTCAGCCTCGACACCACCCTTTCCCACTTGGCGCCGCGCCAGGCACAAAAATGGCCATACGGCTGGAGATGGGTCCCCCGCCCAAAGAGCCAGCAGGGAAAACTATGCCTTGTTCTAAATCTCTTTGGGAACCACTTGCGTAGCCCAACAGACCTGGGGGCTGCGGGCTTTCCTGCTGCCTTCAGCCTCAAAACCACCCTTTCCCACTTGGCGCCCTATCAGGCACAAAAATGGCCATACGGCTGGAGATGGGTCCCCCGCCCAAAGAGCCAGCAGGGAAAACTATGCCTTGTTCTAAAGCTCTTTGGGAACCGCATGCGTAGCCCAACAGATCTTGGGCCTGTGGGCTTTCCTGCTGCCTTCAGCCTAGACAACACCCTTTCCCACTAGGTGCCTCGCACGCACACAAATGGCCATACGGCTGGAGATGGGTCCCCTGCCCAAGGAGCCAGCAGGGAAAACTATGCCTTGTTCTAAAGCTCTTTGGGAACCGCTTGCTTGGCCCCACAGACCTGGGGGCTGCAGGCTTTCTTGCTGCCTTCAGCCTCGACAGCACACTTTCCCTTTTGGCACCGCGTCAGTCACAAAAATGGCCTATGGATGGAGATGGGTCCCATGCCCAAAGAGCCAGCAGGGAAAACTATGCCTTGTTCTAAAGCTCTTTGGGAACCGCTTGCGTAGCCCCACAGACCTGGGGGCTGCGGGCTTTCCTGCTGCCTTCAGCCTCGACAACACCCTTTCCCACTTGGCGCCGCGCCAGGCACAAAAATAGCTATACGGCTGGAGATGGGTCCCATGCCCAAAGAGCCAGCAGGGAAAACTATGCCTTGTTCTAAAGCTCTTTCAGAACCGCTTGCGTAGCCCCCAGACCTGGGGGCTGCAGGCTTTCTTGCTGCCTTCAGCCTCGACAGCACACTTTCCCACTTGGCACCGCGTCAGTCACAAAAATGGCCTATGGCTGGAGATGGGTCCCCTGCCCAAGGAGCCAGCAGGGAAAACTATGCCTTGTTCTAAAGCTCTTTGGGAACCGCTTGCGTAGCCCCACAGACCTGGGGGCTGCGGGCTTTCCTGCTGCCTTCAGCCTCAAAGCCACCCTTTCCCACTTGGCGCCGCGCCAGGCTCAAAAATGGCCATACGGCTGGAGATGGGTCCCCCACCCAAAGAGTCAGCAGGGAAAACTATGCCTTGTTCTAAAGCTCTTTGGGAACCGCTTGGATAGCCCCACAGACCTGGGGGCTGCAGGCTCTCCTGCTGCCTTCAGCCTCGACACCACCCTTTCCCACTTGGCGCCGCGCCAGGCACAAAAATGGCCTATGGCTGGAGATTGGTGCCCCGCCCAAAGAGCCAGCAGGGAAAACTATGCCTTGTTCTAAAGCTCTTTGGGAACCGCTTGCGTAGCCCCACAGACCTGGGGGCTGCGGGCTTTCCTGCTGCCTTCAGCCTCGACAACACCCTTTCCCACTTGGCGCCGCGCCAGGCACAAAAATAGCTATACGGCTGGAGATGGGTCCCATGCCCAAAGAGCCAGCAGGGAAAACTATGCCTTGTTCTAAAGCTCTTTCAGAACCGCTTGCGTAGCCCCCAGACCTGGGGGCTGCAGGCTTTCTTGCTGCCTTCAGCCTCGACAGCACACTTTCCCACTTGGCACCGCGTCAGTCACAAAAATGGCCTATGGCTGGAGATGGGTCCCCCGCCCAAGGAGCCAGCAGGGAAAACTATGCCTTGTTCTAAAGCTCTTTCAGAACCGCTTGCGTAGCCCCACAGACCTGGGGGCTGCGGGCTTTCCTGCTGCCTTCAGCCTCGACACCACCCTTTCCCACTTGGCGCCGCGCCAGGCTCAAAAATGGCCATACGGCTGGAGATGGGTCCCCCACCCAAAGAGCCAGCAGGGAAAACTATGCCTTGTTCTAAAGCTCTTTGTGAACCGCTTGGATAGCCCCACAGACCTGGGGGCTGCAGGCTCTCCTGCTGCCTTCAGCCTCGACACCACCCTTTCTCACTTGGCGCCGCGCCAGGCACAAAAATGGCCTATGGCTGGAGATGGGTCCCATGCCCAAAGAGCCAGCAGGGAAAACTATGCCTTGTTCTAAAGCTCTTTGGGAACCGCTTGCGTAGCCCCACAGACCTTGGGGCTGCGGGATTTCCTGCTGCCTTCAGACTCGACACCACCCTTTCCCACTTGGCGCCGCGCCAGGCACAAAAATGGCCATACGGCTGGAGATGGGTGCCCCGCCCAAAGAGCCAGCAGGGAAAACTATGCCTTGTTCTAAAGCTCTTTGGGAACCGCTTGCGTAGCCCCACAGACCTGGGGGCTGCGGGCTTTCCTGCTGCCTTCAGCCTCGACAACACCCTTTCCCACTTGGCGCCGTGCCAGGCACAAAAATAGCTATACGGCTGGAGATGGGTCCCATGCCCAAAGAGCCAGCAGGGAAAACTATGCCTTGTTCTAAAGCTCTTTGGGAACTGCTTGCGTAGCCCCACAGACCTGGGGGCTGCAGGCTTTCTTGCTGCCTTCAGCCTCGACAGCACACTTTCCCACTTGGCACCGCGTCAGTCACAAAAATGGCCTATGGCTGGAGATGGGTCCCCCGCCCAAGGAGCCAGCAGGGAAAACTATGCCTTGTTCTAAAGCTCTTTCAGAACCGCTTGCGTAGCCCCACAGACCTGGGGGCTGCGGGCTTTCCTGCTGCCTTCAGCCTCGACACCACCCTTTCCCACTTGGCGCCGCGCCAGGCTCAAAAATGGCCATACGGCTGGAGATGGGTCCCATGCCCAAAGAGCCAGCAGGGAAAACTATGCCTTGTTCTAAAGCTCTTTGGGAACCGCTTGCGTAGCCCCACAGACCTGGGGGCTGCGGGATTTCCTGCTGCCTTCAGACTCGACACCACCCTTTCCCACTTGGCGCCGCGCCAGGCACAAAAATGGCCATACGGCTGGAGATGGGTCCCCCGCCCAAAGAGCCAGCAGGGAAAACTATGCCTTGTTCTAAAGCTCTTTGGGAACCGCTTGCGTAGCCCCACAGACCTGGGGGCTGCGGGCTTTCCTGCTGCCTTCAGCCTCGACACCACCCTTTCCCACTTGGCGCCGCGCCAGGCACAAAAATGGCCATACGGCTGGAGATGGGTTCCCCGCTGAAGGAGCCAGCAGGGAAAACTATGCCTTGTTCTAAAGCTCTTTGGGAACCGCTTGCGTAGCCCCACAGACCTGGGGGCTGTGGGCTTTCCTGCTGCCTTCAGCCTCGACACCACCCTTTCCCACTTGGCGCCACGCCAGGCACAAAAATGGCCATACGGCTGGAGATGGGTCCCCCGCCCAAAGAGCCAGCAGGGAAAACTTTGTCTACAGTCAGTCAAGGTCGACGTACTCAACACTGATAAGAAAGATCACATGTGTTCTTGTGGTGAGGGATATCAAGTGGAAATCCTTCTCGCGGAGTGATCAAGCGATTTAAACTTTTCATCATAATCCAAAGTCTAACATGCAAAACAATTGTCTAAGCAAAGCACAATACAGTGAGTATTAGTAAAACAACAACAGAGTGAAGCATCTTGTTATAAAGTCCTGTAACTGTCGGTGACCATCCAAAAAGAGGATCTCCCCATCTATGTCCTTCGCCTCTCTTCACTCTTTCCAACGCTTGGTGTATTTCTTCAACCTGATGATGGACGGTAATCAAAGTTGTCTGTCTATTTTCTTGGGCCTCTTTCAAGAGTCGCTTCAATTCATTGTGTTTTAGCAGCTTCTTCACCAGGGAGAGATTCATTCCGATAGGGGCAGGCAACAATCTCGAATCAACGTATAATTAGGTTGTAGCAATTGAAAAGACGTAACAGGAGCTTAATAATTGAAGTCGCATCCCGTAACTTTGTGTTAGTAAAGTTCAAACACAAAGATTTGAGTGATTACTATGTCATCTCTGAATACAAGACTACAGGGAGACCTCATGCTAACGCACCCTTTCCCAATATAGTCAAGCACAGTCTCTGGGGTTTCATCGGGATGTGTCTCAAAGTGACAAGCATTCTGGTTGGTGTCAAGACAAAGGTCTTGTGCTTTGAGAGTATTACTCTCACAAATGAATCCTTGTTGGTCTCGTGAAACGCATGCGTCAACATCAGCAGTTTGCCATTTAGTCTCATTTTGTCGTGCCCAACCTCTGTGCTGTGTTGGATAGAGTAGAGCTCCTTGGTGATTCAACCCCAGTGCGATGATTGGGTATGTGGTGTATACGGAGGCATTGCGTATCGTTAAGACAAAAGCTGTGGCTTTGCTCTCAGTGGGATCGTAGGTGAAATTAACCAGATACCACCTGGACTGAAATTTTTTCTCAAATTCAATTGCGTTATCCCATATTACTTTTCGAATTTCGGTGGGCAAGGTGCCTTCTTCACCTTCCCTTATGATTGCGGCTGTCATAGATTGCATCCACAATTGGGCTTGGATACAACTAAGAGCCAAGGAAACATTGGTTTGAGTTGTACCAAGTGCATCTGTGATCAGCTGATGGTCTTTTTCACCCGTTTCTTCCCATTGAGGCAATATATTCGATAAAAGCCGTTGGTGGTTTCCCAATGCTAATAGAGAGGACTGTAGGGGACGTCTTAATTTGTCCAGATCAGTAGCGGTTGTGACTAGTTTGTTGGCAAGTATCTCAGCATCTATACTATTCAAGACTCCCAGGCCTGTTCCTAAGATACCAGTCGCATCCCTCTTCCGTCCGTGTGAAGTGGCAAGAGTTCGTTTGCGTAACCATGCTGACCATTCTGCATAAGATGTACTCAGGAATGGTAAGCAGGTGGGTTTGATCGCAGAGATTTTAATCTGCATTGACAATTCTGCTCGTTTGAGGGAATATGTGGGATTAAACAGTACCTGTTGTTGACCTGTGTGTGTTTAATAACGTAAGGGCCAATGTTGAAAATGTAAGGAGTTAGTCTAATGGAGGGCTTAGAAAAGAGAGAGGTGTTTTTTTTTTTTCTCTTAGAAGAGAGAGCCTTTGAGAGTTTGTGGGGTGTAGGTTCTGGATTCATTTCAGCAAGTTCAGGTGTATTTGAGTCAATCATAAATTCAAATAACAATTCTGTGCCCTTGTAGCCCCAAATACAGTACACTACTGTAGGTTTGATGAAAGTGAAATTGTGCCAGCAATCTGAATTTGGCTCCATAATTTTGTAACAATCAGTGTTGTATTTGTCCGCTTTGGTAGAGTCTACATAGATGGTTTTAATTACAGTTGGCCTGTGGTGATTAGACCCGTTGATAAATCGGCAACCAATGTGTGTTCTTGTGGAATAATTACTAAATTGGCCAAGAATACAAAAATACAGCATTGTTCACACATTAAGGAAAGTCATAAAATCAAGAGGCTTCTGAGGTAGAATACAGCCGCAGCTGGCACACGAAGAATGCAACAGCTGTGATTCCCTGTACAAGGTTGTTTGCGAAACTACACGAGGGATGGAACGGAACGCGCTTGTTCCGTGGCCTTCCCTTGTGACGAATAGCAGATATGGGGACGAGATGGTACTACGGAACTGATAAGCGGCTTACACGCCACCCGAGCCAACATTTCGTCAAATGTTGATGAAATGCTGTCCTTTTGTGCGAACTTTGCTCACCACAATGTACCAAAACACACCTCCATCCCGGAGGCTATCCGCCCCCGAGGTGTGAACACTCCTCCTTGAGTACATTAATCATAATAAAAGTACATATGACTAAAGTCACTCAAACTCCACTTTGAAGTTAAAAAAATACTATAAAAATAGCCCGAGAGGGGGAATGTCTGGGAAGACACCATCGCGAAGAATCCCACCGCTGTTTTCTGGGATCAGTCGACGGGCTGAGCCTTTCTTCCCCCTCATAAGGACGCCTTTGGGTAAGACTTTGATTACACCGAGTGCTTTCTCGGGGACTCTAGAAATTTCTCTAGAGAATCTCTACCCTACATTTATAGCCAGGCTGTATCGTTTATAATTTTGTCGCGCGTTTGTCTATTTAACAATGTCTTTATTTGCACGTGCTTTGCAGACAGTGTATTTATCACCGGCAATCCTAAAGAACCTGTATATCTGTTGTTTAAATAAACTGCACTGTTTCAGTAGCTAGTCGTTTCGCTTTCTCACTGAACGCGACCAAAACTTGAGAGAGGCCGTGCTGGTTCAGGAGCACGACTAGACTGAAGGTGCAGCCCACTATTAGTGTCTCCAAATCGTAATAGTTTAACACATAGTAAACGCGATTGGCCTGATAGTGCTGAATTGGGCATCACTCAGAATTGAAACCCAGCCGCACCTGGCCTCCCACCTCGGTGAGGAGTGTTAGAACGCAAGGGGGTTTATCTTCTGCCAAAACCGCTTGGCCCCGTTTCACGCAACAGAATTTGGCGTAGTCGGCAGGATTGCCATGGATAAACTGCTGCAAAAATATGATTGTGCCCCTTCCCAGGCTGGGAAGGAGTGGGCCCAAAAATTTTGGAAGGATGAAGAGAAAGTGGTGGAACGTATTGAAGAGCGTCGGGTTTCACAGAAGCTCAGAGCGGGGAAAGGCAAGGGTGTGATTTGTGCTGTGTTAGGCGCCTGTTTATCTTGTGCACAACAAGAAGCTAGAGAAACCCCCGCTCCTAATCTGATTTCAGCTGTAGAATATGCAACCCTGAAATCGGAGAATGAGGTGCTGAAGTCATCATTAGCCTTGCAAAAGGAGACAGGAGAAAGATTAAGAACTCAAGTCGATAAGCTTGTGAGTGAGAATGAATGTTTAGGAAACCGGAATGCTCAACTTGGGAGTGAAAATCGCCAACTTAAAATGTTATTGAAAGGGTGACCGGGCTCTTAGATAAAATGCAGCCCTCGACCCAGGTCCAACAGATTCGTAAGTTAATGTGTTATCCAAATTCCGGAACCCAGACCGGAGATTTTTTTGTCTAATAGTGAGGATGACGAAGAAGATGAGGAGGAAAGGACTTTTACTTTGAAATCCCAAGTTTTTCCTTTACGTCCTCTGGTTAAAACTGAAACTGCAGTTGATGATGGTGATGAAATTCACACCACTGTGCGTACCGTTCCATGGACACCAACCGAGTTAACAAAAATAAGGGAGAAATATTCGAGGCGACCAGAAGAGTCAGCTGTTGAGTACGTGTGGCGAGTTTCTTCTGAAGGGGGGGGCAGAATTATGCTGAGTGAGGAAGAAGCAGGAGACTCTTGGGGACCAGGAGTGTTTTTAACCACTATGCCTGGGGATCATAATTATTCCCTAACCGCTCGAGCAGCCTTTTGGGCAGGGGGTATGGATCCGCGAGAGAGGGGGGAGCCGTTAGAGATTAGAGCTACAGGCTACTCTGATCTCTTTGCGGCTGTACGGAAAGCAGCTTGTCTGCAAGCCATGTATGACAGAGAGGAATTTCGGAAATCCCCAATGTCAGCCCCTATCGACCCGGATCGATTAGCCCCTCTCATCCGTGGTCTTCCCGGTTGCCTGAAACCGTTCCTTGTTCGCACTCAAGATCGTATACGGGATGCTCGGGGTGCTCATGGGCGGGGCCGTCGTCACTACATGCCCACCTGGAATGTACAGGAAATAGATCAATATGGGCGCCGAATGGGCTGGGCCAGCCAAACTAGTGAGAAATCCTCCGAACACCCGCGAAAGGTTCGCCAAGTCCAAACTCACACTCAAAACCCTAAATCAGAGGGAAGGTTTAAGCCAGATAAGGACCGGAATGAGTTGTGGCGTAAAGCCCTACAATTAGGGGTGCCCCGACAATTCTTGCACGGTGACCCTACGGGAGATCTCCGTACGCTAGTCCAATCTCTACCTAGAAAGAATAATGCGGCTGGGGAGAAAAGTCTAACCAGAGAATCCCCAAGCCGTGAGAAAACTGTGCCTTCTGCACCGGAACATAACTTGATTGATTTGACAGAGTCCCAGCCACAACACTCCTATCCCCGGGGAGGGCACTGAGCAACCCTGTCGGGCAGGTACTAGCAATCCAATGGCGCTCTCATAAAGACTCCGAACCTGTTATTGTCATTCCTGTTGGACCCCGGAAGATATTGGTAAATTTTATTATTGATACCGGAGCCCAAATGTCTGCAATCACTAACGAAACAGCACAACTTCTAGGTATAAATCCCACCCGACGCAGAGTCAACTTCACAGGAATTGATGGTGTGGTAAAAACATGCCCCACTGCAAAAATTAACCTCTGGTTGCCGGGAGAGCAGCGAATGACTAGGGCAGAAGTGTTAGTGGGTGCCTCACGTAGACCCGACTCAAAGTGTCAGGGACCCGCACAGGAAGTTAAATTCCTGGGGGTCTGGTGGATTAAGGGAGCTGCTTCTGTCCCTCAGGATACCCTGAAAAAATAGAACATGGACAGAATCCTTCCAGCACGAAGGAGTTACAGCAGGTCCTGGGAACTTTAAGTTATTGGCGTAAACACATCCCTGGCTTTTCCATCATTGCTCGCCCCCTTCATAGCTTGCCAAAAAAGGGTAAATCCTGGGTGTGGACTGAACAACACACTAATGCTCTGCAATTACTAATAAAGGAGCTAAGGTTATTCCAACAACTTGGCCCCATACATCCAACTGACCCTGTCCATGTAGAATGGGGGCTCAGTGAACATGGTTCCCGTTGTAATTTATGGCAGAAGGGACCAGCAGGACCGGAGAGACCATTAGAATTTTGCTCCCACTCCTTCAATGATACTGAATGCAGCTATTCAGACCTGGAGAAGGGTTTACTGTCCCTGGTGCGAGCGTTGCAACGAGCAGAGCAGATAAGAAGAGAACAGAGTGTGATCTTTCCTGGGACCTTTTCGCCTCCCAGATGTGGTCCTTAAAGGGACACCACCACCAGCTGGCATTGCCCAGAGACCTACAGTTCGAAAGTGGTATGCTTATTTAGAAGGCATTAATGAAATCAAGCCAGTCTCTGAAGGCAGTGTTAAAGTATCCAAGGCTACTTCACAAGGATACCAAAGGATATAGATGGTGCCCTATTGTTCCAATCCCCACCAAACAGACCATCTCCGATCCAAGAAGCACCTCCTTTGAGGGACAGCAGTGATCTTAGAGGAGTGTGGTTTACTGGTGCGTCATCTCACCGTTAAAAAAATAAGTGCAAATATAAGGCCGTAGCACTGGAAGTAACAACGGGAGAAAGAGCAATTGAAATAGGGGAGGGTAGGGGAACTCAGAGCTGTCCTACTAGCTGCACAACATGGAGCCACCTCCTTTTACGCTGAGTCATATGCTGTTCTTAAAGGAGCCACTGAATGGCTAGGACACTGGGCAGCCAACGATTGGCAGGTGAATAGAGTCCCAGTTTGGGAGACAGATAATTGGAAGCAACTGTTGGAAATAGGAGGACAGAGACCATTGCACATTGCTTGGGTAAAAGGCCACGATCGTTCAAACTCGATCACTGCTCAGTTCAACCAACAGGTAGATGGCCTCACGCGGCTGCAACAAATTGACATTGTAGATGATGGTCGGGAATGGGAACGCTTACTTGAATCGTTACATGTTAAACGTGGCCGCACAGGCCGTCCTGACCTGTATCGGGAAGGTGGGTGGCTTGTGTCAGTTAAGCTGTGCGAACAAATAGTAACTGCCTGTTCACAATGTCGCCTACGACTCAGCAAAGATCATCCGAGTAAGGCGCCTCCCTTACACATGCGGGACAAGAAAGCGTTGTGGCATTCATGGCAGCTTGATTATATTGGGCCCTTGAGATCATCAGGTGGGAAAAGATATGTCCTGGTAGGAGTGGAGATTATCTCCAGCCTCAGTATGGCCAGCAGTTTCAAACCAGCTACGAGGGACAACACAGTGAAAGGCCTAACAGGGTGGTTCAGCACACTTCCCCTTCCCGACGAAATCCAGAGTGATAACGTTTCACACTTTACGGCTTCGGTGGTACAAGATTGGGCCAAGGAAGAAGGGATTCGATGGGTATTTCATACTCCCTGTTATCCCCAGGCTAATGGCATTGTTGAACGCACCAATAGATTGGTTAAGCGTTTTGCAAAAAGTCATGAACCTGGTTGGCATTTGCGATTGGATGATGCCATCTATCAACTAAATAACAAATGGAGTGGAGACGGCTGTCCTAAAATGAAAGCTTTCTGTGTACCTGCCAATATTATCTCGCCAAAGGCTGCCAATGAACCGGGAAAATACCCCGGAAGATTTCACCCTGGACTACCTGTGCTAGTGAAAATGCCTCAAAATGGGACGGTGCCAATGGTGCTAGCTACTCCCAAAAATCCCTATGCATGGGAAGCCAAGGATTGTTCAGGGAAGATACACCGGATCAGCACCCGGTGGACCGCACCTTCTTTTTAACCCCGTCGGTCGAATAAGACCGAGCAGATTTTCTTTTCCTTTATGTCTTACAGGAACCTTGGATGAGCTGTACAGACGGATTGGCCTACGCTACCTTTGAATGTCTCCAGGGAATCCTGACATTGAACCTGGCAATAATACTACTTTTATGATGTATGGCTATTTGGAGGCCCAAATTCTAAAATGACGAATTGGCAGATGGAATTGATGCTATTCAGTTTCACCTTTTTATTCCCTGTTGTTTGTAGTCAAAGAGACCCAGAGTGGCCATGGTCTCAAGCCTTTCTCGTCTATAATACAAGACTACAGGGAGACCTCATGCTAACGCACCCTTTCCCAATATAGTCAAGCACAGTCTCTGGGGTTTCATCGGGATGTGTCTCAAAGTGACAAGCATTCTGGTTGGTGTCAAGACAAAGGTCTTGTGCTTTGAGAGTATTACTCTCACAAATGAATCCTTGTTGGTCTCGTGAAACGCATGCGTCAACATCAGCAGTTTGCCATTTAGTCTCATTTTGTCGTGCCCAACCTCTGTGCTGTGTTGGATAGAGTAGAGCTCCTTGGTGATTCAACCCCAGTGCGATGATTGGGTATATGGTGGATACTGAGGCATTGCGTATCGTTAAGACAAAAGCTGTGGCTTTGCTCTCAGTGGGATCGTAGGTGAAATTAACCAGATACCACCAGGATTGAAATTTTCTCTCAAATTCAATTGCGTTATCCCATATTACTTTTCGAATTTCGGTGGGCAAGGTGCCTTCTTCACCTTCCCTTATGATTTATGAGTTTTTGCAAAACGCTTAACCAATCCGTTGGTGCATTCAACAATGCCATTAGCCTGAGGATAATAGGGAGTATGAAATACCCATCGAATCCCTTCTTCTTTGGCCCAATCTTGTACCACTGTAGCGGTAAAGTGTGAACCGTTATCACTTTGGATTTCCTCGGGAAGGGGAAGTGTGCTGAACCACCCTTTTAGGCCTTTCACTGTGTTGTCCCCAGCAGCTGATTTGAAGCCAGTGGCCATACTGAGGCTGGAGATAATCTCCACTCCGACTAGGACATATCTTTTCCCACCTGATGATCTCAAGGGCCCAATATAATCAATCTGCCATGAATGCCACAACATTTTCTTGTCCCGCATGTGTAAGGGAGGCGCCTTACTCGGATGATCTTTGCTGAGTCGTAGGCGACATTGTGACCAGGCAGTTACTACTTGTTCGCACAGCTTAACCGACACAGGCCACCCCCGGGCTAGACCTTCCTGATACAGATCAGCACGGCCTGTATGGCCAGGCTTAATATGTAACCATTCCCGACCATCATCTACAGTGTCAATTTGTTGTAGCCGCGTGAGGCTATCTACCTGTTGGTTGAACTGAGCAGTGATCGAGTTTGAACGATCGTGGCCTTTTACCCTAGCAATGTGCAATGGTCTCTGTCCTCCTATTTCCAACAGTTGCTTCCAACTGTCTGTCTCCCAGATTGGGACTCTATTCACCTGCCAATCATTGGCTGCCCAGTGTCCTAGCCATTCAGTGGCTCCTTTAAAAACAGCATATGAGTCAGTGTAAATGTAAGTAGCTCCATGTTGTGCAGCTAGTAGGACGGCTCTGAGTTCCCCTACTTGTGCCCTACCTTCTCCTGTTTCAATTGCTCTTTCCCCCGTTGCTACTTCCAGTGCTACGGCCTTGTATTTCCACTTGCTGTTCTCACGGTGAGATGACACACCAGTAAACCACACTCCTGTAAGATCACTGCCTGCTTTCAGAGGAGGTGCTTCTTGGATTGGAGATGGTCTGTTTGGTGGGGATTGGAACAATAGGGCACCATCTCTATCCTTCTGGAGCATGGATACTTTGATACTACCTTCAGAGACTGGCATGATATCATTAATGCCTTCTAAATAAGCATACCACTTTCGAACTGTGGGTTTCTGGGGAATGCCAGCTGGTGGTGGTGTCCCTTTAAGGACCACATCTGGGAGGCGAAAAGGGCCCCGAACAATCACGCTCTGTTGTCTCCTTATCTGCTCTGCTCGTTGCAATGCTCGCACCAGGGACAGTAAACCCTTCTCCAGGTCTGAATAGCTGCTCTCAGTATCATTAAAGGCGTGAGAGCTAAATTCTAATGGTCTCTCCGGTCCTGCTGGTCCCTTCTGGCATAAATTACAATGGGAACCATGTTCACTGAGCCCCCATTCTACATGGACAGGGTCAGTTGGATGTATGGGGCCAAGTTGTTGGAATAACCTTAGCTCTTTTATTAGCAATTCTAGTGCATTAGTGTGTTGTTCAGTCGACTCCCAGGATTTACCTTTTTTGAGCAAACAATAAAGGGGGCGAGCAATGATGGAAAAGCCAGGGATGTGTTTACGCTAATAACTTAAAGTTCCCAGGACTTGCTGTAACTCCTTCGTGCTGGAAGGATTCTGTCCATGTTCTATTTTTTCAGGGTATCCTGAGGGACAGAAGCAGCTCCCTTAATCCACCAGACCCCCAGGAATTTAACTTCCTGTGCGGGTCCCTGACACTTTGAGTCGGGAATTTCCAATCCCAAATCTGATAATGTTTTTCGGATGTTTTCCATCATGTCTTGTACACTTTCTTGGTTCTCTCCCCTATTAAGATGTCATCAATAATATATTGGTATACTGTACATCCCTGTGAAACAGGAATCTCTGATAGCACTTTAGCCAAAGCATTATGGGCAATAGTGGGGGAATGTTTGTATCCTTGTGGAAAGCGGTTAAAGGTATATTGCACTCCTTTCCATGTGAATGCAAACTGCGCTTTGTCCTGCTCAAGGAGGAGAATCATAAAAAAATATGTCTTTAAAATCTAAGGCAACCCTGCAAGGATGGGCAGCTCCTTTTATCATTGTCACAATTTCCGCGATATTCGGAACAGCAGCGGTCAGAGGTGAAGTGTTGGCGTTTAATTTTCCGTAATCTACTGTGAAACGCCATTGCCTTTTTGGTTTCTTTACTGGCCACACCGGTGAAAAATAAGGCGAGTGAATCCTCTTAATGATGTCCCTTTTTTTCTAAATTTGATACCAATCTGTCTGCTCCTGCAACAGCAGTTGCAGGCAGTGGATACTACAGGACACCAGAGATTTTAGAGGGAGGGAAAAGTATGGAAGTTTCCAATAGACTCAATTTCACTGTGTCTATTACTTTTTCAAATCCTGCAAAACTTCACACTGTGGAGACATCATTAAGAAAAGTCATTAAGAAACCCTCGGACGGCAGGCTTTCGTGACGCCTTCAGCCTCAAAATCACCCTTTCCCACGTGGCGCCGCGCCAGGCACAAAAATGGCCATGCGACTGGAGATGGGTCCCCTGCCAAAAGAGCCAGCAGGTAAAACTATGCCTTGTTCTAAAGCTCTTTGGGAACCGCTTGCGTAGCCCCACAGACCTGGGGGCTGCGGGCTTTGCTGCTGCCTTCAGCCTCAAAACCACCCTTTCCCACTTGGCGCCGTGCCAGGCACAAAAATGGCCATACGGCTGGAGATGGGTCCCCCGCCCAAAGAGCCAGCTGGGAAAACTATGCCTTGTTCTAAAGCTCTTTGGGAACCGCTTGCTTGGCCCCACAGACCTGGGGGCTGCAGTCTTTGCTGCTGCCTTCAGCCTCAACACCACCCTTTCCCACTTGGCGCCGGGCCAGGGACAAAAATGGCCATACGGCTGGAGATGGGTCCCCTGCCAAAAGAGCCAGCAGGGAAAACTATGCCTTGTTCTAAAGCTCTTTGGGAACCGCTTGCGTAGCCCCACAGACGTAGGGGCTGCGGGCTTTCCTGCTGCCTTCAGCCTCAAAACCACCCTATGCCACTACGCACCGCGTCAGGCACAAAAATAGCCATACGGCTGGAGATGGGTCCCCCACCCAAAGAGCCAGCAGGGAAAACTATGCCTTGTTCTAAAGCTCTTTGGGAACCGCTTGCGTAGCCCCACAGACCTGGGGGCTGCAGGCTTTCCTGCTGTCTTCAGCCTCAAAGCCACCCTTTCCACTTGGCGCCCTATCAGGCACAAAAATGGCCTATGGGTGGAGATGGGTCCCATGCCCAAAGAGCCAGCAGGGAAAACTATGCCTTGTTCTAAAGCTCTTTGGGAACCGCTTGCGTAGCCCCACAGACCTGGGGGCTGCGGGCTTTCCTGCTGCCTTCAGCCTCGATACCACCATTTCCCACTTGGCGCTGCGCCATGCACAAAAATGGCCATACGGCTGGAGATGGGTCCCCCGCCCAAAGAGCCAGCAGGGAAAACTATGCCTTGTTCTAAAGCTCTTTGGGAACCGCTTGCGTAGCCCCACAGACCTGGGGGCTGCGGGCTTTCCTGCTGCCTTTAGCCTCGACACCACCCTTTCCCTCTTGGCGCCGCGCCAGGCACAAAAATGGCCGTACGGCTGGAGATGGGTCCCCCGCCCAAAGAGCCAGCAGGGAAAACTATGCCTTGTTCTAAAGCTCTTTGGGAACCGCTTGCGTAGCCCCACAGAACTTGGGGCTGCGGGCTTTCCTGCTGCCTTCAGCCTCGACAGCACCCTTTCCCACTTGGCTTCGCGCCAGGCACAAAAATGGCCTATGGCTGGAGATGGGTCCCCCGCCCAAAGAGCCAGCAGGGAAAACTATGCCTTGTTCTAAAGCTCTTTGGGAACCGCTTGCGTAGCCCCACAGACCTGGGGGCTGCGGGCTTTCCTGCTGCCTTCAGCCTCAAAGCCACCCTTTCCCACTTGGCGCCGGGCCAGGGACAAAAATGGCCATACGGCTGGAGATGGGTCCCATGCCCAAAGAGCCAGCAGGGAAAACTATGCCTTGTTCTAAAGCTCTTTGGGAACCGCTTGCTTGGCCCCACAGACCTGGGGGCTGCAGGCTTTGCTGCTGCCTTCAGCCTCGACACCACCCTTACCCACTTGGCGCCGCGCCAGGCACAAAAATGGCCATACGGCTGGAGATGGGTCCCCCGCCCAAAGAGCCAGCAGGGAAAACTATGCCTTGTTCTAAAGCTCTTTGGGAACCGCTTGCGTAGCCCCACAGACCTGGGGGCTGCGGGCTTTCCTGCTGCCTTCAGCCTCAAAACCACCCTTTCCCACTTGGCGCCGTGCCAGGCACAAAAATGGCCATACGGCTGGAGATGGGTCCCCCGCCCAAAGAGCCAGCTGGGAAAACTATGCCTTGTTCTAAAGCTCTTTGGGAACCGCTTGCTTGGCCCCACAGACGTGGGGGCTGCGGGCTTTCCTGCTGCCTTCAGCCTCAAAACCACCCTATGCCACTACGCACCGCGTCAGGCACAAAAATAGCCATACGGCTGGAGATGGGTCCCCCACCCAAAGAGCCAGCAGGGAAAACTATGCCTTGTTCTAAAGCTCTTTGGGAACCGCTTGCTTGGCCCCACAGACCTGGGGGCTGCAGGCTTTCCTGCTGTCTTCAGCCTCAAAGCCACCCTTTCCCACTTGGCGCCCTATCAGGCACAAAAATGGCCTATGGGTGGAGATGGGTCCCATGCCCAAAGAGCCAGCAGGGAAAACTATGCCTTGTTCTAAAGCTCTTTGGGAACCGCTTGCGTAGCCCCACAGACCTGGGGGCTGCGGGCTTTCCTGCTGCCTTCAGCCTCGATACCACCATTTCCCACTTGGCGCTGCGCCATGCACAAAAATGGCCATACGGCTGGAGATGGGTCCCCCGCCCAAAGAGCCAGCAGGGAAAACTATGCCTTGTTCTAAAGCTCTTTGGGAACCGCTTGCGTAGCCCCACAGACCTGGGGGCTGCGGGCTTTCCTGCTGCCTTCAGCCTCGATACCACCCTTTCCCTCTTGGCGCCGCGCCAGGCACAAAAATGGCCGTACGGCTGGAGATGGGTCCCCCGCCCAAAGAGCCAGCAGGGAAAACTATGCCTTGTTCTAAAGCTCTTTGGGAACCGCTTGCGTAGCCGCACAGACCTGGGGGCTGCGGGCTTTCCTGCTGCCTTCAGCCTCAAAGCCACCCTTTCCCACTTTGCGCCGGGCCAGGCACAAAAATGGCCATACGGCTGGAGATGGGTCCCCCGCCCAAAGAGCCAGCAGGGAAAACTATGCCTTGTTCTAAAGCTCTTTGGGAACCGCTTGCGTAGCCCCACAGACCTTGGGGCTGCGGGCTTTCCTGCTGCCTTCAGCCTCGACAGCACCCTTTCCCACTTGGCTTCGCGCCAGGCACAAAAATGGCCTATGGCTGGAGATGGGTCCCATGCCCTAAGAGCCAGCAGGGAAAACTATGCCTTGTTCTAAAGCTCTTTGGGAACCGCTTGCGTAGCACCACAGACCTGGGGGCTGCAGGCTTTGCTCCTGCCTTCAGCCTCAAAGCCACCCTTTCCCACCTGGCGCCGCGCCAGGCTCAAAAATGGCCATACGGCTGGAGATGGGTCCCCCGCCCAGAGAGCCAGCAGGGAAAACTATGCCTTGTTCTAAAGCTCTTTGGGAACCTCTTGCGTAGCCCCACAGACCTGGGGGCTGCGGGCTTTCCTGCTGTCTTCAGCCTCAAAGCAACCCTTTCCCACTTGGCGCCCTATCAAGCACAAAAATGGCCTATGGCTGGAGATGGGTCCCATGCCCAAAGAGCCAGCAGGGAAAACTATGCCTTGTTCTAAAGCTCTTTGGGAACCGCTTGCGTAGCCGCACAGACCTGGGGGCTGCGGGCTTTCCTGCTGCCTTCAGCCTCAAAACCACCCTTTCCCACTTGGCCCCCGGCCAGGCACAAAAATGGCCATACGGCTGGAGATGGGTCCCCCGCCCAAAGAGCCAGCAGGGAAAACTATGCCTTGTTCTAAAGCTCTTTGGGAACCGCTTGTGTAGCCCCACAGACCTGGGGGCTGCAGGCTTTGCTGCTGCCTTCAGCCTCAAAACCACCCTTTCCCACTTGGCGCTGCGCCAGGCACAAAAATGGCCATACGGCTGGAGATGGGTTCCCCGCCCAAAGAGCCAGCAGGGAAAATTATGCCTTGTTCTAAAGCTCTTTGGGAACCGCTTGCGTAGCCCCACAGACCTGGGGGCTGCGGGCTTTCCTGCTGCCTTTAGCCTCGACACAACCCTTTCCCACTTGGCGCCGCGCCAGGCTCAAAAATGGCCATACGGCTGGAGATGGGTCCCCCGCCCAGAGAGCCAGCAGGGAAAACTATGCCTTGTTCTAAAGCTCTTTGGGAACCGCTTGCGTAGCCCCACAGACCTGGGGGCTGCGGGCTTTCCTGCTGCCTTCAAGCCTCAAAGCCACCCTTTCCCACTGGGCGCCGGGCCAGGCACAAAAATGGCCTATGGCTGGAGATGGGTCCCCCGAACAAAGAGCCAGCAGGGAAAACTATGCCTTGTTCTAAAGCTCTTTGGGAACTGCTTGCGTAGCCCCACAGACCTGGGGGCTGCAGGCTTTCCTGCTGCCTTCAGCCTCAAAGCCACCCTTTCCCACTTGGCGCCCTATCAAGCACAAAAAAGGCCTATGGCTGGAGATGGGTCCCAGGCCCAAAGAGCCAGCTGGGAAAACTATGCCTTGTTCTAAAGCTCTTTGGGAACCGCTTGCGTAGCCCCACAGACCTTGGGGCTGCGGGCTTTCCTGCTGCCTTCAGCCTCGACAGCACCCTTTCCCACTTGGCGCCGCGCCAGGCACAAAAATGGCCTATGGCTGGAGATGGGTCCCATGCCCTAAGAGCGAGCAGGGAAAACTATGCCTTGTTCTAAAGCTCTTTGGGAACCGCTTGCGTAGCCCCACAGACCTGGGGGCTGCAGGCTTTCCTGCTGCCTTCAGCCTCAAAGCCACCCTTTCCCACTTGGCGCCGGGCCAGGGACAAAAATGGCCATACGGCTGGAGCTGGGTCCCATGCCCAAAGAGCCAGCAGGGAAAACTATGCCTTGTTCTAAAGCTCTTTGGGAACCGCTTGCTTGGCCCCACAGACCTGGGGGCTGCAGGCTTTGCTGCTGCCTTCAGCCTCGACACCACCCTTACCCACTTGGCGCCGCGCCAGGCACAAAAATGGCCATACGGCTGGAGATGGGTCCCCCGCCCAAAGAGCCAGCAGGGAAAACTATGCCTTGTTCTAAAGCTCTTTGGGAACCGCTTGCGTAGCCCCACAGACCTGGGGGCTGCGGGCTTTCCTGCTGCCTTCAGCCTCAAAACCACCCTTTCCCACTTGGCACTGCTCCAGGCTCAAAAATGGCCATACGGCTGCAGATGGGTCCCCCGCCCAAAGAGCCAGCAGGGAAAACTATGCCTTGTTCTAAAGCTCTTTGGGAACCGCTTGCGTAGCCCCACAGACCTGGGGGCTGCAGGCTTTGCTGCTGCCTTCAGCCTCAAAGCCACCCTTTCCCACTTGGCGCCGCGCCAGGCACAAAAATGGCCATACGGCTGGAGATGGGTCCCCCGCCCAAAGAGCCAGCAGGGAAAACTATGCCTTGTTCTAAAGCTCTTTGGGAACCGCTTGCGTAGCCCCACAGACCTGGGGGCTGTGGGCTTTGCTGATGCCTTCAGCCTCAAAGCCACCCTTTCCCACTTGGCGCCGTGCCAGGCACAAAAATGGCCATACGGCTGGAGATGGGTCCCCCGCCCAAAGAGCCAGCAGGGAAAACTATGCCTTGTTCTAAAGCTCTTTGGGAACCGCTTGCGTAGCCCCACAGACCTGGGGGCTGCGGGCTTTCCTGCTGCCTTCAGCCTCAAAACCACCCTTTCCCACTACGCACCGCGCCAGGCACAAAAATGGCCATACGGCTGGAGATGGGTCCCCCGCCCAAAGAGCCAGCTGGGAAAACTATGCCTTGTTCTAAAGCTCTTTGGGAACCGCTTGCTTGGCCCCACAGACGTGGGGGCTGCGGGCTTTCCTGCTGCCTTCAGCCTCAAAACCACCCTATGCCACTACGCACCGCGTCAGGCACAAAAATAGCCATACGGCTGGAGATGGGTCCCCCACCCAAAGAGCCAGCAGGGAAAACTATGCCTTGTTCTAAAGCTCTTTGGGAACCGCTTGCGTAGCCCCACAGACCTGGGGGCTGCGGGCTTTCCTGCTGCCTTCAGCCTCGATACCACCATTTCCCACTTGGCGCTGCGCCATGCACAAAAATGGCCATACGGCTGGAGATGGGTCCCCCGCCCAAAGAGCCAGCAGGGAAAACTATGCCTTGTTCTAAAGCTCTTTGGGAACCGCTTGCGTAGCCCCACAGACCTGGGGGCTGCGGGCTTTCCTGCTGCCTTTAGCCTCGACACCACCCTTTCCCTCTTGGCGCCGCGCCAGGCACAAAAATGGCCGTACGGCTGGAGATGGGTCCCCCGCCCAAAGAGCCAGCAGGGAAAACTATGCCTTGTTCTAAAGCTCTTTGGGAACCGCTTGCGTAGCCCCACAGACCTTGGGGCTGCGGGCTTTCCTGCTGCCTTCAGCCTCGACAGCACCCTTTCCCACTTGGCGCCGCGCCAGGCACAAAAATGGCCTATGGCTGGAGATGGGTCCCATGCCCTAAGAGCGAGCAGGGAAAACTATGCCTTGTTCTAAAGCTCTTTGGGAACCGCTTGCGTAGCCCCACAGACCTGGGGGCTGCGGGCTTTCCTGCTGCCTTCAGCCTCAAAGCCACCCTTTCCCACTTGGCGCCGGGCCAGGGACAAAAATGGCCATACGGCTGGAGCTGGGTCCCATGCCCAAAGAGCCAGCAGGGAAAACTATGCCTTGTTCTAAAGCTCTTTGGGAACCGCTTGCTTGGCCCCACAGACCTGGGGGCTGCAGGCTTTGCTGCTGCCTTCAGCCTCGACACCACCCTTACCCACTTGGCGCCGCGCCAGGCACAAAAATGGCCATACGGCTGGAGATGGGTCCCCCGCCCAAAGAGCCAGCAGGGAAAACTATGCCTTGTTCTAAAGCTCTTTGGGAACCGCTTGCGTAGCCCCACAGACCTGGGGGCTGCGGGCTTTCCTGCTGCCTTCAGCCTCAAAACCACCCTTTCCCACTACGCACCGCGCCAGGCACAAAAATGGCCATACGGCTGGAGATGGGTCCCCCGCCCAAAGAGCCAGCTGGGAAAACTATGCCTTGTTCTAAAGCTCTTTGGGAACCGCTTGCTTGGCCCCACAGACGTGGGGGCTGCGGGCTTTCCTGCTGCCTTCAGCCTCAAAACCACCCTATGCCACTACGCACCGCGTCAGGCACAAAAATAGCCATACGGCTGGAGATGGGTCCCCCACCCAAAGAGCCAGCAGGGAAAACTATGCCTTGTTCTAAAGCTCTTTGGGAACCGCTTGCGTAGCCCCACAGACCTGGGGGCTGCAGGCTTTCCTGCTGTCTTCAGCCTCAAAGCCACCCTTTCCCACTTGGCGCCCTATCAGGCACAAAAATGGCCTATGGGTGGAGATGGGTCCCATGCCCAAAGAGCCAGCAGGGAAAACTATGCCTTGTTCTAAAGCTCTTTGGGAACCGCTTGCGTAGCCGCACAGACCTGGGGGCTGCGGGCTTTCCTGCTGCCTTCAGCCTCGATACCACCATTTCCCACTTGGCGCTGCGCCATGCACAAAAATGGCCATACGGCTGGAGATGGGTCCCCCACCCAAAGAGCCAGCAGGGAAAACTATGCCTTGTTCTAACGCTCTTTGGGAACCGCTTGCGTAGCCCCACAGACCTGGGGGCTGCGGGCTTTCCTGCTGCCTTTAGCCTCGACACCACCCTTTCCCTCTTGGCGCCGCGCCGGGCACAAAAATGGCCGTACGGCTGGAGATGGGTCCCCCGCCCAAAGAGGCAGCAGGGAAAACTATGCCTTGTTCTAAAGCTCTTTGGGCACCGCTTGCGTAGCCGCACAGACCTGGGGGCTGCGGGCTTTCCTGCTGCCTTCAGCCTCAAAGCCACCCTTTCCCACTTTGCGCCGGGCCAGGCACAAAAATGGCCATACGGCTGGAGATGGGTCCCCCGCCCAAAGAGCCAGCAGGGAAAACTATGCCTTGTTCTAAAGCTCTTTGGGAACCGCTTGCGTAGCCCCACAGACCTTGGGGCTGCGGGCTTTCCTGCTGCCTTCAGCCTCGACAGCACCCTTTCCCACTTGGCTTCGCGCCAGGCACAAAAATGGCCTATGGCTGGAGATGGGTCCCATGCCCTAAGAGCCAGCTGGGAAAACTATGCCTTGTTCTAAAGCTCTTTGGGAACCGCTTGCGTAGCACCACAGACCTGGGGGCTGCAGGCTTTGCTCCTGCCTTCAGCCTCAAAGCCACCCTTTCCCACCTGGCGCCGCGCCAGGCTCAAAAATGGCCATACGGCTGGAGATGGGTCCCCCGCCCAGAGAGCCAGCAGGGAAAACTATGCCTTGTTCTAAAGCTCTTTGGGAACCTCTTGCGTAGCCCCACAGACCTGGGGGCTGCGGGCTTTCCTGCTGTCTTCAGCCTCAAAGCAACCCTTTCCCACTTGGCGCCCTATCAAGCACAAAAATGGCCTATGGCTGGAGATGGGTCCCATGCCCAAAGAGCCAGCAGGGAAAACTATGCCTTGTTCTAAAGCTCTTTGGGAACCGCTTGCGTAGCCGCACAGACCTGGGGGCTGCGGGCTTTCCTGCTGCCTTCAGCCTCAAAACCACCCTTTCCCACTTGGCCCCCGGCCAGGCACAAAAATGGCCATACGACTGGAGATGGGTCCCCCGCCCAAAGAGCCAGCAGGGAAAACTATGCCTTGTTCTAAAGCTCTTTGGGAACCGCTTGCGTAGCCCCACAGACCTGGGGGCTGCAGGCTTTGCTGCTGCCTTCAGCCTCAAAACCACCCTTTCCCACTTGGCGCTGCGCCAGGCACAAAAATGGCCATACGGCTGGAGATGGGTCCCCCGCCCAAAGAGCCAGCAGGGAAAATTATGCCTTGTTCTAAAGCTCTTTGGGAACCGCTTGCGTAGCCCCACAGACCTGGGGGCTGCGGGCTTTCCTGCTGCCTTTAGCCTCGACACAACCCTTTCCCACTTGGCGCCGCGCCAGGCTCAAAAATGGCCATACGGCTGGAGATGGGTCCCCCGCCCAGAGAGCCAGCAGGGAAAACTATGCCTTGTTCTAAAGCTCTTTGGGAACCGCTTGCGTAGCCCCACAGACCTGGGGGCTGCGGGCTTTCCTGCTGCCTTCAAGCCTCAAAGCCACCCTTTCCCACTGGGCGCCGGGCCAGGCACAAAAATGGCCTATGGCTGGAGATGGGTCCCCCGAACAAAGAGCCAGCAGGGAAAACTATGCCTTGTTCTAAAGCTCTTTGGGAACCGCTTGCGTAGCCCCACAGACCTGGGGGCTGCGGGCTTTGCTGCTGCCTTCAGCCTCAAAGCCACCCTTTCCCACTTGGCGCCGTGCCAGGCACAAAAATGGCCATACGGCTGGAGATGGGTCCCAGGCCCAAAGAGCCAGCAGGGAAAACTATGCCTTGTTCTAAAGCTCTTTGGGAACCGCTTGCTTGGCCCCACAGACGTGGGGGCTGCGGGCTTTCCTGCTGCCTTCAGCCTCGACACCACCCTTTCCCACTTGGCGCCGCGCCAGGCACAAAAATGGCCATACGGCTGGAGATGGGTCCCCCGCCCAAAGAGCCAGCAGGGAAAACTATGCCTTGTTCTAAAGCTCTTTGGGAACCGCTTGCGTAGCCCCACAGACCTGGGGGCTGCGGGCTTTCCTGCTGCCTTCAGATTCAAAGCCACCCTTTCCGTCTTGGGGCTTCGCCAGGCACAAAAATGGCCATACGGCTGGAGATGGGTCCCCCGCCCAAAGAGCCAGCAGGGAAAACTATGCCTTGTTCTAAAGCTCTTTGGGAACCGCTTGCGTAGCCCCACAGACCTGGGGGCTGCGGGCTTTCCTGCTGCCTTCAGCCTCGACACCACCCTTTCCCACTTGGCGCCGCGCCAGGCTCAAAAATGGCCATACGGCTGGAGATGGGTCCCCCGCCCTAAGAGCCAGCAGGGAAAACTATGCCTTGTTCTAAAGCTCTTTGGGAACCGCTTGCGTAGCCCCACAGACCTGGGGGCTGCAGGCTTTGCTCCTGCCTTCAGCCTCAAAGCCACCCTTTCCCACCTGGCGCCGCGCCAGGCTCAAAAATGGCCATACGGCTGGAGATGGGTCCCCGCCCAGAGAGCCAGCAGGGAAAACTATGCCTTGTTCTAAAGCTCTTTGGGAACCGCTTGCGTAGCCCCACAGACCTGGGGGCTGCGGGCTTTCCTGCTGCCTTCAGCCTCAAAACCACCCTTTCCCACTTGGCGCCGCGCCAGGCACAAAAATGGCCATACGGCTGGAGATGGGTCCCCCGCCCAAAGAGCCAGCAGGGAAAACTATGCCTTGTTCTAAAGCTCTTTGGGAACCGCTTATATAGCCCCACAGACCTGGGGGCTGCAGGCTTTCCTGCTGTCTTCAGCCTCAAAGCCACCCTTTCCCACTTGGCGCCCTATCAGGCACAAAAATGGCCATACGGCTGGAGATGGGTCCCCCGCCCAAAGAGCCAGCAGGGAAAACTATGCCTTGTTCTAAAGCTCTTTGGGAACCGCTTGCGTAGCCCCACAGACCTGGGGGCTGCGGGCTTTCCTGCTGCCTTCAGCCTCGACACCACCCTTTCCCACTTGGCGCCCTATCAGGTACAAAAATGGCCATACGGCTGGAGATGGGTCCCCCGCCCAAAGAGCCAGCAGGGAAAACTATGCCTTGTTCTAAAGCTCTTTGGGAACCGCTTGCGTAGCCCCACAGACCTGGGGGCTGCAGGCTTTCCTGCTGTCTTCAGCCTCAAAGCCACCCTTTCCCACTTGGCGCCCTATCAGGCACAAAAATGGCCTATGGGTGGAGATGGGTCCCATGCCCAAAGAGCCAGCAGGGAAAACTATGCCTTGTTCTAAAGCTCTTTGGGAACCGCTTGCGTAGCCGCACAGACCTGGGGGCTGCGGGCTTTCCTGCTGCCTTCAGCCTCGATACCACCATTTCCCACTTGGCGCTGCGCCATGCACAAAAATGGCCATACGGCTGGAGATGGGTCCCCCGCCCAAAGAGCCAGCAGGGAAAACTATGCCTTGTTCTAACGCTCTTTGGGAACCGCTTGCATAGCCCCACAGACCTGGGGGCTGCGGGCTTTCCTGCTGCCTTCAGCCTCGATACCACCCTTTCCCTCTTGGCGCCGCGCCAGGCACAAAAATGGCCGTACGGCTGGAGATGGGTCCCCCGCCCAAAGAGCCAGCAGGGAAAACTATGCCTTGTTCTAAAGCTCTTTGGGAACCGCTTGCGTAGCCGCACAGACCTGGGGGCTGCGGGCTTTCCTGCTGCCTTCAGCCTCGACACCACCCTTTCCCACTTTGCGCCGGGCCAGGCACAAAAATGGCCATACGGCTGGAGATGGGTCCCCCGCCCAAAGAGCCAGCAGGGAAAACTATGCCTTGTTCTAAAGCTCTTTGGGAACCGCTTGCGTAGCCCCACAGACCTTGGGGCTGCGGGCTTTCCTGCTGCCTTCAGCCTCGACAGCACCCTTTCCCACTTGGCTTCGCGCCAGGCACAAAAATGGCCTATGGCTGGAGATGGGTCCCATGCCCTAAGAGCCAGCTGGGAAAACTATGCCTTGTTCTAAAGCTCTTTGGGAACCGCTTGCGTAGCACCACAGACCTGGGGGCTGCAGGCTTTGCTCCTGCCTTCAGCCTCAAAGCCACCCTTTCCCACCTGGCGCCGCGCCAGGCTCAAAAATGGCCATACGGCTGGAGATGGGTCCCCCGCCCAGAGAGCCAGCAGGGAAAACTATGCCTTGTTCTAAAGCTCTTTGGGAACCTCTTGCGTAGCCCCACAGACCTGGGGGCTGCGGGCTTTCCTGCAGTCTTCAGCCTCAAAGCAACCCTTTCCCACTTGGCGCCCTATCAAGCACAAAAATGGCCTATGGCTGGAGATGGGTCCCATGCCCAAAGAGCCAGCAGGGAAAACTATGCCTTGTTCTAAAGCTCTTTGGGAACCGCTTGCGTAGCCGCACAGACCTGGGGGCTGCGGGCTTTCCTGCTGCCTTCAGCCTCAAAACCACCCTTTCCCACTTGGCCCCCGGCCAGGCACAAAAATGGCCATACGGCTGGAGATGGGTCCCCCGCCCAAAGAGCCAGCAGGGAAAACTATGCCTTGTTCTAAAGCTCTTTGGGAACCGCTTGCGTAGCCCCACAGACCTGGGGGCTGCAGGCTTTGCTGCTGCCTTCAGCCTCAAAACCACCCTTTCCCACTTGGCGCTGCGCCAGGCACAAAAATGGCCATACGGCTGGAGATGTGTTCCCCGCCCAAAGAGCCAGCAGGGAAAATTATGCCTTGTTCTAAAGCTCTTTGGGAACCGCTTGCGTAGCCCCACAGACCTGGGGGCTGCGGGCTTTCCTGCTGCCTTTAGCCTCGACACAACCCTTTCCCACTTGGCGCCGCGCCAGGCTCAAAAATGGCCATACGGCTGGAGATGGGTCCCCCGCCCAGAGAGCCAGCAGGGAAAACTATGCCTTGTTCTAAAGCTCTTTGGGAACCGCTTGCGTAGCCCCACAGACCTGGGGGCTGCGGGCTTTCCTGCTGCCTTCAAGCCTCAAAGCCACCCTTTCCCACTGGGCGCCGGGCCAGGCACAAAAATGGCCTATGGCTGGAGATGGGTCCCCCGAACAAAGAGCCAGCAGGGAAAACTATGCCTTGTTCTAAAGCTCTTTGGGAACTGCTTGCGTAGCCCCACAGACCTGGGGGCTGCAGGCTTTCCTGCTGCCTTCAGCCTCAAAGCCACCCTTTCCCACTTGGCGCCCTATCAAGCACAAAAATGGCCTATGGCTGGAGATGGGTCCCAGGCCCAAAGAGCCAGCAGGGAAAACTATGCCTTGTTCTAAAGCTCTTTGGGAACCGCTTGCTTGGCCCCACAGACGTGGGGGCTGCGGGCTTTCCTGCTGCCTTCAGCCTCGACACCACCCTTTCCCACTTGGCGCCGCGCCAGGCACAAAAATGGCCATACGGCTGGAGATGCGTCCCCCGCCCAAAGAGCCAGCAGGGAAAACTATGCCTTGTTCTAAAGCTCTTTGGGAACCGCTTGCGTAGCCCCACAGACCTGGGGGCTGCGGGCTTTCCTGCTGCCTTCACCCTCAAAACCACCCTTTCCCACTTGGCACTGCTCCAGGCTCAAAAATGGCCATACGGCTGCAGATGGGTCCCCCGCCCAGAGAGCCAGCAGGGAAAATTATGCCTTGTTCTAAAGCTCTTTGGGAACCGCTTGCGTAGCCCCACAGACCTGGGGGCTGCAGTCTTTGCTGCTGCCTTCAGCCTCAAAGCCACCCTTTCCCACTTGGCGCCGGGCCAGGCACAAAAATGGCCATACGGCTGGAGATGGGTCCCCCGCCCAAAGAGCCAGCAGGGAAAACTATGCCTTGTTCTAAAGCTCTTTGGGAACCGCTTGCGTAGCCCCACAGACCTGGGGGCTGCGGGCTTTCCTGCTGCCTTCAGCCTCAAAGCCACCCTTTCCCACTTGGCGCCGTGCCAGGCACAAAAATGGCCATACGGCTGGAGATGGGTCCCCCGCCCAAAGAGCCAGCAGGGAAAACTATGCCTTGTTCTAAAGCTCTTTGGGAACCGCTTGCTTGGCCCCACAGACGTGGGGGCTGCAGTCTTTGCTGCTGCCTTCAGCCTCAACACCACCCTTTCCCACTTGGCGCCGGGCCAGGGACAAAAATGGCCATACGGCTGGAGATGGGTCCCCTGCCAAAAGAGCCAGCAGGGAAAACTATGCCTTGTTCTAAAGCTCTTTGGGAACCGCTTGCGTAGCCCCACAGACCTGGGGGCTGCAGGCTTTGCTCCTGCCTTCAGCCTCAAAGCCACCCTTTCCCACCTGGCGCCGCGCCAGGCTCAAAAATGGCCATACGGCTGGAGATGGGTCCCCGCCCAGAGAGCCAGCAGGGAAAACTATGCCTTGTTCTAAAGCTCTTTGGGAACCGCTTGCGTAGCCCCACAGACCTGGGGACTGCGGGCTTTCCTGCTGCCTTCAGCCTCGACACCACCCTTTCCCACTTGGCGCCGCGCCAGGCACAAAAATGGCCATACGGCTGGAGATGGGTCCCCCGCCCTAAGAGCCAGCAGGGAAAACTATGCCTTGTTCTAAAGCTCTTTGGGAACCGCTTGCATAGCCCCACAGACCTGGGGGCTGCAGGCTTTCCTGCTGTCTTCAGCCTCAAAGCCACCCTTTCCCACTTGGCGCCCTATCAGGCACAAAAATGGCCATATGGCTGGAGATGGGTCCCCCCGCCCAAAGAGCCAGCAGGGAAAACTATGCCTTGTTCTAAAGCTCTTTGGGAACCGCTTGCGTAACCCCACAGACCTGGGGGCTGCGGGCTTTCCTGCTGCCTTCAGCCTCGACACCACCCTTTCCCACTTGGCGCCCTATCAGGCACAAAAATGGCCATACGGCTGGAGATGTGTCCCCCGCCCAAAGAGCCAGCAGGGAAAACTATGCCTTGTTCTAAAGCTCTTTGGGAACCGCTTGCGTACCCCACAGACCTGGGGGCTGTGGGCTTTGCTGCTGCCTTCAGCCTCAAAGCCACCCTTTCCCACTTGGCGCCGCGCCAGGCACAAAAATGGCCATACGGCTGGAGATGGGTCCCCCCGCCCAAAGAGCCAGCAGGGAAAATTATGCCTTGTTCTAAAGCTCTTTGGGAACCGCTTGCGTAGCCCCACAGACCTGGGGGCTGCGGGCTTTCCTGCTGCCTTTAGCCTCGACACAACCCTTTCCCACTTGGCGCCGCGCCAGGCTCAAAAATGGCCATACGGCTGGAGATGGGTCCCCCGCCCAAAGAGCCAGCAGGGAAAACTATGCCTTGTTCTAAAGCTCTTTGGGAACCGCTTGCGTAGCCCCACAGACCTGGGGGCTGCGGGCTTTCCTGCTGCCTTCAAGCCTCAAAGCCACCCTTTCCCACTGGGCGCCGGGCCAGGCACAAAAATGGCCTATGGCTGGAGATGGGTCCCCCGAACAAAGAGCCAGCAGGGAAAACTATGCCTTGTTCTAAAGCTCTTTGGGAACCGCTTGCGTAGCCCCACAGACCTGGGGGCTGCGGGCTTTCCTGCTGCCTTCAGCCTCAAAGCCACCCTTTCCCACTTGGCGCCCTATCAAGCACAAAAAAGGCCTATGGCTGGAGATGGGTCCCAGGCCCAAAGAGCCAGCAGGGAAAACTATGCCTTGTTCTAAAGCTCTTTGGGAACCGCTTGCTTGGCCCCACAGACGTGGGGGCTGCGGGCTTTCCTGCTGCCTTCAGCCTCGACACCACCCTTTCCCACTTGGCGCCGCGCCAGGCACAAAAATGGCCATACGGCTGGAGATGGTTCCCCCGCCCAAAGAGCCAGCAGGGAAAACTATGCCTTGTTCTAAAGCTCTTTGGGAACCGCTTGCGTAGCCCCACAGACCTGGGGGCTGCGGGCTTTCCTGCTGCCTTCACCCTCAAAACCACCCTTTCCCACTTGGCACTGCTCCAGGCTCAAAAATGGCCATACGGCTGCAGATGGGTCCCCCGCCCAGAGAGCCAGCAGGGAAAACTATGCCTTGTTCTAAAGCTCTTTGGGAACCGCTTGCGTAGCCCCACAGACCTGGGGGGCTGCAGGCTTTGCTGCTGCCTTCAGCCTCAAAGCCACCCTTTCCCACTTGGCGCCGTGCCAGGCACAAAAATGGCCATACGGCTGGAGATGGGTCCCCCGCCCAAAGAGCCAGCAGGGAAAACTATGCCTTGTTCTAAAGCTCTTTGGGAACCGCTTGCTTGGCCCCACAGACGTGGGGGCTGCGGGCTTTCCTGCTGCCTTCAGCCTCAAAACCACCCTATGCCACTACGCACCGCGTCAGGCACAAAAATAGCCATACGGCTGGAGATGGGTCCCCCACCCAAAGAGCCAGCAGGGAAAACTATGCCTTGTTCTAAAGCTCTTTGGGAACCGCTTGCGTAGCCGCACAGACCTGGGGGCTGCGGGCTTTCCTGCTGCCTTCAGCCTCAAAGCCACCCTTTCCCACTTTGCGCCGGGCCAGGCACAAAAATGGCCGTACGGCTGGAGATGGGTCCCCCGCCCAAAGAGCCAGCAGGGAAAACTATGCCTTGTTCTAAAGCTCTTTGGGAACCGCTTGCGTAGCCGCACAGACCTGGGGGCTGCGGGCTTTCCTGCTGCCTTCAGCCTCAAAGCCACCCTTTCCCACTTTGCGCCGGGCCAGGCACAAAAATGGCCATACGGCTGGAGATGGGTCCCCCGCCCAAAGAGCCAGCAGGGAAAACTATGCCTTGTTCTAAAGCTCTTTGGGAACCGCTTGCGTAGCCCCACAGACCTTGGGGCTGCGGGCTTTCCTGCTGCCTTCAGCCTCGACAGCACCCTTTCCCACTTGGCGCCGCGCCAGGCACAAAAATGGCCTATGGCTGGAGATGGGTCCCATGCCCTAAGAGCCAGCAGGGAAAACTATGCCTTGTTCTAAAGCTCTTTGGGAACCGCTTGCTTGGCCCCACAGACCTGGGGGCTGCAGGCTTTGCTGCTGCCTTCAGCCTCGACACCACCCTTACCCACTTGGCGCCGCGCCAGGCACAAAAATGGCCATACGGCTGGAGATGGGTCCCCCGCCCAAAGAGCCAGCAGGGAAAACTATGCCTTGTTCTAAAGCTCTTTGGGAACCGCTTGCGTAGCCCCACAGACCTGGGGGCTGCGGGATTTCCTGCTGCCTTCAGCCTCAAAACCACCCTTTCCCACTACGCACCGCGCCAGGCACAAAAATGGCCATACGGCTGGAGATGGGTCCCCCGCCCAAAGAGCCAGCTGGGAAAACTATGCCTTGTTCTAAAGCTCTTTGGGAACCGCTTGCTTGGCCCCACAGACGTGGGGGCTGCGGGCTTTCCTGCTGCCTCAGCCTCAAAACCACCCTATGCCACTACGCACCGCGTCAGGCACAAAAATAGCCATACGGCTGGAGATGGGTCCCCCACCCAAAGAGCCAGCAGGGAAAAACTATGCCTTGTTCTAAAGCTCTTTGGGAACCGCTTGCGTAGCCCCACAGACCTGGGGGCTGCAGGCTTTCCTGCTGTCTTCAGCCTCAAAGCCACCCTTTCCCACTTGGCGCCCTATCAGGCACAAAAATGGCCTATGGGTGGAGATGGGTCCCATGCCCAAAGAGCCAGCAGGGAAAACTATGCCTTGTTCTAAAGCTCTTTGGGAACCGCTTGCGTAGCCGCACAGACCTGGGGGCTGCGGGCTTTCCTGCTGCCTTCAGCCTCGATACCACCATTTCCCACTTGGCGCTGCGCCATGCACAAAAATGGCCATACGGCTGGAGATGGGTCCCCCACCCAAAGAGCCAGCAGGGAAAACTATGCCTTGTTCTAACGCTCTTTGGGAACCGCTTGCGTAGCCCCACAGACCTGGGGGCTGCGGGCTTTCCTGCTGCCTTTAGCCTCGACACCACCCTTTCCCTCTTGGCGCCGCGCCAGGCACAAAAATGGCCGTACGGCTGGAGATGGGTCCCCCGCCCAAAGAGCCAGCAGGGAAAACTATGCCTTGTTCTAAAGCTCTTTGGGCACCGCTTGCGTAGCCGCACAGACCTGGGGGCTGCGGGCTTTCCTGCTGCCTTCAGCCTCAAAGCCACCCTTTCCCACTTTGCGCCGGGCCAGGCACAAAAATGGCCATACGGCTGGAGATGGGTCCCCCGCCCAAAGAGCCAGCAGGGAAAACTATGCCTTGTTCTAAAGCTCTTTGGGAACCGCTTGCGTAGCCCCACAGACCTTGGGGCTGCGGGCTTTCCTGCTGCCTTCAGCCTCGACAGCACCCTTTCCCACTTGGCTTCGCGCCAGGCACAAAAATGGCCTATGGCTGGAGATGGGTCCCATGCCCTAAGAGCCAGCTGGGAAAACTATGCCTTGTTCTAAAGCTCTTTGGGAACCGCTTGCGTAGCACCACAGACCTGGGGGCTGCAGGCTTTGCTCCTGCCTTCAGCCTCAAAGCCACCCTTTCCCACCTGGCGCCGCGCCAGGCTCAAAAATGGCCATACGGCTGGAGATGGGTCCCCCGCCCAGAGAGCCAGCAGGGAAAACTATGCCTTGTTCTAAAGCTCTTTGGGAACCTCTTGCGTAGCCCCACAGACCTGGGGGCTGCGGGCTTTCCTGCTGTCTTCAGCCTCAAAGCAACCCTTTCCCACTTGGCGCCCTATCAAGCACAAAAATGGCCTATGGCTGGAGATGGGTCCCATGCCCAAAGAGCCAGCAGGGAAAACTATGCCTTGTTCTAAAGCTCTTTGGGAACCGCTTGCGTAGCCCCACAGACCTGGGGGCTGCGGGCTTTCCTGCTGCCTTCAAGCCTCAAAGCCACCCTTTCCCACTGGGCGCCGGGCCAGGCACAAAAATGGCCTATGGCTGGAGATGGGTCCCCCGAACAAAGAGCCAGCAGGGAAAACTATGCCTTGTTCTAAAGCTCTTTGGGAACCGCTTGCGTAGCCCCACAGACCTGGGGGCTGCGGGCTTTGCTGCTGCCTTCAGCCTCAAAGCCACCCTTTCCCACTTGGCGCCGTGCCAGGCACAAAAATGGCCATACGGCTGGAGATGGGTCCCAGGCCCAAAGAGCCAGCAGGGAAAACTATGCCTTGTTCTAAAGCTCTTTGGGAACCGCTTGCTTGGCCCCACAGACGTGGGGGCTGCGGGCTTTCCTGCTGCCTTCAGCCTCGACACCACCCTTTCCCACTTGGCGCCGCGCCAGGCACAAAAATGGCCATACGGCTGGAGATGGGTCCCCCGCCCAAAGAGCCAGCAGGGAAAACTATGCCTTGTTCTAAAGCTCTTTGGGAACCGCTTGCGTAGCCCCACAGACCTGGGGGCTGCGGGCTTTCCTGCTGCCTTCAGATTCAAAGCCACCCTTTCCGTCTTGGGGCTTCGCCAGGCACAAAAATGGCCATACGGCTGGAGATGGGTCCCCCGCCCAAAGAGCCAGCAGGGAAAACTATGCCTTGTTCTAAAGCTCTTTGGGAACCGCTTGCGTAGCCCCACAGACCTGGGGGCTGCGGGCTTTCCTGCTGCCTTCAGCCTCGATACCACCATTTCCCACTTGGCGCTGCGCCATGCACAAAAATGGCCATACGGCTGGAGATGGGTCCCCCGCCCAAAGAGCCAGCAGGGAAAACTATGCCTTGTTCTAACGCTCTTTGGGAACCGCTTGCATAGCCCCACAGACCTGGGGGCTGCGGGCTTTCCTGCTGCCTTCAGCCTCGATACCACCCTTTCCCTCTTGGCGCCGCGCCAGGCACAAAAATGGCCGTACGGCTGGAGATGGGTCCCCCGCCCAAAGAGCCAGCAGGGAAAACTATGCCTTGTTCTAAAGCTCTTTGGGAACCGCTTGCGTAGCCGCACAGACCTGGGGGCTGCGGGCTTTCCTGCTGCCTTCAGCCTCAAAGCCACCCTTTCCCACTTTGCGCCGGGCCAGGCACAAAAATGGCCATACGGCTGGAGATGGGTCCCCCGCCCAAAGAGCCAGCAGGGAAAACTATGCCTTGTTCTAAAGCTCTTTGGGAACCGCTTGCGTAGCCCCACAGACCTTGGGGCTGCGGGCTTTCCTGCTGCCTTCAGCCTCGACAGCACCCTTTCCCACTTGGCTTCGCGCCAGGCACAAAAATGGCCTATGGCTGGAGATGGGTCCCATGCCCTAAGAGCCAGCAGTGAAAACTATGCCTTGTTCTAAAGCTCTTTGGGAACCGCTTGCGTAGCACCACAGACCTGGGGGCTGCAGGCTTTGCTCCTGCCTTCAGCCTCAAAGCCACCCTTTCCCACCTGGCGCCGCGCCAGGCTCAAAAATGGCCATACGGCTGGAGATGGGTCCCCCGCCCAGAGAGCCAGCAGGGAAAACTATGCCTTGTTCTAAAGCTCTTTGGGAACCTCTTGCGTAGCCCCACAGACCTGGGGGCTGCGGGCTTTCCTGCTGTCTTCAGCCTCAAAGCAACCCTTTCCCACTTGGCGCCCTATCAAGCACAAAAATGGCCTATGGCTGGAGATGGGTCCCATGCCCAAAGAGCCAGCAGGGAAAACTATGCCTTGTTCTAAAGCTCTTTGGGAACTGCTTGCGTAGCCCCACAGACCTGGGGGCTGCAGGCTTTCCTGCTGCCTTCAGCCTCAAAGCCACCCTTTCCCACTTGGCGCCCTATCAAGCACAAAAATGGCCTATGGGTGGAGATGGGTCCCAGGCCCAAAGAGCCAGCAGGGAAAACTATGCCTTGTTCTAAAGCTCTTTGGGAACCGCTTGCTTGGCCCCACAGACGTGGGGGCTGCGGGCTTTCCTGCTGCCTTCAGCCTCGACACCACCCTTACCCACTTGGCGCCGCGCCAGGCACAAAAATGGCCATACGGCTGGAGATGGGTCCCCCGCCCAAAGAGCCAGCAGGGAAAACTATGCCTTGTTCTAAAGCTCTTTGGGAACCGCTTGCGTAGCCCCACAGACCTGGGGGCTGCGGGCTTTCCTGCTGCCTTCACCCTCAAAACCACCCTTTCCCACTTGGCACTGCTCCAGGCTCAAAAATGGCCATACGGCTGCAGATGGGTCCCCCGCCCAGAGAGCCAGCACGGAAAATTATGCCTTGTTCTAAAGCTCTTTGGGAACCGCTTGCGTAGCCCCACAGACCTGGGGGCTGCAGTCTTTGCTGCTGCCTTCAGCCTCAAAGCCACCCTTTCCCACTTGGCGCCGGGCCAGGCACAAAAATGGCCATACGGCTGGAGATGGGTCCCCCGCCCAAAGAGCCAGAAGGGAAAACTATGCCTTGTTCTAAAGCTCTTTGGGAACCGCTTGCGTAGCCCCACAGACCTGGGGGCTGCGGGCTTTCCTGCTGCCTTCAGCCTCAAAGCCACCCTTTCCCACTTGGCGCCGTGCCAGGCACAAAAATGGCCATACGGCTGGAGATGGGTCCCCCGCCCAAAGAGCCAGCAGGGAAAACTATGCCTTGTTCTAAAGCTCTTTGGGAACCGCTTGCTTGGCCCCACAGACGTGGGGGCTGCAGTCTTTGCTGCTGCCTTCAGCCTCAACACCACCCTTTCCCACTTGGCGCCGGGCCAGGGACAAAAATGGCCATACGGCTGGAGATGGGTCCCCTGCCAAAAGAGCCAGCAGGGAAAACTATGCCTTGTTCTAAAGCTCTTTGGGAACCGCTTGCGTAGCCCCACAGACCTGGGGGCTGCAGGCTTTGCTCCTGCCTTCAGCCTCAAAGCCACCCTTTCCCACCTGGCGCCGCGCCAGGCTCAAAAATGGCCATACGGCTGGAGATGTGTCCCCGCCCAGAGAGCCAGCAGGGAAAACTATGCCTTGTTCTAAAGCTCTTTGGGAACCGCTTGCTTGGCCCCACAGACCTGGGGACTGCGGGCTTTCCTGCTGCCTTCAGCCTCGACACCACCCTTTCCCACTTGGCGCCGCGCCAGGCACAAAAATGGCCATACGGCTGGAGATGGGTCCCCCGCCCTAAGAGCCAGCAGGGAAAACTATGCCTTGTTCTAAAGCTCTTTGGTTACCGCTTGCATAGCCCCACAGACCTGGGGGCTGCAGGCTTTCCTGCTGTCTTCAGCCTCAAAGCCACCCTTTCCCACTTGGCGCCCTATCAGGCACAAAAATGGCCATATGGCTGGAGATGGGTCCCCCGCCCAAAGAGCCAGCAGGGAAAACTATGCCTTGTTCTAAAGCTCTTTGGGAACCGCTTGCGTAACCCCACAGACCTGGGGGCTGCGGGCTTTCCTGCTGCCTTCAGCCTCAAAACCACCCTTTCCCACTTGGCGCCCTATCAGGCACAAAAATGGCCATACGGCTGGAGATGTGTCCCCCGCCCAAAGAGCCAGCAGGGAAAACTATGCCTTGTTCTAAAGCTCTTTGGGAACCGCTTGCGTACCCCACAGACCTGGGGGCTGTGGGCTTTGCTGCTGCCTTCAGCCTCAAAGCCACCCTTTCCCACTTGGCGCCGCGCCAGGCACAAAAATGGCCATACGGCTGGAGATGGGTCCCCCGCCCAAAGAGCCAGCAGGGAAAATTATGCCTTGTTCTAAAGCTCTTTGGGAACCGCTTGCGTAGCCCCACAGACCTGGGGGCTGCGGGCTTTCCTGCTGCCTTTAGCCTCGACACAACCCTTTCCCACTTGGCGCCGCGCCAGGCTCAAAAATGGCCATACGGCTGGAGATGGGTCCCCCGCCCAAAGAGCCAGCAGGGAAAACTATGCCTTGTTCTAAAGCTCTTTGGGAACCTCTTGCGTAGCCCCACAGACCTGGGGGCTGCGGGCTTTCCTGCTGTCTTCAGCCTCAAAGCAACCCTTTCCCACTTGGCGCCCTATCAAGCACAAAAATGGCCTATGGCTGGAGATGGGTCCCATGCCCAAAGAGCCAGCAGGGAAAACTATGCCTTGTTCTAAAGCTCTTTGGGAACTGCTTGCGTAGCCCCACAGACCTGGGGGCTGCAGGCTTTCCTGCTGCCTTCAGCCTCAAAGCCACCCTTTCCCACTTGGCGCCCTATCAAGCACAAAAATGGCCTATGGCTGGAGATGGGTCCCAGGCCCAAAGAGCCAGCAGGGAAAACTATGCCTTGTTCTAAAGCTCTTTGGGAACCGCTTGCTTGGCCCCACAGACGTGGGGGCTGCGGGCTTTCCTGCTGCCTTCAGCCTCGACACCACCCTTTCCCACTTGGCGCCGCGCCAGGCACAAAAATGGCCATACGGCTGGAGATGGGTCCCCCGCCCAAAGAGCCAGCAGTGAAAACTATGCCTTGTTCTAAAGCTCTTTGGGAACCGCTTGCGTAGCCCCACAGACCTGGGGGCTGCGGGCTTTCCTGCTGCCTTCACCCTCAAAACCACCCTTTCCCACTTGGCACTGCTCCAGGCTCAAAAATGGCCATACGGCTGCAGATGGGTCCCCCGCCCAGAGAGCCAGCAGGGAAAATTATGCCTTGTTCTAAAGCTCTTTGGGAACCGCTTGCGTAGCCCCACAGACCTGGGGGCTGCAGTCTTTGCTGCTGCCTTCAGCCTCAAAGCCACCCTTTCCCACTTGGCGCCGGGCCAGGCACAAAAATGGCCATACGGCTGGAGATGGGTCCCCCGCCCAAAGAGCCAGAAGGGAAAACTATGCCTTGTTCTAAAGCTCTTTGGGAACCGCTTGCGTAGCCCCACAGACCTGGGGGCTGCGGGCTTTCCTGCTGCCTTCAGCCTCAAAGCCACCCTTTCCCACTTGGCGCCGTGCCAAGCACAAAAATGGCCATACGGCTGGAGATGGGTCCCCCGCCCAAAGAGCCAGCAGGGAAAACTATGCCTTGTTCTAAAGCTCTTTGGGAACCGCTTGCTTGGCCCCACAGACGTGGGGGCTGCAGTCTTTGCTGCTGCCTTCAGCCTCAACACCACCCTTTCCCACTTGGCGCCGGGCCAGGGACAAAAATGGCCATACGGCTGGAGATGGGTCCCCTGCCAAAAGAGCCAGCAGGGAAAACTATGCCTTGTTCTAAAGCTCTTTGGGAACCGCTTGCGTAGCCCCACAGACCTGGGGGCTGCAGGCTTTGCTCCTGCCTTCAGCCTCAAAGCCACCCTTTCCCACCTGGCGCCGCGCCAGGCTCAAAAATGGCCATACGGCTGGAGATGTGTCCCCGCCCAGAGAGCCAGCAGGGAAAACTATGCCTTGTTCTAAAGCTCTTTGGGAACCGCTTGCGTAACCCCACAGACCTGGGGGCTGCGGGCTTTCCTGCTGCCTTCAGCCTCGACACCACCCTTTCCCACTTGGCGCCCTATCAGGCACAAAAATGGCCATACGGCTGGAGATGTGTCCCCCGCCCAAAGAGCCAGCAGGGAAAACTATGCCTTGTTCTAAAGCTCTTTGGGAACCGCTTGCGTACCCCACAGACCTGGGGGCTGTGGGCTTTGCTGCTGCCTTCAGCCTCAAAGCCACCCTTTCCCACTTGGCGCCGCGCCAGGCACAAAAATGGCCATACGGCTGGAGATGGGTCCCCCGCCCAAAGAGCCAGCAGGGAAAATTATGCCTTGTTCTAAAGCTCTTTGGGAACCGCTTGCGTAGCCCCACAGACCTGGGGGCTGCGGGCTTTCCTGCTGCCTTTAGCCTCGACACAACCCTTTCCCACTTGGCGCCGCGCCAGGCTCAAAAATGGCCATACGGCTGGAGATGGGTCCCCCGCCCAAAGAGCCAGCAGGGAAAACTATGCCTTGTTCTAAAGCTCTTTGGGAACCGCTTGCGTAGCCCCACAGACCTGGGGGCTGCGGGCTTTCCTGCTGCCTTCAAGCCTCAAAGCCACCCTTTCCCACTGGGCGCCGGGCCAGGCACAAAAATGGCCTATGGCTGGAGATGGGTCCCCCGAACAAAGAGCCAGCAGGGAAAACTATGCCTTGTTCTAAAGCTCTTTGGGAACCGCTTGCGTAGCCCCACAGACCTGGGGGCTGCAGGCTTTCCTGCTGCCTTCAGCCTCAAAGCCACCCTTTCCCACTTGGCGCCCTATCAAGCACAAAAAAGGCCTATGGCTGGAGATGGGTCCCAGGCCCAAAGAGCCAGCAGGGAAAACTATGCCTTGTTCTAAAGCTCTTTGGGAACCGCTTGCTTGGCACCACAGACGTGGGGGCTGCGGGCTTTCCTGCTGCCTTCAGCCTCGACAGCACCCTTTCCCACTTGGCGCCGCGCCAGGCACAAAAATGGCCTATGGCTGGAGATGGGTCCCATGCCCTAAGAGCCAGCAGGGAAAACTATGCCTTGTTCTAAAGCTCTTTGGGAACCGCTTGCTTGGCCCCACAGACCTGGGGGCTGCAGGCTTTGCTGCTGCCTTCAGCCTCGACACCACCCTTACCCACTTGGCGCCGCGCCAGGCACAAAAATGGCCATACGGCTGGAGATGGGTCCCCCGCCCAAAGAGCCAGCAGGGAAAACTATGCCTTGTTCTAAAGCTCTTTGGGAACCGCTTGCGTAGCCCCACAGACCTGGGGGCTGCGGGATTTCCTGCTGCCTTCAGCCTCAAAACCACCCTTTCCCACTACGCACCGCGCCAGGCACAAAAATGGCCATACGGCTGGAGATGGGTCCCCCGCCCAAAGAGCCAGCTGGGAAAACTATGCCTTGTTCTAAAGCTCTTTGGGAACCGCTTGCTTGGCACCACAGACGTGGGGGCTGCGGGCTTTCCTGCTGCCTTCAGCCTCAAAACCACCCTATGCCACTACGCACCGCGTCAGGCACAAAAATAGCCATACGGCTGGAGATGGGTCCCCCACCCAAAGAGCCAGCAGGGAAAACTATGCCTTGTTCTAAAGCTCTTTGGGAACCGCTTGCGTAGCCCCGCAGACCTGGGGGCTGCAGGCTTTCCTGCTGTCTTCAGCCTCAAAGCCACCCTTTCCCACTTGGCGCCCTATCAGGCACAAAAATGGCCTATGGGTGGAGATGGGTCCCATGCCCAAAGAGCCAGCAGGGAAAACTATGCCTTGTTCTAAAGCTCTTTGGGAACCGCTTGCGTAGCCGCACAGACCTGGGGGCTGCGGGCTTTCCTGCTGCCTTCAGCCTCGATACCACCATTTCCCACTTGGCGCTGCGCCATGCACAAAAATGGCCATACGGCTGGAGATGGGTCCCCCACCCAAAGAGCCAGCAGGGAAAACTATGCCTTGTTCTAACGCTCTTTGGGAACCGCTTGCGTAGCCCCACAGACCTGGGGGCTGCGGGCTTTCCTGCTGCCTTTAGCCTCGACACCACCCTTTCCCTCTTGGCGCCGCGCCAGGCACAAAAATGGCCGTACGGCTGGAGATGGGTCCCCCGCCCAAAGAGCCAGCAGGGAAAACTATGCCTTGTTCTAAAGCTCTTTGGGCACCGCTTGCGTAGCCGCACAGACCTGGGGGCTGCGGGCTTTCCTGCTGCCTTCAGCCTCAAAGCCACCCTTTCCCACTTTGCGCCGGGCCAGGCACAAAAATGGCCATACGGCTGGAGATGGGTCCCCCGCCCAAAGAGCCAGCAGGGAAAACTATGCCTTGTTCTAAAGCTCTTTGGGAACCGCTTGCGTAGCCCCACAGACCTTGGAGCTGCGGGCTTTCCTGCTGCCTTCAGCCTCGACAGCACCCTTTCCCACTTGGCTTCGCGCCAGGCACAAAAATGGCCTATGGCTGGAGATGGGTCCCATGCCCTAAGAGCCAGCTGGGAAAACTATGCCTTGTTCTAAAGCTCTTTGGGAACCGCTTGCGTAGCACCACAGACCTGGGGGCTGCAGGCTTTGCTCCTGCCTTCAGCCTCAAAGCCACCCTTTCCCACCTGGCGCCGCGCCAGGCTCAAAAATGGCCATACGGCTGGAGATGGGTCCCCCGCCCAGAGAGCCAGCAGGGAAAACTATGCCTTGTTCTAAAGCTCTTTGGGAACCTCTTGCGTAGCCCCACAGACCTGGGGGCTGCGGGCTTTCCTGCTGTCTTCAGCCTCAAAGCAACCCTTTCCCACTTGGCGCCCTATCAAGCACAAAAATGGCCTATGGCTGGAGATGGGTCCCATGCCCAAAGAGCCAGCAGGGAAAACTATGCCTTGTTCTAAAGCTCTTTGGGAACCGCTTGCGTAGCCGCACAGACCTGGGGGCTGCGGGCTTTCCTGCTGCCTTCAGCCTCAAAACCACCCTTTCCCACTTGGCCCCCGGCCAGGCACAAAAATGGCCATACGGCTGGAGATGGGTCCCCCGCCCAAAGAGCCAGCAGGGAAAACTATGCCTTGTTCTAAAGCTCTTTGGGAACCGCTTGCGTAGCCCCACAGACCTGGGGGCTGCAGGCTTTGCTGCTGCCTTCAGCCTCAAAACCACCCTTTCCCACTTGGCGCTGCGCCAGGCACAAAAATGGCCATACGGCTGGAGATGGGTCCCCCGCCCAAAGAGCCAGCAGGGAAAATTATGCCTTGTTCTAAAGCTCTTTGGGAACCGCTTGCGTAGCCCCACAGACCTGGGGGCTGCGGGCTTTCCTGCTGCCTTTAGCCTCGACACAACCCTTTCCCACTTGGCGCCGCGCCAGGCTCAAAAATGGCCATACGGCTGGAGATGGGTCCCCCGCCCAGAGAGCCAGCAGGGAAAACTATGCCTTGTTCTAAAGCTCTTTGGGAACCGCTTGCGTAGGCCCACAGACCTGGGGGCTGCGGGCTTTCCTGCTGCCTTCAAGCCTCAAAGCCACCCTTTCCCACTGGGCGCCGGGCCAGGCACAAAAATGGCCTATGGCTGGAGATGGGTCCCCCGAACAAAGAGCCAGCAGGGAAAACTATGCCTTGTTCTAAAGCTCTTTGGGAACCGCTTGCGTAGCCCCACAGACCTGGGGGCTGCGGGCTTTCCTGCTGCCTTCAGCCTCGACACCACCCTTTCCCACTTGGCGCCGTGCCAGGCACAAAAATGGCCATACGGCTGGAGATGGGTCCCAGGCCCAAAGAGCCAGCAGGGAAAACTATGCCTTGTTCTAAAGCTCTTTGGGAACCGCTTGCTTGGCCCCACAGACGTGGGGGCTGCGGGCTTTCCTGCTGCCTTCAGCCTCGACACCACCCTTTCCCACTTGGCGCCGCGCCAGGCACAAAAACGGCCATACGGCTGGAGATGGGTCCCCCGCCCAAAGAGCCAGCAGGGAAAACTATGCCTTGTTCTAAAGCTCTTTGGGAACCGCTTGCGTAGCCCCACAGACCTGGGGGCTGCGGGCTTTCCTGCTGCCTTCAGATTCAAAGCCACCCTTTCCGTCTTGGGGCTTCGCCAGGCACAAAAATGGCCATACGGCTGGAGATGGGTCCCCCGCCCAAAGAGCGAGCAGGGAAAACTATGCCTTGTTCTAAAGCTCTTTGGGAACCGCTTGCGTAGCCCCACAGACCTGGGGGCTGCGGGCTTTCCTGCTGCCTTCAGCCTCGACACCACCCTTTCCCACTTGGCGCCGCGCCAGGCTCAAAAATGGCCATACGGCTGGAGATGGGTCCCCCGCCCTAAGAGCCAGCAGGGAAAACTATGCCTTGTTCTAAAGCTCTTTGGGAACCGCTTGCGTAGCCCCACAGACCTGGGGGCTGCAGGCTTTGCTCCTGCCTTCAGCCTCAAAGCCACCCTTTCCCACCTGGCGCCGCGCCAGGCTCAAAAATGGCCATACGGCTGGAGATGGGTCCCCCGCCCAGAGAGCCAGCAGGGAAAACTATGCCTTGTTCTAAAGCTCTTTGGGAACCGCTTGCGTAGCCCCACAGACCTGGGGACTGCGGGCTTTCCTGCTGCCTTCAGCCTCGACACCACCCTTTCCCACTTGGCGCCGCGCCAGGCACAAAAATGGCCATACGGCTGGAGATGGGTCCCCCGCCCAAAGAGCCAGCAGGGAAAACTATGCCTTGTTCTAAAGCTCTTTGGGAACCGCTTGCATAGCCCCACAGACCTGGGGGCTGCAGGCTTTCCTGCTGTCTTCAGCCTCAAAGCCACCCTTTCCCACTTGGCGCCCTATCAGGCACAAAAATGGCCATACGGCTGGAGATGGGTCCCCCGCCCAAAGAGCCAGCAGGGAAAACTATGCCTTGTTCTAAAGCTCTTTGGGAACCGCTTGCGTAGCCCCACAGACCTGGGGGCTGCGGGCTTTCCTGCTGCCTTCAGCCTCGACACCACCCTTTCCCACTTGGCGCCCTATCAGGTACAAAAATGGCCATACGGCTGGAGATGGGTCCCCCGCCCAAAGAGCCAGCAGGGAAAACTATGCCTTGTTCTAAAGCTCTTTGGGAACCGCTTGCTTGGCCCCACAGACCTGGGGGCTGCGGGCTTTGCTGCTGCCTTCAGCCTCGACACCACCCTTTCCCACTTGGCGCCGCGCCAGGCACAAAAATGGCCATACGGCTGGAGATGGGTCCCCCGCCCAAAGAGCCAGCAGGGAAAACTATGCCTTGTTCTAAAGCTCTTTGGGAACCGCTTGCGTAGCCCCACAGACCTGGGGGCTGCGGGCTTTGCTGCTGCCTTCAGCCTCAAAGCCACCCTTTCCCACTTGGCGCCGTGCCAGGCACAAAAATGGCCATACGGCTGGAGATGGGTCCCCCGCCCAAAGAGCCAGCAGGGAAAACTATGCCTTGTTCTAAAGCTCTTTGGGAACCGCTTGCGTAGCCCCACAGACCTGGGGGCTGCAGTCTTTGCTGCTGCCTTCAGCCTCAAAGCCACCCTTTCCCACTTGGCGCCGGGCCAGGGACAAAAATGGCCATACGGCTGGAGATGGGTCCCCTGCCAAAAGAGCCAGCAGGGAAAACTATGCCTTGTTCTAAAGCTCTTTGGGAACCGCTTGCGTAGCCCCACAGACCTGGGGGCTGCGGGCTTTCCTGCTGCCTTCAGCCTCGATACCACCATTTCCCACTTGGCGCTGCGCCAGGCACAAAAATGGCCATACGGCTGGAGATGGGTCCCCCGCCAAAAGAGCCAGCAGGGAAAACTATGCCTTGTTCTAAAGCTCTTTGGGAACCGCTTGCGTAGCCGCACAGACCTGGGGGCTGCGGGCTTTCCTGCTGCCTTCAGCCTCAAAGCCACCCTTTCCCACTTGGCGCCGGGCCAGGGACAAAAATGGCCATACGGCTGGAGATGGGTCCCATGCCCAAAGAGCCAGCAGGGAAAACTATGCCTTGTTCTAAAGCTCTTTGGGAACCGCTTGCGTAGCCCCACAGACATGGGGGCTGCAGGCTTTGCTGCTGCCTTCAGCCTCGACACAACCCTTACCCACTTGGCGCTGCGCCAGGCACAAAAATGGCCATACGGCTGGAGATGGGTCCCCCGCCCAAAGAGCCAGCAGGGAAAATTATGCCTTGTTCTAAAGCTCTTTGGGAACCGCTTGCGTAGCCCCACAGACCTGGGGGCTGCGGGCTTTCCTGCTGCCTTCAGCCTCAAAGCCACCCTTTCCCACTTGGCGCCGCGCCAGGCACAAAAATGGCCATACGGCTGGAGATGGGTCCCCCGCCCAAAGAGCCAGCTGGGAAAACTATGCCTTGTTCTAAAGCTCTTTGGGAACCGCTTGCTTGGCCCCACAGACGTGGGGGCTGCGGGCTTTCCTGCTGCCTTCAGCCTCAAAACCACCCTATGCCACTACGCACCGCGTCAGGCACAAAAATAGCCATACGGCTGGAGATGGGTCCCCCACCCAAAGAGCCAGCAGGGAAAACTATGCCTTGTTCTAAAGCTCTTTGGGAACCGCTTGCGTAGCCCACAGACCTGGGGGCTGCAGGCTTTCCTGCTGTCTTCAGCCTCAAAGCCACCCTTTCCCACTTGGCGCCCTATCAGGCACAAAAATGGCCTATGGGTGGAGATGGGTCCCATGCCCAAAGAGCCAGCAGGGAAAACTATGCCTTGTTCTAAAGCTCTTTGGGAACCGCTTGCGTAGCCCCACAGACCTGGGGGCTGCGGGCTTTCCTCTGCCTTTAGCCTCGACACCACCCTTTCCCTCTTGGCGCCGCGCCAGGCACAAAAATGGCCGTATGGCTGGAGATGGGTCCCCCGCCCAAAGAGCCAGCAGGGAAAACTATGCCTTGTTCTAAAGCTCTTTGGGAACCGCTTGCGTAGCCGCACAGACCTGGGGGCTGCGGGCTTTCCTGCTGCCTTCAGCCTCAAAGCCACCCTTTCCCACTTTGCGCCGGGCCAGGCACAAAAATGGCCATACGGCTGGAGATGGGTCCCCCGCCCAAAGAGCCAGCAGGGAAAACTATGCCTTGTTCTAAAGCTCTTTGGGAACCGCTTGCGTAGCCCCACACACCTGGGGGCTGCGGGCTTTCCTGCTGCCTTCAGCCTCGACAGCACCCTTTCCCACTTGGCTTCGCGCCAGGCACAAAAATGGCCTATGGCTGGAGATGGGTCCCATGCCCTAAGAGCCAGCTGGGAAAACTATGCCTTGTTCTAAAGCTCTTTGGGAACCGCTTGCGTAGCACCACAGACCTGGGGGCTGCAGGCTTTGCTCCTGCCTTCAGCCTCAAAGCCACCCTTTCCCACCTGGCGCCGCGCCAGGCTCAAAAATGGCCATACGGCTGGAGATGGGTCCCCCGCCCAGAGAGCCAGCAGGGAAAACTATGCCTTGTTCTAAAGCTCTTTGGGAACCGCTTGCGTAGCCCCACAGACCTGGGGGCTGCGGGCTTTCCTGCTGTCTTCAGCCTCAAAGCAACCCTTTCCCACTTGGCGCCCTATCAAGCACAAAAATGGCCTATGGCTGGAGATGGGTCCCCCGCCCAAAGAGCCAGCAGGGAAAACTATGCCTTGTTCTAAAGCTCTTTGGGAACCGCTTGCGTAGCCGCACAGACCTGGGGGCTGCGGGCTTTCCTGCTGCCTTCAGCCTCAAAACCACCCTTTCCCACTTGGCCCCCGGCCAGGCACAAAAATGGCCATACGGCTGGAGATGGGTCCCCCGCCCAAAGAGCCAGCAGGGAAAACTATGCCTTGTTCTAAAGCTCTTTGGGAACCGCTTGCGTAGCCCCACAGACCTGGGGGCTGCGGGCTTTGCTGCTGCCTTCAGCCTCAAAACCACCCTTTCCCACTTGGCGCTGCGCCAGGCACAAAAATGGCCATACGGCTGGAGATGGGTCCCCCGCCCAAAGAGCCAGCAGGGAAAATTATGCCTTGTTCTAAAGCTCTTTGGGAACCGCTTGCGTAGCCCCACAGACCTGGGGGCTGCGGGCTTTCCTGCTGCCTTTAGCCTCGACACAACCCTTTCCCACTTGGCGCCGCGCCAGGCTCAAAAATGGCCATACGGCTGGAGATGGGTCCCCCGCCCAAAGAGCCAGCAGGGAAAACTATGCCTTGTTCTAAAGCTCTTTGGGAACCGCTTGCGTAGCCCCACAGACCTGGGGGCTGCGGGCTTTCCTGCTGCCTTCAAGCCTCAAAGCCACCCTTTCCCACTGGGCGCCGGGCCAGGCACAAAAATGGCCTATGGCTGGAGATGGGTCCCCCGAACAAAGAGCCAGCAGGGAAAACTATGCCTTGTTCTAAAGCTCTTTGGGAACTGCTTGCGTAGCCCCACAGACCTGGGGGCTGCAGGCTTTCCTGCTGCCTTCAGCCTCAAAGCCACCCTTTCCCACTTGGCGCCCTATCAAGCACAAAAATGGCCTATGGCTGGAGATGGGTCCCAGGCCCAAAGAGCCAGCAGGGAAAACTATGCCTTGTTCTAAAGCTCTTTGGGAACCGCTTGCTTGGCCCCACAGACGTGGGGGCTGCGGGCTTTCCTGCTGCCTTCAGCCTCGACACCACCCTTTCCCACTTGGCGCCGCGCCAGGCACAAAAATGGCCATACGGCTGGAGATGGGTCCCCCGCCCAAAGAGCCAGCAGGGAAAACTCTGCCTTGTTCTAAAGCTCTTTGGGAACCGCTTGCGTAGCCCCACAGACCTGGGGGCTGCGGGCTTTGCTGCTGCCTTCAGCCTCAAAGCCACCCTTTCCCACTTGGCGCCGTGCCAGGCACAAAAATGGCCATACGGCTGGAGATGGGTCCCCCGCCCAAAGAGCCAGCAGGGAAAACTATGCCTTGTTCTAAAGCTCTTTGGGAACCGCTTGCTTGGCCCCACAGACCTGGGGGCTGCAGTCTTTGCTGCTGCCTTCAGCCTCAACACCACCCTTTCCCACTTGGCGCCGGGCCAGGGACAAAAATGGCCATACGGCTGGAGATGGGTCCCCCGCCCAAAGAGCCAGCAGGGAAAATTATGCCTTGTTCTAAAGCTCTTTGGGAACCGCTTGCGTAGCCCCACAGACCTGGGGGCTGCGGGCTTTCCTGCTGCCTTCAGATTCAAAGCCACCCTTTCCCTCTTGGGGCTTCGCCAGGCACAAAAATGGCCATACGGCTGGAGATGGGTCCCCCGCCCAAAGAGCGAGCAGGGAAAACTATGCCTTGTTCTAAAGCTCTTTGGGAACCGCTTGCATAGCCCCACAGACCTGGGGGCTGCGGGCTTTCCTGCTGCCTTCAGCCTCGACACCACCCTTTCCCACTTGGCGCCGCGCCAGGCTCAAAAATGGCCATACGGCTGGAGATGGGTCCCCCGCCCTAAGAGCCACAAGGAAAACTATGCCTTGTTCTAAAGCTCTTTGGGAACCGCTTGCGTAGCCCCACAGACCTGGGGGCTGCAGGCTTTGCTCCTGCCTTCAGCCTCAAAACCACCCTTTCCCACTTGGCGCTGCGCCAGGCACAAAAATGGCCATACGGCTGGAGATGGGTCCCCCGCCCAAAGAGCCAGCAGGGAAAATTATGCCTTGTTCTAAAGCTCTTTGGGAACCGCTTGCGTAGCCCCACAGACCTGGGGGCTGCGGGCTTTCCTGCTGCCTTTAGCCTCGACACAACCCTTTCCCACTTGGCGCCGCGCCAGGCTCAAAAATGGCCATACGGCTGGAGATGGGTCCCCCGCCCAAAGAGCCAGCAGGGAAAACTATGCCTTGTTCTAAAGCTCTTTGGGAACCGCTTGCGTAGCCCCACAGACCTGGGGGCTGCGGGCTTTCCTGCTGCCTTCAAGCCTCAAAGCCACCCTTTCCCACTGGGCGCCGGGCCAGGCACAAAAATGGCCTATGGCTGGAGATGGGTCCCCCGAACAAAGAGCCAGCAGGGAAAACTATGCCTTGTTCTAAAGCTCTTTGGGAACTGCTTGCGTAGCCCCACAGACCTGGGGGCTGCAGGCTTTCCTGCTGCCTTCAGCCTCAAAGCCACCCTTTCCCACTTGGCGCCCTATCAAGCACAAAAATGGCCTATGGCTGGAGATGGGTCCCAGGCCCAAAGAGCCAGCAGGGAAAACTATGCCTTGTTCTAAAGCTCTTTGGGAACCGCTTGCTTGGCCCCACAGACGTGGGGGCTGCGGGCTTTCCTGCTGCCTTCAGCCTCGACACCACCCTTTCCCACTTGGCGCCGCGCCAGGCACAAAAATGGCCATACGGCTGGAGATGGGTCCCCCGCCCAAAGAGCCAGCAGGGAAAACTCTGCCTTGTTCTAAAGCTCTTTGGGAACCGCTTGCGTAGCCCCACAGACCTGGGGGCTGCGGGCTTTGCTGCTGCCTTCAGCCTCAAAGCCACCCTTTCCCACTTGGCGCCGTGCCAGGCACAAAAATGGCCATACGGCTGGAGATGGGTCCCCCGCCCAAAGAGCCAGCAGGGAAAACTATGCCTTGTTCTAAAGCTCTTTGGGAACCGCTTGCTTGGCCCCACAGACCTGGGGGCTGCAGTCTTTGCTGCTGCCTTCAGCCTCAACACCACCCTTTCCCACTTGGCGCCGGGCCAGGCACAAAAATGGCCATACGGCTGGAGATGGGTCCCCCGCCCAAAGAGCCAGCAGGGAAAACTATGCCTTGTTCTAAAGCTCTTTGGGAACCGCTTGCGTAGCCCCACAGACCTGGGGGCTGCGGGCTTTCCTGCTGCCTTCAGATTCAAAGCCACCCTTTCCCTCTTGGGGCTTCGCCAGGCACAAAAATGGCCATACGGCTGGAGATGGGTCCCCCGCCCAAAGAGCGAGCAGGGAAAACTATGCCTTGTTCTAAAGCTCTTTGGGAACCGCTTGCATAGCCCCACAGACCTGGGGGCTGCGGGCTTTCCTGCTGCCTTCAGCCTCGACACCACCCTTTCCCACTTGGCGCCGCGCCAGGCTCAAAAATGGCCATACGGCTGGAGATGGGTCCCCCGCCCTAAGAGCCACAAGGAAAACTATGCCTTGTTCTAAAGCTCTTTGGGAACCGCTTGCGTAGCCCCACAGACCTGGGGGCTGCAGGCTTTGCTCCTGCCTTCAGCCTCAAAGCCACCCTTTCCCACCTGGCGCCGCGCCAGGCTCAAAAATGGCCATACGGCTGGAGATGGGTCCCCGCCCAGAGAGCCAGCAGGGAAAACTATGCCTTGTTCTAAAGCTCTTTGGGAACCGCTTGCGTAGCCCCACAGACCTGGGGACTGCGGGCTTTCCTGCTGCCTTCAGCCTCGACACCACCCTTTCCCACTTGGCGCCGCGCCAGGCACAAAAATGGCCATACGGCTGGAGATGGGTCCCCCGCCCAAAGAGCCAGCAGGGAAAACTATGCCTTGTTCTAAAGCTCTTTGGGAACCGCTTGCATAGCCCCACAGACCTGGGGGCTGCAGGCTTTCCTGCTGTCTTCAGCCTCAAAGCCACCCTTTCCCACTTGGCGCCCTATCAGGCACAAAAATGGCCATACGGCTGGAGATGGGTCCCCCGCCCAAAGAGCCAGCAGGGAAAACTATGCCTTGTTCTAAAGCTCTTTGGGAACCGCTTGCGTAGCCCCACAGACCTGGGGGCTGCGGGCTTTCCTGCTGCCTTCAGGCTCGACACCACCCTTTCCCACTTGGCGCCCTATCAGGCACAAAAATGGCCATACGGCTGGAGATGTGTCCCCCGCCCAAAGAGCCAGCAGGGAAAACTATGCCTTGTTCTAAAGCTCTTTGGGAACCGCTTGCGTAGCCCCACAGACCTGGGGGCTGCGGGCTTTGCTGCTGCCTTCAGCCTCAAAGCCACCCTTTCCCACTTGGCGCCGCGCCAGGCACAAAAATGGCCATACGGCTGGAGATGGGTCCCCCGCCCAAAGAGCCAGCAGGGAAAATTATGCCTTGTTCTAAAGCTCTTTGGGAACCGCTTGCGTAGCCCCACAGACCTGGGGGCTGCGGGCTTTCCTGCTGCCTTTAGCCTCGACACAACCCTTTCCCACTTGGCGCCGCGCCAGGCTCAAAAATGGCCATACGGCTGGAGATGGGTCCCCCGCCCAGAGAGCCAGCAGGGAAAACTATGCCTTGTTCTAAAGCTCTTTGGGAACCGCTTGCGTAGCCCCACAGACCTGGGGGCTGCGGGCTTTCCTGCTGCCTTCAGCCTCGACACCACCCTTTCCCACTGGGCGCCGGGCCAGGCACAAAAATGGCCATACGGCTGGAGATGGGTCCCCCGCCCAAAGAGCCAGCAGGGAAAACTCTGCCTTGTTCTAAAGCTCTTTGGGAACCGCTTGCGTAGCCCCACAGACCTGGGGGCTGCAGGCTTTCCTGCTGCCTTCAGACTCGACACCACCCTTTCCAACTTGGCGCCGCGCCAGGCACAAAAATGGCCATACGGCTGGAGATGGGTCCCCCGCCCAAAGAGCCAGCAGGGAAAACTATGCCTTGTTCTAAAGCTCTTTGGGAACCGCTTGCGTAGCCCCACAGACCTGGGGGCTGCGGGCTTTCCTGCTGCCTTTAGCCTCGACAGCACCCTTTCCCACTTGGCTTCGCGCCAGGCACAAAAATGGCCTATGGCTGGAGATGGGTCCCATGCCCTAAGAGCGAGCAGGGAAAACTATGCCTTGTTCTAAAGCTCTTTGGGAACCGCTTGCGTAGCCCCACAGACCTGGGGGCTGCGGGCTTTCCTGCTGCCTTCAGCCTCAAAGCCACCCTTTCCCACTTGGCGCCGGGCCAGGGACAAAAATGGCCATACGGCTGGAGATGGGTCCCATGCCCAAAGAGCCAGCAGGGAAAACTATGCCTTGTTCTAAAGCTCTTTGGGAACCGCTTGCTTGGCCCCACAGACCTGGGGGCTGCAGGCTTTGCTGCTGCCTTCAGCCTCAAAACCACCCTTTCCCACTACGCACCGCGCCAGGCACAAAAATGGCCATACGGCTGGAGATGGGTCCCCCGCCCAAAGAGCCAGCAGGGAAAACTATGCCTTGTTCTAAAGCTCTTTGGGAACCGCTTGCTTGGCCCCACAGACGTGGGGGCTGCGGGCTTTCCTGCTGCCTTCAGCCTCAAAACCACCCTATGCCACTACGCACCGCGTCAGGCACAAAAATAGCCATACGGCTGGAGATGGGTCCCCCACCCAAAGAGCCAGCAGGGAAAACTATGCCTTGTTCTAAAGCTCTTTGGGAACCGCTTGCGTAGCCCCACAGACCTGGGGGCTGCATGCTTTCCTGCTGTCTTCAGCCTCAAAGGCACCCTTTCCCACTTGGCGCCCTATCAGGCACAAAAATGGCCTATGGGTGGAGATGGGTCCCATGCCCAAAGAGCCAGCAGGGAAAACTATGCCTTGTTCTAAAGCTCTTTGGGAACCGCTTGCGTAGCCCCACAGACCTGGGGGCTGCGGGCTTTCCTGCTGCCTTTAGCCTCGACACCACCCTTTCCCTCTTGGCGCCGCGCCAGGCACAAAAATGGCCGTATGGCTGGAGATGGGTCCCCCGCCCAAAGAGCCAGCAGGGAAAACTATGCCTTGTTCTAAAGCTCTTTGGGAACCGCTTGCGTAGCCCCACAGACCTTGGGGCTGCGGGCTTTCCTGCTGCCTTCAGCCTCGACAGCACCCTTTCCCACTTGGCTTCGCGCCAGGCACAAAAATGGCCTATGGCTGGAGATGGGTCCCATGCCCTAAGAGCCAGCTGGGAAAACTATGCCTTGTTCTAAAGCTCTTTGGGAACCGCTTGCGTAGCACCACAGACCTGGGGGCTGCAGGCTTTGCTCCTGCCTTCAGCCTCAAAGCCACCCTTTCCCACCTGGCGCCGCGCCAGGCTCAAAAATGGCCATACGGCTGGAGATGGGTCCCCCGCCCAGAGAGCCAGCAGGGAAAACTATGCCTTGTTCTAAAGCTCTTTGGGAACCGCTTGCGTAGCCCCACAGACCTGGGGGCTGCGGGCTTTCCTGCTGCCTTCAGCCTCAAAGCAACCCTTTCCCACTTGGCGCCCTATCAAGCACAAAAATGGCCTATGGCTGGAGATGGGTCCCATGCCCAAAGAGCCAGCAGGGAAAACTATGCCTTGTTCTAAAGCTCTTTGGGAACCGCTTGCGTAGCCGCACAGACCTGGGGGCTGCGGGCTTTCCTGCTGCCTTCAGCCTCAAAACCACCCTTTCCCACTTGGCCCCCGGCCAGGCACAAAAATGGCCATACGGCTGGAGATGGGTCCCCCGCCCAAAGAGCCAGCAGGGAAAACTATGCCTTGTTCTAAAGCTCTTTGGGAACCGCTTGCGTAGCCCCACAGACCTGGGGGCTGCAGGCTTTGCTGCTGCCTTCAGCCTCAAAACCACCCTTTCCCACTTGGCGCTGCGCCAGGCACAAAAATGGCCATACGGCTGGAGATGGGTCCCCCGCCCAAAGAGCCAGCAGGGAAAATTATGCCTTGTTCTAAAGCTCTTTGGGAACCGCTTGCGTAGCCCCACAGACCTGGGGGCTGCGGGCTTTCCTGCTGCCTTTAGCCTCGACACAACCCTTTCCCACTTGGCGCCGCGCCAGGCTCAAAAATGGCCATACGGCTGGAGATGGGTCCCCCGCCCAGAGAGCCAGCAGGGAAAACTATGCCTTGTTCTAAAGCTCTTTGGGAACCGCTTGCGTAGCCCCACAGACCTGGGGGCTGCGGGCTTTCCTGCTGCCTTCAAGCCTCAAAGCCACCCTTTCCCACTGGGCGCCGGGCCAGGCACAAAAATGGCCTATGGCTGGAGATGGGTCCCCCAAACAAAGAGCCAGCAGGGAAAACTATGCCTTGTTCTAAAGCTCTTTGGGAACTGCTTGCGTAGCCCCACAGACCTGGGGGCTGCAGCTTTCCTGCTGCCTTCAGCCTCAAAGCCACCCTTTCCCACTTGGCGCCCTATCAAGCACAAAAATGGCCTATGGCTGGAGATGGGTCCCAGGCCCAAAGAGCCAGCAGGGAAAACTATGCCTTGTTCTAAAGCTCTTTGGGAACCGCTTGCTTGGCCCCACAGACCTGGGGGCTGCAGTCTTTGCTGCTGCCTTCAGCCTCAACACCACCCTTTCCCACTTGACGCCGGGCCAGGGACAAAAATGGCCATACGGCTGGAGATGGGTCCCCCGCCCAAAGAGCCAGCAGGGAAAACTATGCCTTGTTCTAAAGCTCTTTGGGAACCGCTTGCGTAGCCCCACAGACCTGGGGGCTGCGGGCTTTCCTGCTGCCTTCAGATTCAAAGCCACCCTTTCCCTCTTGGGGCTTCGCCAGGCACAAAAATGGCCATACGGCTGGAGATGGGTCCCCCGCCCAAAGAGCGAGCAGCGAAAACTATGCCTTGTTCTAAAGCTCTTTGGGAACCGCTTGCGTAGCCCCACAGACCTGGGGGCTGCGGGCTTTGCTGCTGCCTTCAGCCTCGACACCACCCTTTCCCACTTGGCGCCGCGCCAGGCTCAAAAATGGCCATACGGCTGGAGATGGGTCCCCCGCCCAAAGAGCCAGCAGGGAAAACTATGCCTTGTTCTAAAGCTCTTTGGGAACCGCTTGCGTAGCCCCACAGACCTGGGGGCTGCAGGCTTTGCTCCTGCCTTCAGCCTCAAAGCCACCCTTTCCCACCTGGCGCCGCGCCAGGCTCAAAAATGGCCATACGGCTGGAGATGGGTCCCCGCCCAGAGAGCCAGCAGGGAAAACTATGCCTTGTTCTAAAGCTCTTTGGGAACCGCTTGCGTAGCCCCACAGACCTGGGGGCTGCGGGCTTTCCTGCTGCCTTCAGCCTCGATACCACCATTTCCCACTTGGCGCTGCGCCATGCACAAAAATGGCCATACGGCTGGAGATGGGTCCCCCGCCCAAAGAGCCAGCTGGGAAAACTATGCCTTGTTCTAAAGCTCTTTGGGAACCGCTTGCTTGGCCCCACAGACGTGGGGGCTGCGGGCTTTCCTGCTGCCTTCAGCCTCAAAACCACCCTATGCCACTACGCACCGCGTCAGGCACAAAAATAGCCATACGGCTGGAGATGGGTCCCCCACCCAAAGAGCCAGCAGGGAAAACTATGCCTTGTTCTAAAGCTCTTTGGGAACCGCTTGCGTAGCCCCACAGACCTGGGGGCTGCAGGCTTTCCTGCTGTCTTCAGCCTCAAAGCCACCCTTTCCCACTTGGCGCCCTATCAGGCACAAAAATGGCCTATGGGTGGAGATGGGTCCCATGCCCAAAGAGCCAGCAGGGAAAACTATGCCTTGTTCTAAAGCTCTTTGGGAACCGCTTGCGTAGCCCCACAGACCTGGGGGCTGCGGGCTTTCCTGCTGCCTTCAGCCTCGATACCACCATTTCCCACTTGGCGCTGCGCCATGCACAAAAATGGCCATACGGCTGGAGATGGGTCCCCCGCCCAAAGAGCCAGCAGGGAAAACTATGCCTTGTTCTAAAGCTCTTTGGGAACCGCTTGCGTAGCCCCACAGACCTGGGGGCTGCGGGCTTTCCTGCTGCCTTTAGCCTCGACACCACCCTTTCCCTCTTGGCGCCGCGCCAGGCACAAAAATGGCCGTACGGCTGGAGATGGGTCCCCCACCCAAAGAGCCAGCAGGGAAAACTATGCCTTGTTCTAAAGCTCTTTGGGAACCGCTTGCGTAGCCCCACAGACCTGGGGGCTGCGGGCTTTCCTGCTGCCTTCAGCCTCAAAGCCACCCTTTCCCACTTTGCGCCGCGCCAGGGACAAAAATGGCCATACGGCTGGAGATGGGTCCCCCGCCCAAAGAGCCAGCAGGGAAAACTATGCCTTGTTCTAAAGCTCTTTGGGAACCGCTTGCGTAGCCCCACAGACCTTGGGGCTGCGGGCTTTCCTGCTGCCTTCAGCCTCGACAGCACCCTTTCCCACTTGGCTTCGCGCCAGGCACAAAAATGGCCTATGGCTGGAGATGGGTCCCATGCCCTAAGAGCCAGCTGGGAAAACTATGCCTTGTTCTAAAGCTCTTTGGGAACCGCTTGCGTAGCACCACAGACCTGGTGGCTGCAGGCTTTGCTCCTGCCTTCAGCCTCAAAGCCACCCTTTCCCACCTGGCGCCGCGCCAGGCTCAAAAATGGCCATACGGCTGGAGATGGGTCCCCCGCCCAGAGAGCCAGCAGGGAAAACTATGCCTTGTTCTAAAGCTCTTTGGGAACCGCTTGCGTAGCCCCACAGACCTGGGGGCTGCGGGCTTTCCTGCTGCCTTCAGCCTCAAAACCACCCTTTCCCACTTGGCCCCCGGCCAGGCACAAAAATGGCCATACGGCTGGAGATGGGTCCCCCGCCCAAAGAGCCAGCAGGGAAAACTATGCCTTGTTCTAAAGCTCTTTGGGAACCGCTTGCGTAGCCCCACAGACCTGGGGGCTGCGGGCTTTCCTGCTGTCTTCAGCCTCAAAGCAACCCTTTCCCACTTGGCGCCCTATCAAGCACAAAAATGGCCTATGGCTGGAGATGGGTCCCCCGCCCAAAGAGCCAGCAGGGAAAACTATGCCTTGTTCTAAAGCTCTTTGGGAACCGCTTGCTTGGCCCCACAGACCTAGGGGCTGCGGGCTTTCCTGCTGGCTTCAGCCTCAAAACCACCCTTTCCCACTTGGCCCCCGGCCAGGCACAAAAATGGCCATACGGCTGGAGATGGGTCCCCCGCCCAAAGAGCCAGCAGGGAAAACTATGCCTTGTTCTAATGCTCTTTGGGAACCGCTTGCGTAGCCCCACAGACCTGGGGGCTGCAGGCTTTGCTGCTGCCTTCAGCCTCAAAACCACCCTTTCCCACTTGGCGCTGCGCCAGGCACAAAAATGGCCATACGGCTGGAGATGGGTCCCCCGCCCAAAGAGCCAGCAGGGAAAACTATGCCTTGTTCTAAAGCTCTTTGGGAACCGCTTGCGTAGCCCCACAGACCTGGGGGCTGCGGGCTTTCCTGCTGTCTTCAGCCTCAAAGCAACCCTTTCCCACTTGGCGCCCTATCAAGCACAAAAATGGCCTATGGCTGGAGATGGGTCCCATGCCCAAAGAGCCAGCAGGGAAAACTATGCCTTGTTCTAAAGCTCTTTGGGAACCGCTTGCTTGGCCCCACAGACCTAGGGGCTGCGGGCTTTCCTGCTGCCTTCAGCCTCAAAACCACCCTTTCCCACTTGGCCCCCGGCCAGGCACAAAAATGGCCATACGGCTGGAGATGGGTCCCCCGCCCAAAGAGCCAGCAGGGAAAACTATGCCTTGTTCTAATGCTCTTTGGGAACCGCTTGCTTGGCCCCACAGACCTGGGGGCTGCAGGCTTTGCTGCTGCCTTCAGCCTCAAAACCACCCTTTCCCACTACGCACCGCGCCAGGCACAAAAATGGCCATACGGCTGGAGATGGGTCCCCCGCCCAAAGAGCCAGCAGGGAAAACTATGCCTTGTTCTAAAGCTCTTTGGGAACCGCTTGCTTGGCCCCACAGACCTGGGGGCTGCGGGCTTTCCTGCTGCCTTCAGCCTCAAAACCACCCTATGCCACTACGCACCGCGTCAGGCACAAAAATAGCCATACGGCTGGAGATGGGTCCCCCGCCCAAAGAGCCAGCAGGGAAAACTATGCCTTGTTCTAAAGCTCTTTGGGAACCGCTTGCGTAGCCCCACAGACCTGGGGGCTGCATGCTTTCCTGCTGTCTTCAGCCTCAAAGGCACCCTTTCCCACTTGGCGCCCTATCAGGCACAAAAATGGCCTATGGGTGGAGATGGGTCCCATGCCCAAAGAGCCAGCAGGGAAAACTATGCCTTGTTCTAAAGCTCTTTGGGAACCGCTTGCGTAGCCCCACAGACCTGGGGGCTGCGGGCTTTCCTGCTGCCTTTAGCCTCGACACCACCCTTTCCCTCTTGGCGCCGCGCCAGGCACAAAAATGGCCGTATGGCTGGAGATGGGTCCCCCGCCCAAAGAGCCAGCAGGGAAAACTATGCCTTGTTCTAAAGCTCTTTGGAACCGCTTGCGTAGCCCCACAGACCTTGGGGCTGCGGGCTTTCCTGCTGCCTTCAGCCTCGACAGCACCCTTTCCCACTTGGCTTCGCGCCAGGCACAAAAATGGCCTATGGCTGGAGATGGGTCCCATGCCCTAAGAGCCAGCTGGGAAAACTATGCCTTGTTCTAAAGCTCTTTGGGAACCGCTTGCGTAGCACCACAGACCTGGGGGCTGCAGGCTTTGCTCCTGCCTTCAGCCTCAAAGCCACCCTTTCCCACCTGGCGCCGCGCCAGGCTCAAAAATGGCCATACGGCTGGAGATGGGTCCCCCGCCCAGAGAGCCAGCAGGGAAAACTATGCCTTGTTCTAAAGCTCTTTGGGAACCGCTTGCGTAGCCCCACAGACCTGGGGGCTGCGGGCTTTCCTGCTGCCTTCAGCCTCAAAGCAACCCTTTCCCACTTGGCGCCCTATCAAGCACAAAAATGGCCTATGGCTGGAGATGGGTCCCATGCCCAAAGAGCCAGCAGGGAAAACTATGCCTTGTTCTAAAGCTCTTTGGGAACCGCTTGCGTAGCCGCACAGACCTGGGGGCTGCGGGCTTTCCTGCTGCCTTCAGCCTCGACACCACCCTTTCCCACTTGGCCCCCGGCCAGGCACAAAAATGGCCATACGGCTGGAGATGGGTCCCCCGCCCAAAGAGCCAGCAGGGAAAACTATGCCTTGTTCTAAAGCTCTTTGGGAACCGCTTGCGTAGCCCCACAGACCTGGGGGCTGCAGGCTTTGCTGCTGCCTTCAGCCTCAAAACCACCCTTTCCCACTTGGCGCTGCGCCAGGCACAAAAATGGCCATACGGCTGGAGATGGGTCCCCCGCCCAAAGAGCCAGCAGGGAAAATTATGCCTTGTTCTAAAGCTCTTTGGGAACCGCTTGCGTAGCCCCACAGACCTGGGGGCTGCGGGCTTTCCTGCTGTCTTCAGCCTCAAAGCAACCCTTTCCCACTTGGCGCCCTATCAAGCACAAAAATGGCCTATGGCTGGAGATGGGTCCCATGCCCAAAGAGCCAGCAGGGAAAACTATGCCTTGTTCTAAAGCTCTTTGGGAACCGCTTGCTTGGCCCCACAGACCTAGGGGCTGCGGGCTTTCCTGCTGCCTTCAGCCTCAAAACCACCCTTTCCCACTTGGCCCCCGGCCAGGCACAAAAATGGCCATACGGCTGGAGATGGGTCCCCCGCCCAAAGAGCCAGCAGGGAAAACTATGCCTTGTTCTAATGCTCTTTGGGAACCGCTTGCTTGGCCCCACAGACCTGGGGGCTGCAGGCTTTGCTGCTGCCTTCAGCCTCAAAACCACCCTTTCCCACTACGCACCGCGCCAGGCACAAAAATGGCCATACGGCTGGAGATGGGTCCCCCGCCCAAAGAGCCAGCAGGGAAAACTATGCCTTGTTCTAAAGCTCTTTGGGAACCGCTTGCTTGGCCCCACAGACGTGGGGGCTGCGGGCTTTCCTGCTGCCTTCAGCCTCAAAACCACCCTATGCCACTACGCACCGCGTCAGGCACAAAAATAGCCATACGGCTGGAGATGGGTCCCCCGCCCAAAGAGCCAGCAGGGAAAACTATGCCTTGTTCTAAAGCTCTTTGGGAACCGCTTGCGTAGCCCCACAGACCTGGGGGCTGCATGCTTTCCTGCTGTCTTCAGCCTCAAAGGCACCCTTTCCCACTTGGCGCCCTATCAGGCACAAAAATGGCCTATGGGTGGAGATGGGTCCCATGCCCAAAGAGCCAGCAGGGAAAACTATGCCTTGTTCTAAAGCTCTTTGGGAACCGCTTGCGTAGCCCCACAGACCTGGGGGCTGCGGGCTTTCCTGCTGCCTTTAGCCTCGACACCACCCTTTCCCTCTTGGCGCCGCGCCAGGCACAAAAATGGCCGTATGGCTGGAGATGGGTCCCCCGCCCAAAGAGCCAGCAGGGAAAACTATGCCTTGTTCTAAAGCTCTTTGGGAACCGCTTGCGTAGCCCCACAGACCTTGGGGCTGCGGGCTTTCCTGCTGCCTTCAGCCTCGACAGCACCCTTTCCCACTTGGCTTCGCGCCAGGCACAAAAATGGCCTATGGCTGGAGATGGGTCCCATGCCCTAAGAGCCAGCTGGGAAAACTATGCCTTGTTCTAAAGCTCTTTGGGAACCGCTTGCGTAGCACCACAGACCTGGGGGCTGCAGGCTTTGCTCCTGCCTTCAGCCTCAAAGCCACCCTTTCCCACCTGGCGCCGCGCCAGGCTCAAAAATGGCCATACGGCTGGAGATGGGTCCCCCGCCCAGAGAGCCAGCAGGGAAAACTATGCCTTGTTCTAAAGCTCTTTGGGAACCGCTTGCGTAGCCCCACAGACCTGGGGGCTGCGGGCTTTCCTGCTGCCTTCAGCCTCAAAGCAACCCTTTCCCACTTGGCGCCCTATCAAGCACAAAAATGGCCTATGGCTGGAGATGGGTCCCATGCCCAAAGAGCCAGCAGGGAAAACTATGCCTTGTTCTAAAGCTCTTTGGGAACCGCTTGCGTAGCCGCACAGACCTGGGGGCTGCGGGCTTTCCTGCTGCCTTCAGCCTCAAAACCACCCTTTCCCACTTGGCCCCCGGCCAGGCACAAAAATGGCCATACGGCTGGAGATGGGTCCCCCGCCCAAAGAGCCAGCAGGGAAAACTATGCCTTGTTCTAAAGCTCTTTGGGAACCGCTTGCGTAGCCCCACAGACCTGGGGGCTGCAGGCTTTGCTGCTGCCTTCAGCCTCAAAACCACCCTTTCCCACTTGGCGCTGCGCCAGGCACAAAAATGGCCATACGGCTGGAGATGGGTCCCCCGCCCAAAGAGCCAGCAGGGAAAATTATGCCTTGTTCTAAAGCTCTTTGGGAACCGCTTGCGTAGCCCCACAGACCTGGGGGCTGCGGGCTTTCCTGCTGCCTTTAGCCTCGACACAACCCTTTCCCACTTGGCGCCGCGCCAGGCTCAAAAATGGCCATACGGCTGGAGATGGGTCCCCCGCCCAGAGAGCCAGCAGGGAAAACTATGCCTTGTTCTAAAGCTCTTTGGGAACCGCTTGCGTAGCCCCACAGACCTGGGGGCTGCGGGCTTTCCTGCTGCCTTCAAGCCTCAAAGCCACCCTTTCCCACTGGGCGCCGGGCCAGGCACAAAAATGGCCTATGGCTGGAGATGGGTCCCCCAAACAAAGAGCCAGCAGGGAAAACTATGCCTTGTTCTAAAGCTCTTTGGGAACTGCTTGCGTAGCCCCACAGACCTGGGGGCTGCAGCTTTCCTGCTGCCTTCAGCCTCAAAGCCACCCTTTCCCACTTGGCGCCCTATCAAGCACAAAAATGGCCTATGGCTGGAGATGGGTCCCAGGCCCAAAGAGCCAGCAGGGAAAACTATGCCTTGTTCTAAAGCTCTTTGGGAACCGCTTGCTTGGCCCCACAGACCTGGGGGCTGCAGTCTTTGCTGCTGCCTTCAGCCTCAACACCACCCTTTCCCACTTGACGCCGGGCCAGGGACAAAAATGGCCATACGGCTGGAGATGGGTCCCCCGCCCAAAGAGCCAGCAGGGAAAACTATGCCTTGTTCTAAAGCTCTTTGGGAACCGCTTGCGTAGCCCCACAGACCTGGGGGCTGCGGGCTTTCCTGCTGCCTTCAGATTCAAAGCCACCCTTTCCCTCTTGGGGCTTCGCCAGGCACAAAAATGGCCATACGGCTGGAGATGGGTCCCCCGCCCAAAGAGCGAGCAGCGAAAACTATGCCTTGTTCTAAAGCTCTTTGGGAACCGCTTGCGTAGCCCCACAGACCTGGGGGCTGCGGGCTTTGCTGCTGCCTTCAGCCTCGACACCACCCTTTCCCACTTGGCGCCGCGCCAGGCTCAAAAATGGCCATACGGCTGGAGATGGGTCCCCCGCCCAAAGAGCCAGCAGGGAAAACTATGCCTTGTTCTAAAGCTCTTTGGGAACCGCTTGCGTAGCCCCACAGACCTGGGGGCTGCAGGCTTTGCTCCTGCCTTCAGCCTCAAAGCCACCCTTTCCCACCTGGCGCCGCGCCAGGCTCAAAAATGGCCATACGGCTGGAGATGGGTCCCCGCCCAGAGAGCCAGCAGGGAAAACTATGCCTTGTTCTAAAGCTCTTTGGGAACCGCTTGCGTAGCCCCACAGACCTGGGGGCTGCGGGCTTTCCTGCTGCCTTCAGCCTCGATACCACCATTTCCCACTTGGCGCTGCGCCATGCACAAAAATGGCCATACGGCTGGAGATGGGTCCCCCGCCCAAAGAGCCAGCTGGGAAAACTATGCCTTGTTCTAAAGCTCTTTGGGAACCGCTTGCTTGGCCCCACAGACGTGGGGGCTGCGGGCTTTCCTGCTGCCTTCAGCCTCAAAACCACCCTATGCCACTACGCACCGCGTCAGGCACAAAAATAGCCATACGGCTGGAGATGGGTCCCCCACCCAAAGAGCCAGCAGGGAAAACTATGCCTTGTTCTAAAGCTCTTTGGGAACCGCTTGCGTAGCCCCACAGACCTGGGGGCTGCAGGCTTTCCTGCTGTCTTCAGCCTCAAAGCCACCCTTTCCCACTTGGCGCCCTATCAGGCACAAAAATGGCCTATGGGTGGAGATGGGTCCCATGCCCAAAGAGCCAGCAGGGAAAACTATGCCTTGTTCTAAAGCTCTTTGGGAACCGCTTGCGTAGCCCCACAGACCTGGGGGCTGCGGGCTTTCCTGCTGCCTTCAGCCTCGATACCACCATTTCCCACTTGGCGCTGCGCCATGCACAAAAATGGCCATACGGCTGGAGATGGGTCCCCCGCCCAAAGAGCCAGCAGGGAAAACTATGCCTTGTTCTAAAGCTCTTTGGGAACCGCTTGCGTAGCCCCACAGACCTGGGGGCTGCGGGCTTTCCTGCTGCCTTTAGCCTCGACACCACCCTTTCCCTCTTGGCGCCGCGCCAGGCACAAAAATGGCCGTACGGCTGGAGATGGGTCCCCCACCCAAAGAGCCAGCAGGGAAAACTATGCCTTGTTCTAAAGCTCTTTGGGAACCGCTTGCGTAGCCCCACAGACCTGGGGGCTGCGGGCTTTCCTGCTGCTTTCAGCCTCAAAGCCACCCTTTCCCACTTGGCGCCGCGCCAGGCACAAAAATGGCCATACGGCTGGAGATGGGTCCCCCGCCCAAAGAGCCAGCAGGGAAAACTATGCCTTGTTCTAAAGCTCTTTGGGAACCGCTTGCGTAGCCCCACAGACCTTGGGGCTGCGGGCTTTCCTGCTGCCTTCAGCCTCGACAGCACCCTTTCCCACTTGGCTTCGCGCCAGGCACAAAAATGGCCTATGGCTGGAGATGGGTCCCATGCCCTAAGAGCCAGCTGGGAAAACTATGCCTTGTTCTAAAGCTCTTTGGGAACCGCTTGCGTAGCCCCACAGACCTGGGGGCTGCGGGCTTTGCTCCTGCCTTCAGCCTCAAAGCCACCCTTTCCCACCTGGCGCCGCGCCAGGCTCAAAAATGGCCATACGGCTGGAGATGGGTCCCCCGCCCAGAGAGCCAGCAGGGAAAACTATGCCTTGTTCTAAAGCTCTTTGGGAACCGCTTGCGTAGCCCCACAGACCTGGGGGCTGCGGGCTTTCCTGCTGCCTTCAGCCTCAAAACCACCCTTTCCCACTTGGCCCCCGGCCAGGCACAAAAATGGCCATACGGCTGGAGATGGGTCCCCCGCCCAAAGAGCCAGCAGGGAAAACTATGCCTTGTTCTAAAGCTCTTTGGGAACCGCTTGCGTAGCCCCACAGACCTGGGGGCTGCGGGCTTTCCTGCTGTCTTCAGCCTCAAAGCAACCCTTTCCCACTTGGCGCCCTATCAAGCACAAAAATGGCCTATGGCTGGAGATGGGTCCCATGCCCAAAGAGCCAGCAGGGAAAACTATGCCTTGTTCTAAAGCTCTTTGGGAACCGCTTGCTTGGCCCCACAGACCTAGGGGCTGCGGGCTTTCCTGCTGCCTTCAGCCTCAAAACCACCCTTTCCCACTTGGCCCCCGGCCAGGCACAAAAATGGCCATACGGCTGGAGATGGGTCCCCCGCCCAAAGAGCCAGCAGGGAAAACTATGCCTTGTTCTAATGCTCTTTGGGAACCGCTTGCGTAGCCCCACAGACCTGGGGGCTGCAGGCTTTGCTGCTGCCTTCAGCCTCAAAACCACCCTTTCCCACTTGGCGCTGCGCCAGGCACAAAAATGGCCATACGGCTGGAGATGGGTCCCCCGCCCAAAGAGCCAGCAGGGAAAACTATGCCTTGTTCTAAAGCTCTTTGGGAACCGCTTGCGTAGCCCCACAGACCTGGGGGCTGCGGGCTTTCCTGCTGTCTTCAGCCTCAAAGCAACCCTTTCCCACTTGGCGCCCTATCAAGCACAAAAATGGCCTATGGCTGGAGATGGGTCCCATGCCCAAAGAGCCAGCAGGGAAAACTATGCCTTGTTCTAAAGCTCTTTGGGAACCGCTTGCTTGGCCCCACAGACCTAGGGGCTGCGGGCTTTCCTGCTGCCTTCAGCCTCAAAACCACCCTTTCCCACTTGGCCCCCGGCCAGGCACAAAAATGGCCATACGGCTGGAGATGGGTCCCCCGCCCAAAGAGCCAGCAGGGAAAACTATGCCTTGTTCTAATGCTCTTTGGGAACCGCTTGCGTAGCCCCACAGACCTGGGGGCTGCAGGCTTTCCTGCTGCCTTCAGCCTCAAAACCACCCTTTCCCACTTGGCGCTGCGCCAGGCACAAAAATGGCCATACGGCTGGAGATGGGTCCCCCGCCCAAAGAGCCAGCAGGGAAAATTATGCCTTGTTCTAAAGCTCTTTGGGAACCGCTTGCGTAGCCCCACAGACCTGGGGGCTGCGGGCTTTCCTGCTGCCTTTAGCCTCGACACAACCCTTTCCCACTTGGCGCCGCGCCAGGCTCAAAAATGGCCATACGGCTGGAGATGGGTCCCCCTCCCAGAGAGCCAGCAGGGAAAACTATGCCTTGTTCTAAAGCTCTTTGGGAACCGCTTGCGTAGCCCCACAGACCTGGGGGCTGCGGGCTTTCCTGCTGCCTTCAAGCCTCAAAGCCACCCTTTCCCACTGGGCGCCGGGCCAGGCACAAAAATGGCCTATGGCTGGAGATGGGTCCCCCGAACAAAGAGCCAGCAGGGAAAACTATGCCTTGTTCTAAAGCTCTTTGGGAACTGCTTGCGTAGCCCCACAGACCTGGGGGCTGCAGGCTTTCCTGCTGCCTTCAGCCTCAAAGCCACCCTTTCCCACTTGGCGCCCTATCAAGCACAAAAATGGCCTATGGCTGGAGATGGGTCCCCCGCCCAAAGAGCCAGCAGGGAAAACTATGCCTTGTTCTAAAGCTCTTTGGGAACCGCTTGCTTGGCCCCACAGACGTGGGGGCTGCGGGCTTTCCTGCTGCCTTCAGCCTCGACACCACCCTTTCCCACTTGGCGCCGCGCCAGGCACAAAAATGGCCATACGGCTGGAGATGGGTCCCCCGCCCAAAGAGCCAGCAGGGAAAACTATGCCTTGTTCTAAAGCTCTTTGGGAACCGCTTGCGTAGCCCCACAGACCTGGGGGCTGCGGGCTTTCCTGCTGCCTTCACCCTCAAAACCACCCTTTCCCACTTGGCACTGCTCCAGGCTCAAAAATGGCCATACGGCTGCAGATGGGTCCCCCGCCCAGAGAGCCAGCAGGGAAAACTATGCCTTGTTCTAAAGCTCTTTGGGAACCGCTTGCGTAGCCCCACAGACCTGGGGGCTGCGGGCTTTGCTGCTGCCTTCAGCCTCAAAGCCACCCTTTCCCACTTGGCGCCGCACCAGGCACAAAAATGGCCATACGGCTGGAGATGGGTCCCATGCCCAAAGAGCCAGCAGGGAAAACTATGCCTTGTTCTAAAGCTCTTTGGGAACCGCTTGCTTGGCCCCACAGACCTGGGGGCTGCAGGCTTTGCTGCTGCCTTCAGCCTCGACACCACCCTTTCCCACTTGGCGCCGCGCCAGGCACAAAAATGGCCATACGGCTGGAGATGGGTCCCCCGCCCAAAGAGCCAGCAGGGAAAACTATGCCTTGTTCTAAAGCTCTTTGGGAACCGCTTGCGTAGCCCCTCAGACCTGGGGGCTGCGGGCTTTCCTGCTGCCTTCAGCGTCAAAACCACCCTATGCCACTACGCACCGCGTCAGGCACAAAAATAGCCATACGGCTGGAGATGGGTCCCCCACCCAAAGAGCCAGCAGGGAAAACTATGCCTTGTTCTAAAGCTCTTTGGGAACCGCTTGCGTAGCCCCACAGACCTGGGGGCTGCAGGCTTTCCTGCTGTCTTCAGCCTCAAAGCCACCCTTTCCCACTTGGCGCCCTATCAGGCACAAAAATGGCCTATGGGTGGAGATGGGTCCCATGCCCAAAGAGCCAGCAGGGAAAACTATGCCTTGTTCTAAAGCTCTTTGGGAACCGCTTGCGTAGCCCCACAGACCTGGGGGCTGCGGGCTTTCCTGCTGCCTTCAGATTCAAAGCCACCCTTTCCCACTTGGCGCTGCGCCATGCACAAAAATGGCCATACGGCTGGAGATGGGTCCCCCGCCCAAAGAGCCAGCAGGGAAAACTATGCCTTGTTCTAAAGCTCTTTGGGAACCGCTTGCGTAGCCCCACAGACCTGGGGGCTGCGGGCTTTCCTGCTGCCTTTAGCCTCGACACCACCCTTTCCCTCTTGGCGCCGCGCCAGGCACAAAAATGGCCGTACGGCTGGAGATGGGTCCCCCGCCCAATGAGCCAGCAGGGAAAACTATGCCTTGTTCTAAAGCTCTTTGGGAACCGCTTGCGTAGCCGCACAGACCTGGGGGCTGCGGGCTTTCCTGCTGCCTTCAGCCTCAAAGCCACCCTTTCCCACTTTGCGCCGCATCAGGCACAAAAATGGATATACGGCTGGAGATGGGTCCCCCGCCCAAAGAGCCAGCAGGGAAAACTATGCCTTGTTCTAAAGCTCTTTGGGAACCGCTTGCGTAGCCCCACAGACCTGGGGGCTGCAGGCTTTCCTGCTGCCTTCAGCCTCAAAACCACCCTTTCCCACTACGCAACGCGCCAGGCATAAAAATAGCCATACGACTGGAGATGGGTCCCCCGCCCAAAGAGCCAGCAGGGAAAACTATGCCTTGTTCTAAAGCTCTTTGGGAACCGCTTGCGTAGCCCCACAGACCTTGGGGCTGCGGGCTTTCCTGCTGCCTTCAGCCTCGACAGCACCCTTTCCCACTTGGCGCCGCGCCAGGCACAAAAATGCCTATGTCTGGAGATGGGTCCCATGCCCTAAGAGCCAGCTGGGAAAACTATGCCTTGTTCTAAAGCTCTTTGGGAACCGCTTGCGTAGCACCACAGACCTGGGGGTTGCGGGCTTTGCTCCTGCCTTCAGCCTCAAAGCCACCCTTTCCCACCTGGCGCCGCGCCAGGCTCAAAAATGGCCATACGGCTGGAGATGGGTCCCCCGCCCAGAGAGCCAGCAGGGAAAACTATGCCTTGTTCTAAAGCTCTTTGGGAACCGCTTGCGTAGCCCCACAGACCTGGGGGCTGCGGGCTTTCCTGCTGTCTTCAGCCTCAAAGCAACCCTTTCCCACTTGGCGCCCTATCAAGCACAAAAATGGCCTATGGCTGGAGATGGGTCCCATGCCCAAAGAGCCAGCAGGGAAAACTATGCCTTGTTCTAAAGCTCTTTGGGAACCGCTTGCTTGGCCCCACAGACCTAGGGGCTGCGGGCTTTCCTGCTGCCTTCAGCGTCAAAACCACCCTTTCCCACTTGGCCCCCGGCCAGGCACAAAAATGGCCATACGGCTGGAGATGGGTCCCCCGCCCAAAGAGCCAGCAGGGAAAACTATGCCTTGTTCTAATGCTCTTTGGGAACCGCTTGCGTAGCCCCACAGACCTGGGGGCTGCAGGCTTTGCTGCTGCCTTCAGCCTCAAAACCACCCTTTCCCACTTGGCGCTGCGCCAGGCACAAAAATGGCCATACGGCTGGAGATGGGTCCCCCGCCCAAAGAGCCAGCAGGGAAAATTATGCCTTGTTCTAAAGCTCTTTGGGAACCGCTTGCGTAGCCCCACAGACCTGGGGGCTGCGGGCTTTCCTGCTGCCTTTAGCCTCGACACAACCCTTTCCCACTTGGCGCCGCGCCAGGCTCAAAAATGGCCATACGGCTGGAGATGGGTCCCCCTCCCAGAGAGCCAGCAGGGAAAACTATGCCTTGTTCTAAAGCTCTTTGGGAACCGCTTGCGTAGCCCCACAGACCTGGGGGCTGCGGGCTTTCCTGCTGCCTTCAAGCCTCAAAGCCACCCTTCCCACTGGGCGCCGGGCCAGGCACAAAAATGGCCTATGGCTGGAGATGGGTCCCCCGAACAAAGAGCCAGCAGGGAAAACTATGCCTTGTTCTAAAGCTCTTTGGGAACTGCTTGCGTAGCCCCACAGACCTGGGGGCTGCAGGCTTTCCTGCTGCCTTCAGCCTCAAAGCCACCCTTTCCCACTTGGCGCCCTATCAAGCACAAAAATGGCCTATGGCTGGAGATGGGTCCCATGCCCAAAGAGCCAGCAGGGAAAACTATGCCTTGTTCTAAAGCTCTTTGGGAACCGCTTGCTTGGCCCCACAGACGTGGGGGCTGCGGGCTTTCCTGCTGCCTTCAGCCTCGACACCACCCTTTCCCACTTGGCGCCGCGCCAGGCACAAAAATGGCCATACGGCTGGAGATGGGTCCCCCGCCCAAAGAGCCAGCAGGGAAAACTATGCCTTGTTCTAAAGCTCTTTGGGAACCGCTTGCGTAGCCCCACAGACCTGGGGGCTGCGGGCTTTCCTGCTACCTTCACCCTCAAAACCACCCTTTCCCACTTGGCACTGCTCCAGGCTCAAAAATGGCCATACGGCTGCAGATGGGTCCCCCGCCCAGAGAGCCAGCAGGGAAAACTATGCCTTGTTCTAAAGCTCTTTGGGAACCGCTTGCGTAGCCCCACAGACCTGGGGGCTGCGGGCTTTGCTGCTGCCTTCAGCCTCAAAGCCACCCTTTCCCACTTGGCGCTGGGCCAGGCACAAAAATGGCCATACGGCTGGAGATGGGTCCCCCGCCCAAAGAGCCAGCAGGGAAAACTATGCCTTGTTCTAAAGCTCTTTGGGAACCGCTTGCTTGGCCCCACAGACCTGGGGGCTGCAGGCTTTGCTGCTGCCTTCAGCCTCAACACCACCCTTTCCCACTACGCACCGCGCCAGGCACAAAAATGGCCATACGGCTGGAGATGGGTCCCCTGCCAAAAGAGCCAGCAGGGAAAACTATGCCTTGTTCTAAAGCTCTTTGGGAACCGCTTGCGTAGCCCCACAGACCTGGGGGCTGCGGGCTTTCCTGCTGCCTTCAGATTCAAAGCCACCCTTTCCCTCTTGGGGCTTCGCCAGGCACAAAAATGGCCATACGGCTGGAGATGGGTCCCCCGCCCAAAGAGCCAGCAGGGAAAACTATGCCTTGTTCTAAAGCTCTTTGGGAACCGCTTGCGTAGCCCCACAGACCTGGGGGCTGCGGGCTTTCCTGCTGCCTTCACCCTCAAAACCACCCTTTCCCACTTGGCACTGCTCCAGGTTCAAAAATGGCCATACGGCTGGAGATGGGTCCCCCGCCCAGAGAGCCAGCAGGGAAAACTATGCCTTGTTCTAAAGCTCTTTGGGAACCGCTTGCGTAGCCCCACAGACCTGGGGGCTGCGGGCTTTCCTGCTGCCTTCAGCCTCAAAGCCACCCTTTCCCTCTTGGCGCCGGGCCAGGCACAAAAATGGCCATACGGCTGGAGATGGGTCCCCCGCCCAAAGAGCCAGCAGGGAAAACTATGCCTTGTTCTAAAGCTCTTTGGGAACCGCTTGCGTAGCCCCACAGACCTGGGGCTGCAGGGTTTGTGCTGCCTTCAGCGTCAAAGCCACCCTTTCCCACTTGGCGCTGCGCCATGCACAAAAATGGCCGTACGGCTGGAGATGGGTCCCCCGCCCAAAGAGCCAGCAGGGAAAACTATGCCTTGTTCTAAAGCTCTTTGGGAACCGCTTGCGTAGCCGCACAGACCTGGGGGCTGCGGGCTTTGCTGCTGCCTTCAGCCTCAAAGCCACCCTTTCCCACTTGGCGCCGGGCCAGGCGCAAAAATGGCCATACGGCTGGAGATGGGTCCCCCGCCCAAAGAGCCAGCAGGGAAAACTATGCCTTGTTCTAAAGCTCTTTGTGATCCGCTTGTGTAGCCCCACAGACCTGGGGGCTGCAGGCTTTCCTGCTGCCTTCAGCCTCAAAACCATCCTATGCCACTACGCACCGCGCCAGGCACAAAAATGGCCATACGGCTGGAGATGGGTCCCCCGCCCAAAGAGCCAGCAGGGAAAATTATGCCTTGTTCTAAAGCTCTTTGGGAACCGCTTGCGTAGCCCCACACACCTGGGGGCTGCAGGCTTTCCTGCTGCCTTCAGCCTCGACAGCACCCTTTCCCACTTGGCTTCGCGCCAGGCACAAAAATGGCCTATGGCTGGAGATGGGTCCCATGCCCTAAGAGCCAGCTGGGAAAACTATGCCTTGTTCTAAAGCTCTTTGGGAACCGCTTGCGTAGCACCACAAACCTTGGGGGCTGCAGGCTTTGCTCCTGCCTTCAGCCTCAAAGCCACCCTTTCCCACCTGGCGCCGCGCCAGGCTCAAAAATGGCCATACGGCTGGAGATGGGTCCCCCGCCCAGAGAGCCAGCAGGGAAAACTATACCTTGTTCTAAAGCTCTTTGGGAACCGCTTGCGTATCCCCACAGACCTGGGGGCTGCGGGCTTTCCTGCTGCCTTCAGCCTCAAAGCCACCCTTTCCCACTTGGCGCCCTATCAAGAACAAAAATGGCCTATGGCTGGAGATGGGTCCCATGCCCAAAGAGCCAGCAGGGAAAACTATGCCTTGTTCTAAAGCTCTTTGGGAACCGCTTGCGTAGCCCCACACACCTGGGGGCTGCGGGCTTTCCTGCTGCCTTCAGCCTCAAAACCACCCTTTCCCACTTGGCGCCGGGCCAGGCACAAAAATGGCCTGTGGCTTGAGATGGGTCCCCCGCCCAAAGAGCCAGCAGGGAAAACTATGCCTTGTTCTAAAGCTCTTTGGGAACCGCTTGCTTGGCCCCACAGACCTGGGGGCTGCGGGCTTTCCTGCTGCCTTCAGCCTCAAAGCCACCCTTTCCCACTTTGCGCCGCATCAGGCAGAAAAATGGATATACGGCTGGAGATGGGTCCCCCGCCCAAAGAGCCAGCAGGGAAAACTATGCCTTGTTCTAAAGCTCTTTGGGAACCGCTTGCGTAGCCCCACAGACCTGGGGGCTGCAGGCTTTCCTGCTGCCTTCAGCCTCAAAACCACCCTTTCCCACTACGCAACGCGCCAGGCATAAAAATAGCCATACGACTGGAGATGGGTCCCCCGCCCAAAGAGCCAGCAGGGAAAACTATGCCTTGTTCTAAAGCTCTTTGGGAACCGCTTGCATAGCCCCACAGACCTGGGGGCTGCGGGCTTTCCTGCTGTCTTCAGCCTCAAAGCAACCCTTTCCCACTTGGCGCCCTATCAAGCACAAAAATGGCCTATGGCTGGAGATGGGTCCCATGCCCAAAGAGCCAGCAGGGAAAACTATGCCTTGTTCTAAAGCTCTTTGGGAACCGCTTGCTTGGCCCCACAGACCTAGGGGCTGCGGGCTTTCCTGCTGCCTTCAGCCTCAAAACCACCCTTTCCCACTTGGCCCCCGGCCAGGCACAAAAATGGCCATACGGCTGGAGATGGGTCCCCCGCCCAAAGAGCCAGCAGGGAAAACTATGCCTTGTTCTAATGCTCTTTGGGAACCGCTTGCGTAGCCCCACAGACCTGGGGGCTGCAGGCTTTGCTGCTGCCTTCAGCCTCAAAACCACCCTTTCCCACTTGGCGCTGCGCCAGGCACAAAAATGGCCATACGGCTGGAGATGGGTCCCCCGCCCAAAGAGCCAGCAGGGAAAATTATGCCTTGTTCTAAAGCTCTTTGGGAACCGCTTGCGTAGCCCCACAGACCTGGGGGCTGCGGGCTTTCCTGCTGCCTTTAGCCTCGACACAACCCTTTCCCACTTGGCGCCGCGCCAGGCTCAAAAATGGCCATACGGCTGGAGATGGGTCCCCCTCCCAGAGAGCCAGCAGGGAAAACTATGCCTTGTTCTAAAGCTCTTTGGGAACCGCTTGCGTAGCCCCACAGACCTGGGGGCTGCGGGCTTTCCTGCTGCCTTCAAGCCTCAAAGCCACCCTTTCCCACTGGGCGCCGGGCCAGGCACAAAAATGGCCTATGGCTGGAGATGGGTCCCCCGAACAAAGAGCCAGCAGGGAAAACTATGCCTTGTTCTAAAGCTCTTTGGGAACTGCTTGCGTAGCCCCACAGACCTGGGGGCTGCAGGCTTTCCTGCTGCCTTCAGCCTCAAAGCCACCCTTTCCCACTTGGCGCCCTATCAAGCACAAAAATGGCCTATGGCTGGAGATGGGTCCCCCGCCCAAAGAGCCAGCAGGGAAAACTATGCCTTGTTCTAAAGCTCTTTGGGAACCGCTTGCTTGGCCCCACAGACGTGGGGGCTGCGGGCTTTCCTGCTGCCTTCAGCCTCGACAGCACCCTTTCCCACTTGGCGCCGCGCCAGGCACAAAAATGGCCTATGTCTGGAGATGGGTCCCATGCCCTAAGAGCCAGCTGGGAAAACTATGCCTTGTTCTAAAGCTCTTTGGGAACCGCTTGCGTAGCACCACAGACCTGGGGGTTGCGGGCTTTGCTCCTGCCTTCAGCCTCAAAGCCACCCTTTCCCACCTGGCGCCGCGCCAGGCTCAAAAATGGCCATACGGCTGGAGATGGGTCCCCCGCCCAGAGAGCCAGCAGGGAAAACTATGCCTTGTTCTAAAGCTCTTTGGGAACCGCTTGCGTAGCCCCACAGACCTGGGGGCTGCGGGCTTTCCTGCTGTCTTCAGCCTCAAAGCAACCCTTTCCCACTTGGCGCCCTATCAAGCACAAAAATGGCCTATGGCTGGAGATGGGTCCCATGCCCAAAGAGCCAGCAGGGAAAACTATGCCTTGTTCTAAAGCTCTTTGGGAACCGCTTGCTTGGCCCCACAGACCTAGGGGCTGCGGGCTTTCCTGCTGCCTTCAGCGTCAAAACCACCCTTTCCCACTTGGCCCCCGGCCAGGCACAAAAATGGCCATACGGCTGGAGATGGGTCCCCCGCCCAAAGAGCCAGCAGGGAAAACTATGCCTTGTTCTAATGCTCTTTGGGAACCGCTTGCGTAGCCCCACAGACCTGGGGGCTGCAGGCTTTGCTGCTGCCTTCAGCCTCAAAACCACCCTTTCCCACTTGGCGCTGCGCCAGGCACAAAAATGGCCATACGGCTGGAGATGGGTCCCCCGCCCAAAGAGCCAGCAGGGAAAATTATGCCTTGTTCTAAAGCTCTTTGGGAACCGCTTGCGTAGCCCCACAGACCTGGGGGCTGCGGGCTTTCCTGCTGCCTTTAGCCTCGACACAACCCTTTCCCACTTGGCGCCGCGCCAGGCTCAAAAATGGCCATACGGCTGGAGATGGGTCCCCCTCCCAGAGAGCCAGCAGGGAAAACTATGCCTTGTTCTAAAGCTCTTTGGGAACCGCTTGCGTAGCCCCACAGACCTGGGGGCTGCGGGCTTTCCTGCTGCCTTCAAGGCTCAAAGCCACCCTTTCCCACTGGGCCCCGGGCCAGGCACAAAAATGGCCTATGGCTGGAGATGGGTCCCCCGAACAAAGAGCCAGCAGGGAAAACTATGCCTTGTTCTAAAGCTCTTTGGGAACTGCTTGCGTAGCCCCACAGACCTGGGGGCTGCAGGCTTTCCTGCTGCCTTCAGCCTCAAAGCCACCCTTTCCCACTTGGCGCCCTATCAAGCACAAAAATGGCCTATGGCTGGAGATGGGTCCCATGCCCAAAGAGCCAGCAGGGAAAACTATGCCTTGTTCTAAAGCTCTTTGGGAACCGCTTGCTTGGCCCCACAGACGTGGGGGCTGCGGGCTTTCCTGCTGCCTTCAGCCTCGACACCACCCTTTCCCACTTGGCGCCGCGCCAGGCACAAAAATGGCCATACGGCTGGAGATGGGTCCCCCGCCCAAAGAGCCAGCAGGGAAAACTATGCCTTGTTCTAAAGCTCTTTGGGAACCGCTTGCGTAGCCCCACAGACCTGGGGGCTGCGGGCTTTCCTGCTACCTTCACCCTCAAAACCACCCTTTCCCACTTGGCACTGCTCCAGGCTCAAAAATGGCCATACGGCTGCAGATGGGTCCCCCGCCCAGAGAGCCAGCAGGGAAAACTATGCCTTGTTCTAAAGCTCTTTGGGAACCGCTTGCGTAGCCCCACAGACCTGGGGGCTGCGGGCTTTGCTGCTGCCTTCAGCCTCAAAGCCACCCTTTCCCACTTGGCGCTGGGCCAGGCACAAAAATGGCCATACGGCTGGAGATGGGTCCCCCGCCCAAAGAGCCAGCAGGGAAAACTATGCCTTGTTCTAAAGCTCTTTGGGAACCGCTTGCTTGGCCCCACAGACCTGGGGGCTGCAGGCTTTGCTGCTGCCTTCAGCCTCAACACCACCCTTTCCCACTACGCACCGCGCCAGGCACAAAAATGGCCATACGGCTGGAGATGGGTCCCCTGCCAAAAGAGCCAGCAGGGAAAACTATGCCTTGTTCTAAAGCTCTTTGGGAACCGCTTGCGTAGCCCCACAGACCTGGGGGCTGCGGGCTTTCCTGCTGCCTTCAGATTCAAAGCCACCCTTTCCCTCTTGGGGCTTCGCCAGGCACAAAAATGGCCATACGGCTGGAGATGGGTCCCCCGCCCAAAGAGCCAGCAGGGAAAACTATGCCTTGTTCTAAAGCTCTTTGGGAACCGCTTGCGTAGCCCCACAGACCTGGGGGCTGCGGGCTTTCCTGCTGCCTTCACCCTCAAAACCACCCTTTCCCACTTGGCACTGCTCCAGGTTCAAAAATGGCCATACGGCTGGAGATGGGTCCCCCGCCCAGAGAGCCAGCAGGGAAAACTATGCCTTGTTCTAAAGCTCTTTGGGAACCGCTTGCGTAGCCCCACAGACCTGGGGGCTGCGGGCTTTCCTGCTGCCTTCAGCCTCAAAGCCACCCTTTCCCTCTTGGCGCCGGGCCAGGCACAAAAATGGCCATACGGCTGGAGATGGGTCCCCCGCCCAAAGAGCCAGCAGGGAAAACTATGCCTTGTTCTAAAGCTCTTTGGGAACCGCTTGCGTAGCCCCACAGACCTGGGGCTGCAGGGTTTGTGCTGCCTTCAGCGTCAAAGCCACCCTTTCCCACTTGGCGCTGCGCCATGCACAAAAATGGCCGTACGGCTGGAGATGGGTCCCCCGCCCAAAGAGCCAGCAGGGAAAACTATGCCTTGTTCTAAAGCTCTTTGGGAACCGCTTGCGTAGCCGCACAGACCTGGGGGCTGCGGGCTTTGCTGCTGCCTTCAGCCTCAAAGCCACCCTTTCCCACTTGGCGCCGGGCCAGGCGCAAAAATGGCCATACGGCTGGAGATGGGTCCCCCGCCCAAAGAGCCAGCAGGGAAAACTATGCCTTGTTCTAAAGCTCTTTGTGATCCGCTTGTGTAGCCCCACAGACCTGGGGGCTGCAGGCTTTCCTGCTGCCTTCAGCCTCAAAACCATCCTATGCCACTACGCACCGCGCCAGGCACAAAAATGGCCATACGGCTGGAGATGGGTCCCCCGCCCAAAGAGCCAGCAGGGAAAATTATGCCTTGTTCTAAAGCTCTTTGGGAACCGCTTGCGTAGCCCCACAGACCTGGGGGCTGCGGGCTTTCCTGCTGCCTTTAGCCTCGACACAACCCTTTCCCACTTGGCGCCGCGCCAGGCACAAAAATGGCCTATGGCTGGAGATGGGTCCCATGCCCTAAGAGCCAGCTGGGAAAACTATGCCTTGTTCTAAAGCTCTTTGGGAACCGCTTGCGTAGCCCCACAGACCTGGGGGCTGCGGGCTTTCCTGCTGCCTTCAAGCCTCAAAGCCACCCTTTCCCACTGGGCCCCGGGCCAGGCACAAAAATGGCCTATGGCTGGAGATGGGTCCCCCGAACAAAGAGCCAGCAGGGAAAACTATGCCTTGTTCTAAAGCTCTTTGGGAACTGCTTGCGTAGCCCCACAGACCTGGGGGCTGCAGGCTTTCCTGCTGCCTTCAGCCTCAAAGCCACCCTTTCCCACTTGGCGCCCTATCAAGCACAAAAATGGCCTATGGCTGGAGATGGGTCCCCCGCCCAAAGAGCCAGCAGGGAAAACTATGCCTTGTTCTAAAGCTCTTTGGGAACCGCTTGCTTGGCCCCACAGACGTGGGGGCTGCGGGCTTTCCTGCTGCCTTCAGCCTCGACACCACCCTTTCCCACTTGGCGCCGCGCCAGGCACAAAAATGGCCATACGGCTGGAGATGGGTCCCCCGCCCAAAGAGCCAGCAGGAAAAACTATGCCTTGTTCTAAAGCTCTTTGGGAACCGCTTGCGTAGCCCCACAGACCTGGGGGCTGCGGGCTTTCCTGCTGCCTTCACCCTCAAAACCACCCTTTCCCACTTGGCACTGCTCCAGGCTCAAAAATGGCCATACGGCTGCAGATGGGTCCCCCGCCCAGAGAGCCAGCAGGGAAAACTATGCCTTGTTCTAAAGCTCTTTGGGAACCGCTTGCGTAGCCCCACAGACCTGGGGGCTGCGGGCTTTGCTGCTGCCTTCAGCCTCAACACCACCCTTTCCCACTTGGCGCCGCACCAGGCACAAAAATGGCCATACGGCTGGAGATGGGTCCCATGCCCAAAGAGCCAGCAGGGAAAACTATGCCTTGTTCTAAAGCTCTTTGGGAACCGCTTGCTTGGCCCCACAGACCTGGGGGCTGCAGGCTTTGCTGCTGCCTTCAGCCTCGACACCACCCTTTCCCACTTGGCGCCGCGCCAGGCACAAAAATGGCCATACGGCTGGAGATGGGTCCCCCGCCCAAAGAGCCAGCAGGGAAAACTATGCCTTGTTCTAAAGCTCTTTGGGAACCGCTTGCGTAGCCCCTCAGACCTGGGGGCTGCGGGCTTTCCTGCTGCCTTCAGCGTCAAAACCACCCTATGCCACTACGCACCGCGTCAGGCACAAAAATAGCCATACGGCTGGAGATGGGTCCCCCACCCAAAGAGCCAGCAGGGAAAACTATGCCTTGTTCTAAAGCTCTTTGGGAACCGCTTGCGTAGCCCCACAGACCTGGGGGCTGCAGGCTTTCCTGCTGTCTTCAGCCTCAAAGCCACCCTTTCCCACTTGGCGCCCTATCAGGCACAAAAATGGCCTATGGGTGGAGATGGGTCCCATGCCCAAAGAGCCAGCAGGGAAAACTATGCCTTGTTCTAAAGCTCTTTGGGAACCGCTTGCGTAGCCCCACAGACGTGGGGGCTGCGGGCTTTCCTGCTGCCTTCAGCCTCGATACCACCATTTCCCACTTGGCGCTGCGCCATGCACAAAAATGGCCATACGGCTGGAGATGGGTCCCCCGCCCAAAGAGCCAGCAGGGAAAACTATGCCTTGTTCTAAAGCTCTTTGGGAACCGCTTGCGTAGCCCCACAGACCTGGGGGCTGCGGGCTTTCCTGCTGCCTTTAGCCTCGACACCACCCTTTCCCTCTTGGCGCCGCGCCAGGCACAAAAATGGCCGTACGGCTGGAGATGGGTCCCCCGCCCAATGAGCCAGCAGGGAAAACTATGCCTTGTTCTAAAGCTCTTTGGGAACCGCTTGCGTAGCCGCACAGACCTGGGGGCTGCGGGCTTTCCTGCTGCCTTCAGCCTCAAAGCCACCCTTTCCCACTTTGCGCCGCATCAGGCACAAAAATGGATATACGGCTGGAGATGGGTCCCCCGCCCAAAGAGCCAGCAGGGAAAACTATGCCTTGTTCTAAAGCTCTTTGGGAACCGCTTGCGTAGCCCCACAGACCTGGGGGCTGCAGGCTTTCCTGCTGCCTTCAGCCTCAAAACCACCCTTTCCCACTACGCAACGCGCCAGGCATAAAAATAGCCATACGACTGGAGATGGGTCCCCCGCCCAAAGAGCCAGCAGGGAAAACTATGCCTTGTTCTAAAGCTCTTTGGGAACCGCTTGCGTAGCCCCACAGACCTTGGGGCTGCGGGCTTTCCTGCTGCCTTCAGCCTCGACAGCACCCTTTCCCACTTGGCGCCGCGCCAGGCACAAAAATGGCCTATGTCTGGAGATGGGTCCCATGCCCTAAGAGCCAGCTGGGAAAACTATGCCTTGTTCTAAAGCTCTTTGGGAACCGCTTGCGTAGCACCACAGACCTGGGGGTTGCGGGCTTTGCTCCTGCCTTCAGCCTCAAAGCCACCCTTTCCCACCTGGCGCCGCGCCAGGCTCAAAAATGGCCATACGGCTGGAGATGGGTCCCCCGCCCAGAGAGCCAGCAGGGAAAACTATGCCTTGTTCTAAAGCTCTTTGGGAACCGCTTGCATAGCCCCACAGACCTGGGGGCTGCGGGCTTTCCTGCTGTCTTCAGCCTCAAAGCAACCCTTTCCCACTTGGCGCCCTATCAAGCACAAAAATGGCCTATGGCTGGAGATGGGTCCCATGCCCAAAGAGCCAGCAGGGAAAACTATGCCTTGTTCTAAAGCTCTTTGGGAACCGCTTGCTTGGCCCCACAGACCTAGGGGCTGCGGGCTTTCCTGCTGCCTTCAGCCTCAAAACCACCCTTTCCCACTTGGCCCCCGGCCAGGCACAAAAATGGCCATACGGCTGGAGATGGGTCCCCCGCCCAAAGAGCCAGCAGGGAAAACTATGCCTTGTTCTAATGCTCTTTGGGAACCGCTTGCGTAGCCCCACAGACCTGGGGGCTGCAGGCTTTGCTGCTGCCTTCAGCCTCAAAACCACCCTTTCCCACTTGGCGCTGCGCCAGGCACAAAAATGGCCATACGGCTGGAGATGGGTCCCCCGCCCAAAGAGCCAGCAGGGAAAATTATGCCTTGTTCTAAAGCTCTTTGGGAACCGCTTGCGTAGCCCCACAGACCTGGGGGCTGCGGGCTTTCCTGCTGCCTTTAGCCTCGACACAACCCTTTCCCACTTGGCGCCGCGCCAGGCTCAAAAATGGCCATACGGCTGGAGATGGGTCCCCCTCCCAGAGAGCCAGCAGGGAAAACTATGCCTTGTTCTAAAGCTCTTTGGGAACCGCTTGCGTAGCCCCACAGACCTGGGGGCTGCGGGCTTTCCTGCTGCCTTCAAGCCTCAAAGCCACCCTTTCCCACTGGGCGCCGGGCCAGGCACAAAAATGGCCTATGGCTGGAGATGGGTCCCCCGAACAAAGAGCCAGCAGGGAAAACTATGCCTTGTTCTAAAGCTCTTTGGGAACTGCTTGCGTAGCCCCACAGACCTGGGGGCTGCAGGCTTTCCTGCTGCCTTCAGCCTCAAAGCCACCCTTTCCCACTTGGCGCCCTATCAAGCACAAAAATGGCCTATGGCTGGAGATGGGTCCCCCGCCCAAAGAGCCAGCAGGGAAAACTATGCCTTGTTCTAAAGCTCTTTGGGAACCGCTTGCGTAGCCCCACAGACGTGGGGGCTGCGGGCTTTCCTGCTGCCTTCAGCCTCGACAGCACCCTTTCCCACTTGGCGCCGCGCCAGGCACAAAAATGGCCTATGTCTGGAGATGGGTCCCATGCCCTAAGAGCCAGCTGGGAAAACTATGCCTTGTTCTAAAGCTCTTTGGGAACCGCTTGCGTAGCACCACAGACCTGGGGGTTGCGGGCTTTGCTCCTGCCTTCAGCCTCAAAGCCACCCTTTCCCACCTGGCGCCGCGCCAGGCTCAAAAATGGCCATACGGCTGGAGATGGGTCCCCCGCCCAGAGAGCCAGCAGGGAAAACTATGCCTTGTTCTAAAGCTCTTTGGGAACCGCTTGCGTAGCCCCACAGACCTGGGGGCTGCGGGCTTTCCTGCTGTCTTCAGCCTCAAAGCAACCCTTTCCCACTTGGCGCCCTATCAAGCACAAAAATGGCCTATGGCTGGAGATGGGTCCCATGCCCAAAGAGCCAGCAGGGAAAACTATGCCTTGTTCTAAAGCTCTTTGGGAACCGCTTGCTTGGCCCCACAGACCTAGGGGCTGCGGGCTTTCCTGCTGCCTTCAGCGTCAAAACCACCCTTTCCCACTTGGCCCCCGGCCAGGCACAAAAATGGCCATACGGCTGGAGATGGGTCCCCCGCCCAAAGAGCCAGCAGGGAAAACTATGCCTTGTTCTAATGCTCTTTGGGAACCGCTTGCGTAGCCCCACAGACCTGGGGGCTGCAGGCTTTGCTGCTGCCTTCAGCCTCAAAACCACCCTTTCCCACTTGGCGCTGCGCCAGGCACAAAAATGGCCATACGGCTGGAGATGGGTCCCCCGCCCAAAGAGCCAGCAGGGAAAATTATGCCTTGTTCTAAAGCTCTTTGGGAACCGCTTGCGTAGCCCCACAGACCTGGGGGCTGCGGGCTTTCCTGCTGCCTTTAGCCTCGACACAACCCTTTCCCACTTGGCGCCGCGCCAGGCTCAAAAATGGCCATACGGCTGGAGATGGGTCCCCCTCCCAGAGAGCCAGCAGGGAAAACTATGCCTTGTTCTAAAGCTCTTTGGGAACCGCTTGCGTAGCCCCACAGACCTGGGGGCTGCGGGCTTTCCTGCTGCCTTCAAGCCTCAAAGCCACCCTTTCCCACTGGGCGCCGGGCCAGGCACAAAAATGGCCTATGGCTGGAGATGGGTCCCCCGAACAAAGAGCCAGCAGGGAAAACTATGCCTTGTTCTAAAGCTCTTTGGGAACTGCTTGCGTAGCCCCACAGACCTGGGGGCTGCAGGCTTTCCTGCTGCCTTCAGCCTCAAAGCCACCCTTTCCCACTTGGCGCCCTATCAAGCACAAAAATGGCCTATGGCTGGAGATGGGTCCCATGCCCAAAGAGCCAGCAGGGAAAACTATGCCTTGTTCTAAAGCTCTTTGGGAACCGCTTGCTTGGCCCCACAGACGTGGGGGCTGCGGGCTTTCCTGCTGCCTTCAGCCTCGACACCACCCTTTCCCACTTGGCGCCGCGCCAGGCACAAAAATGGCCATACGGCTGGAGATGGGTCCCCCGCCCAAAGAGCCAGCAGGGAAAACTATGCCTTGTTCTAAAGCTCTTTGGGAACCGCTTGCGTAGCCCCACAGACCTGGGGGCTGCGGGCTTTCCTGCTACCTTCACCCTCAAAACCACCCTTTCCCACTTGGCACTGCTCCAGGCTCAAAAATGGCCATACGGCTGCAGATGGGTCCCCCGCCCAGAGAGCCAGCAGGGAAAACTATGCCTTGTTCTAAAGCTCTTTGGGAACCGCTTGCGTAGCCCCACAGACCTGGGGGCTGCGGGCTTTGCTGCTGCCTTCAGCCTCAAAGCCACCCTTTCCCACTTGGCGCTGGGCCAGGCACAAAAATGGCTATACGGCTGGAGATGGGTCCCCCGCCCAAAGAGCCAGCAGGGAAAACTATGCCTTGTTCTAAAGCTCTTTGGGAACCGCTTGCTTGGCCCCACAGACCTGGGGGCTGCAGGCTCTCCTGCTGCCTTCAGCCTCAACACCACCCTTTCCCACTACGCACCGCGCCAGGCACAAAAATGGCCATACGGCTGGAGATGGGTCCCCTGCCAAAAGAGCCAGCAGGGAAAACTATGCCTTGTTCTAAAGCTCTTTGGGAACCGCTTGCGTAGCCCCACAGACCTAGGGGCTGCGGGCTTTCCTGCTGCCTTCAGATTCAAAGCCACCCTTTCCCTCTTGGGGCTTCGCCAGGCACAAAAATGGCCATACGGCTGGAGATGGGTCCCCCGCCCAAAGAGCCAGCAGGGAAAACTATGCCTTGTTCTAAAGCTCTTTGGGAACCGCTTGCGTAGCCCCACAGACCTGGGGGCTGCGGGCTTTCCTGCTGCCTTCACCCTCAAAACCACCCTTTCCCACTTCGCACTGCTCCAGGTTCAAAAATGGCCATACGGCTGGAGATGGGTCCCCCGCCCAGAGAGCCAGCAGGGAAAACTATGCCTTGTTCTAAAGCTCTTTGGGAACCGCTTGCGTAGCCCCACAGACCTGGGGGCTGCGGGCTTTCCTGCTGCCTTCAGCCTCAAAGCCACCCTTTCCCTCTTGGCGCCGGGCCAGGCACAAAAATGGCCATACGGCTGGAGATGGGTCCCCCGCCCAAAGAGCCAGCAGGGAAAACTATGCCTTGTTCTAAAGCTCTTTGGGAACCGCTTGCGTAGCCCCACAGACCTGGGGCTGCAGGGTTTGTGCTGCCTTCAGCGTCAAAGCCACCCTTTCCCACTTGGCGCTGCGCCATGCACAAAAATGGCCGTACGGCTGGAGATGGGTCCCCCGCCCAAAGAGCCAGCAGGGAAAACTATGCCTTGTTCTAAAGCTCTTTGGGAACCGCTTGCGTAGCCGCACAGACCTGGGGGCTGCGGGCTTTGCTGCTGCCTTCAGCCTCAAAGCCACCCTTTCCCACTTGGCGCCGGGCCAGGCGCAAAAATGGCCATACGGCTGGAGATGGGTCCCCCGCCCAAAGAGCCAGCAGGGAAAACTATGCCTTGTTCTAAAGCTCTTTGTGATCCGCTTGTGTAGCCCCACAGACCTGGGGGCTGCAGGCTTTCCTGCTGCCTTCAGCCTCAAAACCATCCTATGCCACTACGCACCGCGCCAGGCACAAAAATGGCCATACGGCTGGAGATGGGTCCCCCGCCCAAAGAGCCAGCAGGGAAAATTATGCCTTGTTCTAAAGCTCTTTGGGAACCGCTTGCGTAGCCCCACACACCTGGGGGCTGCAGGCTTTCCTGCTGCCTTCAGCCTCGACAGCACCCTTTCCCACTTGGCTTCACGCCAGGCACAAAAATGGCCTATGGCTGGAGATGGGTCCCATGCCCTAAGAGCCAGCTGGGAAAACTATGCCTTGTTCTAAAGCTCTTTGGGAACCGCTTGCGTAGCACCACAAACCTGGGGGCTGCAGGCTTTGCTCCTGCCTTCAGCCTCAAAGCCACCCTTTCCCACCTGGCGCTGCGCCAGGCTCAAAAATGGCCATACGGCTGGAGATGGGTCCCCCGCCCAGAGAGCCAGCAGGGAAAACTATACCTTGTTCTAAAGCTCTTTGGGAACCGCTTGCGTAGCCCCACAGACCTGGGGGCTGCGGGCTTTCCTGCTACCTTCAGCCTCAAAGCCACCCTTTCCCACTTGGCGCCCTATCAAGAACAAAAATGGCCTATGGCTGGAGATGGGTCCCATGCCCAAAGAGCCAGCAGGGAAAACTATGCCTTGTTCTAAAGCTCTTTGGGAACCGCTTGCGTAGCCCCACACACCTGGGGGCTGCGGGCTTTCCTGCTGCCTTCAGCCTCAAAACCACCCTTTCCCACTTGGCGCCGGGCCAGGCACAAAAATGGCCTGTGGCTTGAGATGGGTCCCCCGCCCAAAGAGCCAGCAGGGAAAACTATGCCTTGTTCTAAAGCTCTTTGGGAACCGCTTGCTTGGCCCCACAGACCTGGGGGCTGCAGTCTTTGCTGCTGCCTTCATCCTCAAAGCCACCCTTTCCCACTTGGCGCCCTATCAAGCACAAAAATGGCCTATGGCTGGAGATGGGTCCCATGCCCAAAGAGCCAGCAGGGAAAACTATGCCTTGTTCTAAAGCTCTTTGGGAACCGCTTGCTTGGCCCCACAGACCTGGGGGCTGCGGGCTTTCCTGCTGCCTTCAGCCTCGACACCACCCTTTCCCACTTGGCGCCGCGCCAGGCACAAAAATGGCCATACGGCTGGAGATGGGTCCCCCGCCCAGAGAGCCAGCAGGGAAAACTATGCCTTGTTCTAAAGCTCTTTGGGAACCGCTTGCGTAGCCCCACAGACCTGGGGGCTGCGGGCTTTCCTGCTGCCTTCAGCCTCAAAGCCACCCTTTCCCACTTGGCGCCGGGCCAGGCACAAAAATGGCCATATGGCTGGAGATGGGTCCCATGCCCAAAGAGCCAGCAGGGAAAACTATGCCTTGTTCTAAAGCTCTTTGGGAACCGCTTGCGTAGCCCCACAGACCTGGGGGCTGCGGGCTTTGCTGCTGCCTTCAGCCTCAAAGCCACCCTTTCCCACTTGGCGCCGCGCCAGGCACAAAAATGGCCATACGTCTGGAGATGGGTCCCCCGCCCAAAGAGCCAGCAGGGAAAACTATGCCTTGTTCTAAAGCTCTTTGGGAACCGCTTGCGTAGCCCCACAGACCTGGGGGCTGCAGTCTTTGCTGCTGCCTTCAGCGTCAAAACCACCCTTTCCCACTACGCACCGCGCCAGGCACAAAAATGGCCATACGGCTGGAGATGGGTCCCCCGCCCAAAGAGCCAGCAGGGAAAACTATGCCTTGTTCTAAAGCTCTTTGGGAACCGCTTGCTTGGCCCCACAGACGTGGGGGCTGCGGGCTTTCCTGCTGCCTTCAGCCTCAAAACCACCCTATGCCACTACGCACCGCGTCAGGCACAAAAATAGCCATACGGCTGGAGATGGGTCCCCCACCCAAAGAGCCAGCAGGGAAAATTATGCCTTGTTCTAAAGCTCTTTGGGAACCGCTTGCGTAGCCGCACAGACCTGGGGGCTGCGGGCTTTCCTGCTGCCTTCAGCCTCGACACCACCCTTTCCCACTTGGCGCCCTATCAAGCACAAAAATGGCCTATGGCTGGAGATGGGTCCCATGCCCAAAGAGCCAGCAGGGAAAACTATGCCTTGTTCTAAAGCTCTTTGGGAACCGCTTGCGTAGCCCCACACACGTGGGGGCTGCGGGCTTTCCTGCTGCCTTCAGCCTCAAAACCACCCTTTCCCACTTGGCACTGCTCCAGGCTCAAAAATGGCCATACGGCTGGAGATGGGTCCCCCGCCCAGAGAGCCAGCAGGGAAAACTATGCCTTGTTCTAAAGCTCTTTGGGAACCGCTTGCGTAGCCCCACAGACCTGGGGGCTGCGGGCTTTCCTGCTGCCTTCAGCCTCAAAGCCACCCTTTCCCACTTGGCGCCGCGCCAGGCACAAAAATGGCCATACGGCTGGAGATGGGTCCCCCGCCCAAAGAGCCAGCAGGGAAAACTATGCCTTGTTCTAAAGCTCTTTGGGAACCGCTTGCGTAGCCCCACAGACCTGGGGGCTGCAGTCTTTGCTGCTGCCTTCAGCGTCAAAACCACCCTTTCCCACTACGCACCGCGCCAGGCACAAAAATGGCCATACGGCTGGAGATGGGTCCCCCGCCCAAAGAGCCAGCAGGGAAAACTATGCCTTGTTCTAAAGCTCTTTGGGAACCGCTTGCTTGGCCCCACAGACGTGGGGGCTGCGGGCTTTCCTGCTGCCTTCAGCCTCAAAACCACCCTATGCCACTACGCACCGCGTCAGGCACAAAAATAGCCATACGGCTGGAGATGGGTCCCCCACCCAAAGAGCCAGCAGGGAAAATTATGCCTTGTTCTAAAGCTCTTTGGGAACCGCTTGCGTAGCCGCACAGACCTGGGGGCTGCGGGCTTTCCTGCTGCCTTCACCCTCAAAACCACCCTTTCCCACTTGGCACTGCTCCAGGTTCAAAAATGGCCATACGGCTGGAGATGGGTCCCCCGCCCAGAGAGCCAGCAGGGAAAACTATGCCTTGTTCTAAAGCTCTTTGGGAACCGCTTGCGTAGCCCCACAGACCTGGGGGCTGCGGGCTTTCCTGCTGCCTTCAGCCTCAAAGCCACCCTTTCCCTCTTGGCGCCGGGCCAGGCACAAAAATGGCCATACGGCTGGAGATGGGTCCCCCGCCCAAAGAGCCAGCAGGGAAAACTATGCCTTGTTCTAAAGCTCTTTGGGAACCGCTTGCGTAGCCCCACAGACCTGGGGCTGCAGGGTTTGTGCTGCCTTCAGCGTCAAAGCCACCCTTTCCCACTTGGCGCTGCGCCATGCACAAAAATGGCCGTACGGCTGGAGATGGGTCCCCCGCCCAAAGAGCCAGCAGGGAAAACTATGCCTTGTTCTAAAGCTCTTTGGGAACCGCTTGCGTAGCCGCACAGACCTGGGGGCTGCGGGCTTTGCTGCTGCCTTCAGCCTCAAAGCCACCCTTTCCCACTTGGCGCCGGGCCAGGCGCAAAAATGGCCATACGGCTGGAGATGGGTCCCCCGCCCAAAGAGCCAGCAGGGAAAACTATGCCTTGTTCTAAAGCTCTTTGTGATCCGCTTGTGTAGCCGCACAGACCTGGGGGCTGCAGGCTTTCCTGCTGCCTTCAGCCTCAAAACCATCCTATGCCACTACGCACCGCGCCAGGCACAAAAATAGCCATACGGCTGGAGATGGGTCCCCCGCCCAAAGAGCCAGCAGGGAAAATTATGCCTTGTTCTAAAGCTCTTTGGGAACCGCTTGCTTGGCCCCACAGACCTGGGGGCTGCAGTCTTTGCTGCTGCCTTCAGCCTCAAAGCCAACCTTTCCCACTTGGCGCCCTATCAAGCACAAAAATGGCCTATGGCTGGAGATGGGTCCCATGCCCAAAGAGCCAGCAGGGAAAACTATGCCTTGTTCTAAAGCTCTTTGGGAACCGCTTGCTTGGCCCCACAGACCTGGGGGCTGCGGGCTTTCCTGCTGCCTTCAGCCTCGACACCACCCTTTCCCACTTGGCGCCGCGCCAGGCACAAAAATGGCCATACGGCTGGAGATGGGTCCCCCGCCCAGAGAGCCAGCAGGGAAAACTATGCCTTGTTCTAAAGCTCTTTGGGAACCGCTTGCGTAGCCCCACAGACCTGGGGGCTGCGGGCTTTCCTGCTGCCTTCAGCCTCAAAGCCACCCTTTCCCACTTGGCGCCGGGCCAGGCACAAAAATGGCCATATGGCTGGAGATGGGTCCCATGCCCAAAGAGCCAGCAGGGAAAACTATGCCTTGTTCTAAAGCTCTTTGGGAACCGCTTGCGTAGCCCCACAGACCTGGGGGCTGCGGGCTTTGCTGCTGCCTTCAGCCTCAAAGCCACCCTTTCCCACTTGGCGCCGCGCCAGGCACAAAAATGGCCATACGGCTGGAGATGGGTCCCCCGCCCAAAGAGCCAGCAGGGAAAACTATGCCTTGTTCTAAAGCTCTTTGGGAACCGCTTGCGTAGCCCCACAGACCTGGGGGCTGCAGTCTTTGCTGCTGCCTTCAGCGTCAAAACCACCCTTTCCCACTACGCACCGCGCCAGGCACAAAAATGGCCATACGGCTGGAGATGGGTCCCCCGCCCTAAGAGCCAGCAGGGAAAACTATGCCTTGTTCTAAAGCTCTTTGGGAACCGCTTGCTTGGCCCCACAGACGTGGGGGCTGCGGGCTTTCCTGCTGCCTTCAGCCTCAAAACCACCCTATGCCACTACGCACCGCGTCAGGCACAAAAATAGCCATACGGCTGGAGATGGGTCCCCCACCCAAAGAGCCAGCAGGGAAAATTATGCCTTGTTCTAAAGCTCTTTGGGAACCGCTTGCGTAGCCGCACAGACCTGGGGGCTGCGGGCTTTCCTGCTGCCTTCAGCCTCGACACCACCCTTTCCCACTTGGCGCCCTATCAAGCACAAAAATGGCCTATGGCTGGAGATGGGTCCCATGCCCAAAGAGCCAGCAGGGAAAACTATGCCTTGTTCTAAAGCTCTTTGGGAACCGCTTGCGTAGCCCCACACACGTGGGGGCTGCGGGCTTTCCTGCTGCCTTCAGCCTCAAAACCACCCTTTCCCACTTGGCACTGCTCCAGGCTCAAAAATGGCCATACGGCTGGAGATGGGTCCCCCGCCCAGAGAGCCAGCAGGGAAAACTATGCCTTGTTCTAAAGCTCTTTGGGAACCGCTTGCGTAGCCCCAGAGACGTGGGGGCTGCGGGCTTTCCTGCTGCCTTCAGCCTCAAAGCCACCCTTTCGCACTTGGGGCTTCGCCATGCACAAAAATGGCCATATGGCTGGAGATGGGTCCCATGCCCAAAGAGCCAGCAGGGAAAACTATGCCTTGTTCTAAAGCTCTTTGGGAACCGCTTGCGTAGCCCCACAGACCTGGGGGCTGCGGGCTTTCCTGCTGCCTTCAGCCTCAAAGCCACCCTTTCCCACTTGGCGCCGCGCCAGGCACAAAAATGGCCATACGGCTGGAGATGGGTCCCCCGCCCAAAGAGCCAGCAGGGAAAACTATGCCTTGTTCTAAAGCTCTTTGGGAACCGCTTGCGTAGCCCCACAGACCTGGGGGCTGCAGTCTTTGCTGCTGCCTTCAGCGTCAAAACCACCCTTTCCCACTACGCACCGCGCCAGGCACAAAAATGGCCATACGGCTGGAGATGGGTCCCCCACCCAAAGAGCCAGCAGGGAAAATTATGCCTTGTTCTAAAGCTCTTTGGGAACCGCTTGCGTAGCCGCACAGACCTGGGGGCTGCGGGCTTTCCTGCTGCCTTCAGCCTCGACACCACCCTTTCCCACTTGGCGCCCTATCAAGCACAAAAATGGCCTATGGCTGGAGATGGGTCCCATGCCCAAAGAGCCAGCAGGGAAAACTATGCCTTGTTCTAAAGCTCTTTGGGAACCGCTTGCGTAGCCCCACACACCTGGGGGCTGCGGGCTTTCCTGCTGCCTTCAGCCTCAAAACCACCCTTTCCCACTTGGCACTGCTCCAGGCTCAAAAATGGCCATACGGCTGGAGATGGGTCCCCCGCCCAGAGAGCCAGCAGGGAAAACTATGCCTTGTTCTAAAGCTCTTTGGGAACCGCTTGCGTAGCCCCACAGACCTGGGGGCTGCGGGCTTTCCTGCTGCCTTCAGCCTCAAAGCCACCCTTTCGCACTTGGGGCTTCGCCAGGCACAAAAATGGCCATACGGCTGGAGATGGGTCCCCCGCCCAAAGAGCCAGCAGGGAAAACTATGCCTTGTTCTAAAGCTCTTTGGGAACCGCTTGCATAGCCCCACAGACCTGGGGGCTGCGGGCTTTCCTGCTGCCTTTAGCCTCGACACCACCCTTTCCCTCTTGGCGCCGCGCCAGGCACAAAAATGGCCGTACGGCTGGAGATGGGTCCCCCGCCCAAAGAGCCAGCAGGGAAAACTATGCCTTGTTCTAAAGCTCTTTGGGAACCGCTTGCGTAGCCCCACAGACCTGGGGGCTGCAGGCTTTCCTGCTGCCTTCAGCCTCAAAGCCACCCTTTCCCACTTTGCGCCGCATCAGGCACAAAAATGGCCATACGGCTGGAGATGGGTCCCCCGCCCAAAGAGCCAGCAGGGAAAACTATGCCTTGTTCTAAAGCTCTTTGGGAACTGCTTGCGTAGCCCCACAGACCTGGGGGCTGCAGGCTTTCCTGCTGCCTTCAGCCTCAAAACCACCCTTTCCCACTACGCAACGCGCCAGGCATAAAAATAGCCATACGACTGGAGATGGGTCCCCCGCCCAAAGAGCCAGCAGGGAAAACTCTGCCTTGTTCTAAAGCTCTTTGGGAACCGCTTGCGTAGCCCCACAGACCTGGGGGCTGCGGGCTTTCCTGCTGCCTTCAGCCTCGACAGCACCCTTTCCCACTTGGCTTCGCGCCAGGCACAAAAATGGCCTATGGCTGGAGATGGGTCCCATGCCCTAAGAGCCAGCTGGGAAAACTATGCCTTGTTCTAAAGCTCTTTGGGAACCGCTTGCGTAGCCCCACAGACCTGGGGGCTGCGGGCTTTCCTGCTGTCTTCAGCCTCAAAGCAACCCTTTCCCACTTGGCGCCCTATCAAGCACAAAAATGGCCTATGGCTGGAGATGGGTCCCATGCCCAAAGAGCCAGCAGGGAAAACTATGCCTTGTTCTAAAGCTCTTTGGGAACCGCTTGCGTAGCCCCACACACCTGGGGGCTGCGGGCTTTCCTGCTGCCTTCAGCCTTGACACCACCCTTTCCCACTTGGCGCCCTATCAAGCACAAAAATGGCCTATGGCTGGAGATGGGTCCCATGCCCAAAGAGCCAGCAGGGAAAACTATGCCTTGTTCTAAAGCTCTTTGGGAACCGCTTGCTTGGCCCCACAGACCTGGGGGCTGCGGGCTTTCCTGCTGCCTTCAGCCTCGACACCACCCTTTCAAACTTGGCGCCGCGCCAGGCACAAAAATGGCCATACGGCTGGAGATGGGTCCCCCGCCCAAAGAGCCAGCAGGGAAAACTATGCCTTGTTCTAAAGCTCTTTGGGAACCGCTTGCGTAGCCCCACAGACCTGGGGGCTGCGGGCTTTCCTGCTGCCTTCACCCTCAAAACCACCCTTTCCCACTTGGCACTGCTCCAGGCTCAAAAATGGCCATACGGCTGGAGATGTGTCCCCCGCCCAAAGAGCCAGCAGGGAAAACTATGCCTTGTTCTAAAGCTCTTTGGGAACCGCTTGCGTAGCCCCACAGACCTGGGGGCTGCGGGCTTTCCTGCTGCCTTCAGCCTCAAAGCCACCCTTTCCCACTTGGCGCCGGGCCAGGCACAAAAATGGCCATACGGCTGGAGATGGGTCCCCCGCCCAAAGAGCCAGCAGGGAAAACTATGCCTTGTTCTAAAGCTCTTTGGGAACCGCTTGCGTAGCCCCACAGACCTGGGGGCTGCGGGCTTTCCTGCTGCCTTCAGCGTCAAAACCACCCTTTCCCACTACGCACCGCGCCATGCACAAAAATGGCCATACGGCTGGAGATGGGTCCCCCGCCCAAAGAGCCAGCAGGGAAAACTATGCCTTGTTCTAAAGCTCTTTGGGAACCGCTTGCGTAGCCCCACAGACCTGGGGGCTGCAGGCTTTCCTGCTGTCTTTAGCCTCAAAGCCACCCTTTCTCACTTGGCGCCCTATCAGGCACAAAAATGGCCTATGGGTGGAGATGGGTCCCATGCCCAAAGAGCCAGCAGGGAAAACTATGCCTTGTTCTAAAGCTCTTTGGGAACCGCTTGCGTAGCCCCACAGACCTGGGGGCTGCGGGCTTTCCTGCTGCCTTCAGCCTCAAAGCCACCCTTTCCCACTTGGCGCTGCGCCATGCACAAAAATGGCCATACGGCTGGAGATGGGTCCCCCCGCCCAAAGAGCCAGCAGGGAAAACTATGCCTTGTTCTAAAGCTCTTTGGGAACTGCTTGCGTAGCTCCACAGACCTGGGGGCTGCGGGCTTTCCTGCTGCCTTTAGCCTCGACACCACCCTTTCCCTCTTGGCGCCGCGCCAGGCACAAAAATGGCCGTACGGCTGGAGATGGGTCCCCCGCCCAAAAAGCCAGCAGGGAAAATTATGCCTTGTTCTAAAGCTCTTTGGGAACCGCTTGCGTAGCCGCACAGACCTGGGGGCTGCGGGCTTTCCTGCTGCCTCAGCCTCGACACCACCCTTTCCCACTTGGCGCCCTATCAAGCACAAAAATGGCCTATGGCTGGAGATGGGTCCCATGCCCAAAGAGCCAGCAGGGAAAACTATGCCTTGTTCTAAAGCTCTTTGGGAACCGCTTGCGTAGCCCCACACACGTGGGGGCTGCGGGCTTTCCTGCTGCCTTCAGCCTCAAAACCACCCTTTCCCACTTGGCCCCCGGCCAGGCACAAAAATGGCCATACGGCTGGAGATGGGTCCCCCGCCCAAAGAGCCAGCAGGGGAAAATTATGCCTTGTTCTAAAGCTCTTTGGGAACCGCTTGCGTAGCCCCACAGACCTGGGGGCTGCAGGCTTTGCTGCTGCCTTCAGCCTCAAAACCACCCTTTCCCACTTGGCGCTGCGCCAGGCACAAAAATGGCCATATGGCTGGAGATGGGTCCCCCGCCCAAAGAGCCAGCAGGGAAAATTATGCCTTGTTCTAAAGCTCTTTGGGAACCGCTTGCGTAGCCCCACAGACCTGGGGGCTGCGGGCTTTCCTGCTGCCTTCAAGCCTCAAAGCCACCCTTTCCCACTGGGCGCCGGGCCAGGCACAAAAATGGCCTATGGCTGGAGATGGGTCCCCCGCCCAAAGAGCCAGCAGGGAAAACTATGCCTTGTTCTAAAGCTCTTTGGGAACTGCTTGCGTAGCCCCACAGACCTGGGGGCTGCGGGCTTTCCTGCTGCCTTCAGCCTCGACACCACCCTTTCCCACTTGGCACTGCTCCAGGCTCAAAAATGGCCATACGGCTATAGATGGGTCCCCCGCCCAGAGAGCCAGCAGGGAAAACTATGCCTTGTTCTAAAGCTCTTTGGGAACCGCTTGCGTAGCCGCACAGACCTGGGGGCTGCGGGCTTTCCTGCTGCCTTCAGTCTCAAAGCCACCCTTTCCCCACTTGGCGCCGGGCCAGGCACAAAAATGGCCATACGGCTGGAGATGGGTCCCCCGCCCAAAGAGACAGCAGGGAAAACTATGCCTTGTTCTAAAGCTCTTTGGGAACCGCTTGCGTAGCCCCACAGACGTGGGGGCTGCGGGCTTTCCTGCTGCCTTCAGCCTCGATACCACCATTTCCCACTTGGCGCTGCGCCATGCACAAAAATGGCCATAAGGCTGGAGATGGGTCCCCCGCCCAAAGAGACAGCAGGGAAAACTATGCCTTGTTCTAAAGCTCTTTGGGAACCGCTTGCGTAGCCCCACAGACCTGGGGGCTGCGGGCTTTCCTGCTGCCTTTAGCCTCGACACCACCCTTTCCCTCTTGGCGCCGGGCCAGGCACAAAAATGGCCATATGGCTGGAGATGGGTCCCATGCCCAAAGAGCCAGCAGGGAAAACTATGCCTTGTTCTAAAGCTCTTTGGGAACCGCTTGCGTAGCCCCACAGACCTGGGGGCTGCGGGCTTTGCTGCTGCCTTCAGCCTCAAAACCACCCTTTCCCACTTGGCGCCGCGCCAGGCACAAAAATGGCCATACGGCTGGAGATGGGTCCCCCGCCCAAAGAGCCAGCAGGGAAAACTATGCCTTGTTCTAAAGCTCTTTGGGAACCGCTTGCTTGGCCCCACAGACCTGGGGGCTGCAGTCTTTGCTGCTGCCTTCAGCCTCAACACCACCCTTTCCCACTTGGCGCCGGGCCAGGGACAAAAATGGCCATACGGCTGGAGATGGGTCCCCTGCCCAAAGAGCCAGCAGGGAAAACTATGCCTTGATCTAAAGCTCTTTGGTGAACCGCTTGCGTAGCCCCACAGACGTGGGGGCTGCGGGCTTTCCTGCTGCCTTCAGCGTCAAAACCGCCCTTTCCCACTACGCACCGCGCCAGGCACAAAAATGGCCATACGGCTGGAGATGGGTCCCCCGCCCAAAGAGCCAGCAGGGAAAACTATGCCTTGTTCTAAAGCTCTTTGGGAACCGCTTGCTTGGCCCCACAGACGTGGGGGCTGCGGGCTTTCCTGCTGCCTTCAGCCTCAAAACCACCCTATGCCACTACGCACCGCGTCAGGCACAAAAATAGCCATACGGCTGGAGATGGGTCCCCCACCCAAAGAGCCAGCAGGGAAAACTATGCCTTGTTCTAAAGCTCTTTGGGAACCGCTTGCGTAGCCCCACAGACCTGGGGGCTGCAGGCTTTCCTGCTGTCTTCAGCCTCAAAGCCACCCTTTCCCACTTGGCGCCCTATCAGGCACAAAAATGGCCTATGGGTGGAGATGGGTCCCATGCCCAAAGAGCCAGCAGGGAAAACTATGCCTTGTTCTAAAGCTCTTTGGGAACCGCTTGCGTAGCCCCACAGACCTGGGGTCTGCGGGCTTTCCTGCTGCCTTCAGCCTCGATACCACCATTTCCCACTTGGCGCTGCGCCATGCACAAAAATGGCCATAAGGCTGGAGATGGGTCCCCCGCCCAAAGAGCCAGCAGGGAAAACTATGCCTTGTTCTAAAGCTCTTTGGGAACCGCTTGCGTAGCCCCACAGACCTGGGGGCTGCGGGCTTTCCTGCTGCCTTTAGCCTCGACACCACCCTTTCCCTCTTGGCGCCGGGCCAGGCACAAAAATGGCCATATGGCTGGAGATGGGTCCCATGCCCAAAGAGCCAGCAGGGAAAACTATGCCTTGTTCTAAAGCTCTTTGGGAACCGCTTGCGTAGCCCCACAGACCTGGGGGCTGCGGGCTTTGCTGCTGCCTTCAGCCTCAAAGCCACCCTTTCCCACTTGGCGCCGCGCCAGGCACAAAAATGGCCATATGGCTGGAGATGGGTCCCCCGCCCAGAGAGCCAGCAGGGAAAACTATGCCTTGTTCTAAAGCTCTTTGGGAACCGCTTGCTTGGCCCCACAGACCTGGGGGCTGCAGGCTTTGCTGCTGCCTTCAGCCTCAACACCACCCTTTCCCACTTGGCGCCGGGCCAGGGACAAAAATGGCCATACGGCTGGAGATGGGTCCCCTGCCCAAAGAGCCAGCAGGGAAAACTATGCCTTGTTCTAAAGCTCTTTGGTGAACCGCTTGCGTAGCCCCACAGACCTGGGGGCTGCGGGCTTTCCTGCTGCCTTCAGCGTCAAAACCACCCTTTCCCACTACGCACCGCGCCAGGCACAAAAATGGTCATACGGCTGGAGATGGGTCCCCCGCCCAAAGAGCCAGCAGGGAAAACTATGCCTTGTTCTAAAGCTCTTTGGGAACCGCTTGCTTGGCCCCACAGACGTGGGGGCTGCGGGCTTTCCTGCTGCCTTCAGCCTCAAAACCACCCTATGCCACTACGCACCGCGTCAGGCACAAAAATAGCCATACGGCTGGAGATGGGTCCCCCACCCAAAGAGCCAGCAGGGAAAACTATGCCTTGTTCTAAAGCTCTTTGGGAACCGCTTGCGTAGCCCCACAGACCTGGGGGCTGCAGGCTTTCCTGCTGTCTTTAGCCTCAAAGCCACCCTTTCTCACTTGGCGCCCTATCAGGCACAAAAATGGCCTATGGGTGGAGATGGGTCCCATGCCCAAAGAGCCAGCAGGGAAAACTATGCCTTGTTCTAAAGCTCTTTGGGAACCGCTTGCGTAGCCCCACAGACCTGGGGGCTGCGGGCTTTCCTGCTGCCTTCAGCCTCAAAGCCACCCTTTCCCACTTGGCGCTGCGCCATGCACAAAAATGGCCATACGGCTGGAGATGTGTCCCCCGCCCAAAGAGCCAGCAGGGAAAACTATGCCTTGTTCTAAAGCTCTTTGGGAACTGCTTGCGTAGCTCCACAGACCTGGGGGCTGCGGGCTTTCCTGCTGACTTTAGCCTCGACACCACCCTTTCCCTCATGGCGCCGCGCCAGGCACAAAAATGGCCGTACGGCTGGAGATGGGTCCCCCGTCCGAAGAGCCAGCAGGGAAAATTATGCCTTGTTCTAAAGCTCTTTGGGAACCGCTTGCGTAGCCGCACAGACCTGGGGGCTGCGGGCTTTCCTGCTGCCTTCAGCCTCGACACCACCCTTTCCCACTTGGCGCCCTATCAAGCACAAAAATGGCCTATGGCTGGAGATGGGTCCCATGCCCAAAGAGCCAGCAGGGAAAACTATGCCTTGTTCTAAAGCTCTTTGGGAACCGCTTGCGTAGCCCCACAGACCTGGGGGCTGCGGGCTTTCCTGCTGCCTTTAGCCTCGACACCACCCTTTCCCTCTTGGCGCCGGGCCAGGCACAAAAATGGCCATATGGCTGGAGATGGGTCCCATGCCCAAAGAGCCAGCAGGGAAAACTATGCCTTGTTCTAAAGCTCTTTGGGAACCGCTTGCGTAGCCCCACAGACCTGGGGGCTGCGGGCTTTGCTGCTGCCTTCAGCCTCAAAGCCACCCTTTCCCACTTGGCGCCGCGCCAGGCACAAAAATGGCCATACGGCTGGAGATGGGTCCCCCGCCCAAAGAGCCAGCAGGGAAAACTATGCCTTGTTCTAAAGCTCTTTGGGAACCGCTTGCTTGGCCCCACAGACCTGGGGGCTGCAGGCTTTGCTGCTGCCTTCAGCCTCAACACCACCCTTTCCCACTTGGCGCCGGGCCAGGGACAAAAATGGCCATACGGCTGGAGATGGGTCCCCTGCCCAAAGAGCCAGCAGGGAAAACTATGCCTTGTTCTAAAGCTCTTTGGTGAACCGCTTGCGTAGCCCCACAGACCTGGGGGCTGCGGGCTTTCCTGCTGCCTTCAGCGTCAAAACCACCCTTTCCCACTACGCACCGCGCCAGGCACAAAAATGGTCATACGGCTGGAGATGGGTCCCCCGCCCAAAGAGCCAGCAGGGAAAACTATGCCTTGTTCTAAAGCTCTTTGGGAACCGCTTGCTTGGCCCCACAGACGTGGGGGCTGCGGGCTTTCCTGCTGCCTTCAGCCTCAAAACCACCCTATGCCACTACGCACCGCGTCAGGCACAAAAATAGCCATACGGCTGGAGATGGGTCCCCCACCCAAAGAGCCAGCAGGGAAAACTATGCCTTGTTCTAAAGCTCTTTGGGAACCGCTTGCGTAGCCCCACAGACCTGGGGGCTGCAGGCTTTCCTGCTGTCTTTAGCCTCAAAGCCACCCTTTCTCACTTGGCGCCCTATCAGGCACAAAAATGGCCTATGGGTGGAGATGGGTCCCATGCCCAAAGAGCCAGCAGGGAAAACTATGCCTTGTTCTAAAGCTCTTTGGGAACCGCTTGCGTAGCCCCACAGACCTGGGGGCTGCGGGCTTTCCTGCTGCCTTCAGCCTCAAAGCCACCCTTTCCCACTTGGCGCTGCGCCATGCAGAAAAATGGCCATACGGCTGGAGATGTGTCCCCCGCCCAAAGAGCCAGCAGGGAAAACTATGCCTTGTTCTAAAGCTCTTTGGGAACTGCTTGCGTAGCTCCACAGACCTGGGGGCTGCGGGCTTTCCTGCTGACTTTAGCCTCGACACCACCCTTTCCCTCATGGCGCCGCGCCAGGCACAAAAATGGCCGTACGGCTGGAGATGGGTCCCCCGTCCGAAGAGCCAGCAGGGAAAATTATGCCTTGTTCTAAAGCTCTTTGGGAACCGCTTGCGTAGCCGCACAGACCTGGGGGCTGCGGGCTTTCCTGCTGCCTTCAGCCTCGACACCACCCTTTCCCACTTGGCGCCCTATCAAGCACAAAAATGGCCTATGGCTGGAGATGGGTCCCATGCCCAAAGAGCCAGCAGGGAAAACTATGCCTTGTTCTAAAGCTCTTTGGGAACCGCTTGCGTAGCCCCACACACGTGGGGGCTGCGGGCTTTCCTGCTGCCTTCAGCCTCAAAACCACCCTTTCCCACTTGGCCCCCGGCCAGGCACAAAAATGGCCATACGGCTGGAGATGGGTCCCCCGCCCAAAGAGCCAGCAGGGAAAATTATGCCTTGTTCTAAAGCTCTTTGGGAACCGCTTGCGTAGCCGCACAGACCTGGGGGCTGCGGGCTTTCCTGCTGCCTTTAGCCTCGACACCACCCTTTCCCTCTTGGCTCCGCGCCAGGCACAAAAATGGCCGTACGGCTGTAGATGGGTCCCCCGCCCAAAGAGCCAGCAGGGAAAACTATGCCTTGTTCTAAAGCTCTTTGGGAACCGCTTGCGTAGCCGCACAGACCTGGGGGCTGCGGGCTTTCCTGCTGCCTTCAGCCTCAAAGCCACCCTTTCCCACTTTGCGCCGCATCAGGCACAAAAATGGCCATACGGCTGGAGATGGGTCCCCCGCCCAAAGAGCCAGCAGGGAAAACTATGCCTTGTTCTAAAGCTCTTTGGGAACCGCTTGCGTAGCCCCACAGACCTGGGGGCTGCAGGCTTTCCTGCTGCCTTCAGCCTCAAAACCACCCTTTCCCACTACGCAACACGCCAGGCATAAAAATAGCCATACGACTGGAGATGGGTCCCCCGCCCAAAGAGCCAGCAGGGAAAACTATGCCTTGTTCTAAAGCTCTTTGGGAACCGCTTGCGTAGCCCCACAGACCTTGGGGCTGCGGGCTTTCCTGCTGCCTTCAGCCTCGACAGCACCCTTTCCCACTTGGCTTCGCGCCAGGCACAAAAATGGCCTATGGCTGGAGATGGGCCCCATGCCCTAAGAGCCAGCTGGGAAAACTATGCCTTGTTCTAAAGCTCTTTGGAACCGCTTGCGTAGCACCACAGACCTGGGGGCTGCAGGCTTTGCTCCTGCCTTCAGCCTCAAAGCCACCCTTTCCCACCTGGCGGCGCGCCAGGCTCAAAAATGGCCATACGGCTGGAGATGGGTCCCCCGCCCAGAGAGCCAGCAGCGAAAACTATGCCTTGTTCTAAAGCTCTTTGGGAACCGCTTGCGTAGCCCCACAGACCTGGGGGCTGCAGGCTTTCCTGCTGCCTTCAAGCCTCAAAGCCACCCTTTCCCACTGGGCGCCGGGCCAGGCGCAAAAATGGCCTATGGCTGGAGATGGGTCCCCCGAACAAAGAGCCAGCAGGGAAAACTATGCCTTGTTCTAAAGCTCTTTGGGAACTGCTTGCATAGCCCCACAGACCTGGGGGCTGCAGGCTTTCCTGCTGCCTTCAGCCTCAAAGCCACCCTTTCCCACTTGGCGCCCTATCAAGCACAAAAATGGCCTATGGCTGGAGATGGGTCCCAGGCCCAAAGAGCCAGCAGGGAAAACTATGCCTTGTTCTAAAGCTCTTTGGAAACCGCTTGCTTGGCCCCACAGACGTGGGGGCTGCGGGCTTTCCTGCTGCCTTCAGCCTCGACACCACCCTTTCCCACTTGGCGCCGCGCCAGGCACAAAATGGCCATACGGCTGAGATGGGTCCCCCGCCCAAAGAGCCAGCAGGGAAAACTATGCCTTGTTCTAAAGCTCTTTGGGAACCGCTTGCGTAGCCCACAGACCTGGGGGCTGCGGGCTTTCCTGCTGCCTTCACCCTCAAAACCACCCTTTCCCACTTGGCACTGCTCCAGGCTCAAAAATGGCCATACGGCTGCAGATGGGTCCCCCGCCCAGAGAGCCAGCAGGGAAAACTATGCCTTGTTCTAAAGCTCTTTGGGAACCACTTGCGTAGCCCCACAGACCTGGGGGCTGCGGGCTTTGCTGCTGCCTTCAGCCTCAAAGCCACCCTTTCCACTTGGCGCCCTATCAGGCACAAAAATGGCCATACGGCTGGAGATGGGTCCCCCGCCCAAAGAGCCAGCAGGGAAAACTATGCCTTGTTCTAAAGCTCTTTGGGAACCGCTTGCTTGGCCCCACAAACTTGGGGACTGCAGTCTTTGCTGCTGCCTTCAGCCTCAACACCACCCTTTCCCACTACGCACCGCGCCAGGCACAAAAATGGCCATACGGCTGGAGATGGGTCCCCTGCCAAAAGAGCCAGCAGGGAAAACTATGCCTTGTTCTAAAGCTCTTTGGGAACCGCTTGCGTAGCCCCACAGACCTGGGGGCTGCGGGCTTTCCTGCTGCCTTCAGATTCAAAGCCACCCTTTCCCTCTTGGGGCTTCGCCAGGCACAAAAATGGCCATACGGCTGGAGATGGGTCCCCCGCCCAAAGAGCCAGCAGGGAAAACTATGCCTTGTTCTAAAGCTCTTTGGGAACCGCTTGCGTAGCCCCACAGACCTGGGGGATGCGGGCTTTCCTGCTGCCTTCAGCCTCGACACCACCCTTTCCCACTTGGCGCTGCGCCAGGCTCAAAAATGGCCATACGGCTGGAGATGGGTCCCCCGCCCAAAGAGCCAGCAGGGAAAACTATGCCTTGTTCTAAAGCTCTTTGGGAACCGCTTGCGTAGCCCCACAGACCTGGGGGCTGCGGGCTTTGCTGCTGCCTTCAGCCTCAAAGCCACCCTTTCCCACTTGGCGCCGCGCCAGGCACAAAAATGGCCTATGGCTGGAGATGGGTCTCCCGCCCAAAGAGCCAGCAGGGAAAACTATGCCTTGTTCTAAAGCTCTTTGGGAACCGCTTGCTTGGCCCCACAGACGTGGGGGCTGCGGGCTTTCCTGCTGCCTTCAGCCTCGACACCACCCTTTCCCACTTGGCACTGCTCCAGGCTCAAAAATGGCCATATGGCTGGAGATGGGTCCCCCGCCCAAAGAGCCAGCAGGGAAAACTATGCCTTGTTCTAAAGCTCTTTGGGAACCGCTTGCTTGGCCCCACAGACGTGGGGGCTGCGGGCTTTCCTGCTGCCTTCAGCCTCAAAACCACCCTATGCCACTACGCACCGCGCCAGGCACAAAAATAGCCATACGTCTGGAGATGGGTCCCCCCACCCAAAGAGCCAGCAGGGAAAACTATGCCTTGTTCTAAAGCTCTTTGGGAACCGCTTGCGTAGCCCCACAGACCTGGGGGCTGCGGGCTTTCCTGCTGCCTTCAGCCTCGACACCACCCTTTCCCACTTGGCGCCGCGCCAGGCACAAAAATGGCCATACGGCTGGAGATGGGTCCCCCGCCCAAAGAGCCAGCAGGGAAAACTATGCCTTGTTCTAAAGCTCTTTGGGAACCGCTTGCGTAGCCCCACAGACCTGGGAGCTGCAGGCTTTCCTGCTGTCTTCAGCCTCAAAGCCACCCTTTCCCACTTGGCGCCCTATCAGGCACAAAAATGGCCTATGGCTGGAGATGGGTCCCATGCCCAAAGAGCCAGCAGGGAAAACTATGCCTTGTTCTAAAGCTCTTTGGGAACCGCTTGCGTAGCCCCACAGACCTGGGGGCTGCGGGCTTTCCTGCTGCCTTCAGCCTCAAAGCCACCCTTTCCCACTTGGCGCCGGGCCAGGGACAAAAATGGCCATACGGCTGGAGATGGGTCCCATGCCCAAAGAGCCAGCAGGGAAAACTATGCCTTGTTCTAAAGCTCTTTGGGAACCGCTTGCTTGGCCCCACAGACCTGGGGGCTGCAGGCTTTGCTGCTGCCTTCAGCCTCGACACCACCCTTACCCACTTGGCGCCGCGCCAGGCACAAAAATGGCCATACGGCTGGAGATGGGTCCCCCGCCCAAAGAGCCAGCAGGGAAAACTATGCCTTGTTCTAAAGCTCTTTGGGAACCGCTTGCTTGGCCCCACAGACCTGGGGGCTGCAGTCTTTGCTGCTGCCTTCAGCCTCAACACCACCCCTTTCCCACTTGGCGCCGGGCCAGGGACAAAAATGGCCATACGGCTGGAGATGGGTCCCCTGCCCAAAGAGCCAGCAGGGAAAACTATGCCTTGTTCTAAAGCTCTTTGGTGAACCGCTTGCGTAGCCCCACAGACCTGGGGGCTGCGGGCTTTCCTGCTGCCTTCAGCGTCAAAACCACCCTTTCCCACTACGCACCGCGCCAGGCACAAAAATGGCCATACGGCTGGAGATGGGTCCCCCGCCCAAAGAGCCAGCAGGGAAAACTATGCCTTGTTCTAAAGCTCTTTGGGAACCGCTTGCTTGGCCCCACAGACGTGGGGGCTGCGGGCTTTCCTGCTGCCTTCAGCCTCAAAACCACCCTATGCCACTACCCACCGCGTCAGGCACAAAAAGAGCCATACGGCTGGAGATGGGTCCCCCACCCAAAGAGCCAGCAGGGAAAACTATGCCTTGTTCTAAAGCTCTTTGGGAACCGCTTGCGTAGCCCCACAGACCTGGGGGCTGCAGGCTTTCCTGCTGTCTTTAGCCTCAAAGCCACCCTTTCTCACTTGGCGCCCTATCAGGCACAAAAATGGCCTATGGGTGGAGATGGGTCCCATGCCCAAAGAGCCAGCAGGGAAAACTATGCCTTGTTCTAAAGCTCTTTGGGAACCGCTTGCGTAGCCCCACAGACCTGGGGGCTGCGGGCTTTCCTGCTGCCTTCAGCCTCAAAGCCACCCTTTCCCACTTGGCGCTGCGCCATGCACAAAAATGGCCATACGGCTGGAGATGGGTCCCCCGCCCAAAGAGCCAGCAGGGAAAACTATGCCTTGTTCTAAAGCTCTTTGGGAACTGCTTGCGTAGCTCCACAGACCTGGGGGCTGCGGGCTTTCCTGCTGCCTTTAGCCTCGACACCACCCTTTCCCTCTTGGCGCCGCGCCAGGCAAAAAAATGGCCGTACGGCTGGAGATGGGTCCCCCGCCCAAAAAGCCAGCAGGGAAAACTATGCCTTGTTCTAAAGCTCTTTGGGAACCGCTTGCGTAGCCGCACAGACCTGGGGGCTGCGGGCTTTCCTGCTGCCTTCAGCCTCGACACCACCCTTTCCCACTTGGCGCTCTATCAAGCAAAAAAATGGCCTATGGCTGGAGATGGGTCCCATGCCCAAAGAGCCAGCAGGGAAAACTATGCCTTGTTCTAAAGCTCTTTGGGAACCGCTTGCGTAGCCCCACACACGTGGGGGCTGCGGGCTTTCCTGCTGCCTTCAGCCTCAAAACCACCCTTTCCCACTTGGCCCCCGGCCAGGCACAAAAATGGCCATACGGCTGGAGATGGGTCCCCCGCCCAAAGAGCCAGCAGGGAAAATTATGCCTTGTTCTAAAGCTCTTTGGGAACCGCTTGCGTAGCCCCACAGACCTGGGGGCTGCGGGCTTTCCTGCTGCCTTCAGCCACGACACCACCCTTTCCCACTTGGCACTGCTCCAGGTTCAAAAATGGCCATACGGCTGGAGATGGGTCCCCTGCCAAAAGAGCCAGCAGGGAAAACTATGCCTTGTTCTAAAGCTCTTTGGGAACCGCTTTCGTAGCCCCACAGACCTGGGGGCTGCGGGCTTTCCTGCTGCCTTCAGCCTCAAAGCCACCCTTTCGCACTTGGGGCTTCGCCAGGCACAAAAATGGCCATATGGCTGGAGATGGGTCCCCCGCCCAAAGAGCCAGCAGGGAAAACTATGCCTTGTTCTAAAGCTCTTTGGGAACCGCTTGCGTAGCCCCACAGACCTGGGGGCTGCGGGCTTTCCTGCTGCCTTCAGCCTCAAAGCCACCCTTTCCCACTTGGCGCCCCGCCAGGCACAAAAATGGCCATACGGCTGGAGATGGGTCCCATGCCCAAAGAGCCAGCAGGGAAAACTATGCCTTCTTCTAAAGCTCTTTGGGAACCGCTTGCTTGGCCCCACAGACCTGGGGGCTGCGGGCTTTCCTGCTGCCTTCAGCCTCAAAACCACCCTATGCCACTACGCACCGCGTCAGGCACAAAAATAGCCATACGGCTGGAGATGGGTCCCCCACCCAAAGAGCCAGCAGGGAAAACTATGCCTTGTTCTAAAGCTCTTTGGGAACCGCTTGCGTAGCCCCACAGACCTGGGGGCTGCAGGCTTTCCTGCTGTCTTCAGCCTCAAAGCCACCCTTTCCCACTTGGCGCCCTATCAGGCACAAAAATGGCCTATGGGTGGAGATGGGTCCCATGCCCAAAGAGCCAGCAGGGAAAACTATGCCTTGTTCTAAAGCTCTTTGGGAACCGCTTGCGTAGCCCCACAGACCTGGGGGCTGCGGGCTTTCCTGCTGCCTTCAGCCTCGACACCACCCTTTCCCACTTGGCGCCGCGCCAGGCACAAAAATGGCCATACGGCTGGAGATGGGTCCCCCGCCCAAAGAGCCAGCAGGGAAAACTATGCCTTCTTCTAAAGCTCTTTGGGAACTGCTTGCGTAGCTCCACAGACCTGGGGGCTGCGGGCTTTCCTGCTGCCTTTAGCCTCGACACCACCCTTTCCCTCTTGGCGCCGGGCCAGGCACAAAAATGGCCATATGGCTGGAGATGGGTCCCATGCCCAAAGAGCCAGCAGGGAAAACTATGCCTTGTTCTAAAGCTCTTTGGGAACCGCTTGCGTAGCCCCACAGACCTGGGGGCTGCGGGCTTTGCTGCTGCCTTCAGCCTCAAAGCCACCCTTTCCCACCTGGCGCCGGGCCAGGGACAAAAATGGCCATACGGCTGGAGATGGGTCCCCTGCCCAAAGAGCCAGCAGGGAAAACTATGCCTTGTTCTAAAGCTCTTTGGTGAACCGCTTGCGTAGCCCCACAGACCTGGGGGCTGCGGGCTTTCCTGCTGCCTTCAGCGTCAAAACCACCCTTTCCCACTACGCACCGCGCCAGGCACAAAAATGGCCATACGGCTGGAGATGGGTCCCCTGCCCAAAGAGCCAGCAGGGAAAACTATGCCTTGTTCTAAAGCTCTTTGGGAACCGCTTGCTTGGCCCCACAGACGTGGGGGCTGCGGGCTTTCCTGCTGCCTTCAGCCTCAAAACCACCCTATGCCACTACGCACCGCGTCAGGCACAAAAATAGCCATACGGCTGGAGATGGGTCCCCCACCCAAAGAGCCAGCAGGGAAAACTATGCCTTGTTCTAAAGCTCTTTGGGAACCGCTTGCGTAGCCCCACAGACCTGGGGGCTGCAGGCTTTCCTGCTGTCTTTAGCCTCAAAGCCACCCTTTCTCACTTGGCGCCCTATCAGGCACAAAAATGGCCTATGGGTGGAGATGGGTCCCATGCCCAAAGAGCCAGCAGGGAAAACTATGCCTTGTTCTAAAGCTCTTTGGGAACTGCTTGCGTAGCCCCACAGACCTGGGGGCTGCGGGCTTTCCTGCTGCCTTCAGCCTCAAAGCCACCCTTTCCCACTTGGCGCTGCGCCATGCACAAAAATGGCCATACGGCTGGAGATGGGTCCCCCGCCCAAAGAGCCAGCAGGGAAAACTATGCCTTGTTCTAAAGCTCTTTGGGAACCGCTTGCTTGGCCCCAAAGACCTGGGGGCTGCGGGCTTTCCTGCTGCCTTTAGCCTCGACACCACCCTTTCCCTCTTGGCGCCGCGCCAGGCACAAAAATGGCCGTACGGCTGGAGATGGGTCCCCCGCCCAAAGAGCCAGCAGGGAAAATTATGCCTTGTTCTAAAGCTCTTTGGGAACCGCTTGCGTAGCCGCACAGACCTGGGGGCTGCGGGCTTTCCTGCTGCCTTCAGCCTCGACACCACCCTTTCCCACTTGGCGCCCTATCAAGCAGAAAAATGGCCTATGGCTGGAGATGGGTCCCATGCCCAAAGAGCCAGCAGGGAAAACTATGCCTTGTTCTAAAGCTCTTTGGGAACCGCTTGCGTAGCCCCACACACGTGGGGGCTGCGGGCTTTCCTGCTGCCTTCAGCCTCAAAACCACCCTTTCCCACTGGGCGCCGGGCCAGGCACAAAAATGGCCATACGGCTGGAGATGGGTCCCCCGCCCAAAGAGCCAGCAGGGAAAACTATGCCTTGTTCTAAAGCTCTTTGGGAACCGCTTGCGTAGCCCCACAGACCTGGGGGCTGCAGGCTTTCCTGCTGCCTTCAGCCTCAAAACCACCCTTTCCCACTACGCAACACGCCAGGCATAAAAATAGCCATACGACTGGAGATGGGTCCCCCGCCCAAAGAGCCAGCAGGGAAAACTATGCCTTGTTCTAAAGCTCTTTGGGAACCGCTTGCGTAGCCCCCAGACCTTGGGGCTGCGGGCTTTCCTGCTGCCTTCAGCCTCGACAGCACCCTTTCCCACTTGGCTTCGCGCCAGGCACAAAAATGGCCTATGGCTGGAGATGGGTCCCATGCCCTAAGAGCCAGCTGGGAAAACTATGCCTTGTTCTAAAGCTCTTTGGGAACCGCTTGCGTAGCCCCACACACCTGGGGGCTGCGGGCTTTCCTGCTGCCTTCAGCCTCAAAACCACCCTTTCCCACTTGGCCCCCGGCCAGGCACAAAAATGGCCATACGGCTGGAGATGGGTCCCCCGCCCAAAGAGCCAGCAGGGAAAACTATGCCTTGTTCTAAAGCTCTTTGGGAACCGCTTGCGTAGCCCCACAGACCTGGGGGCTGCAGGCTTTGCTGCTGCCTTCAGCCTCAAAACCACCCTTTCCCACTTGGCGCTGCGCCAGGCACAAAAATGGCCATACGGCTGGAGATGGGTCCCCCGCCCAAAGAGCCAGCAGGGAAAACTATGCCTTGTTCTAAAGCTCTTTGGGAACCGCTTGCTTGGCCCCACAGACCTGGGGGCTGCAGTCTTTGCTGCTTCCTTCAGCCTCAACACCACCCTTTCCCACTACGCACCGCGCCAGGCACAAAAATGGCCATACGGCTGGAGATGGGTCCCCTGCCAAAAGAGCCAGCAGGGAAAACTATGCCTTGTTCTAAAGCTCTTTGGGAACCGCTTGCGTAGCCCCACAGACCTGGGGGCTGCGGGCTTTCCTGCTGCCTTCAGATTCAAAGCCACCCTTTCCCTCTTGGGGCTTCGCCAGGCACAAAAATGGCCATACGGCTGGAGATGGGTCCCCCGCCCAAAGAGCGAGCAGGGAAAACTATGCATTGTTCTAAAGCTCTTTGGGAACCGCTTGCGTAGCCCCACAGACCTGGGGGCTGCGGGCTTTCCTGCTGCCTTCAGCCTCGACACCACCCTTTCCCACTTGGCGCTGCGCCAGGCTCAAAAATGGCCATACGGCTGGAGATGGGTCCCCCGCCCTAAGAGCCAGCAGGGAAAACTATGCCTTGTTCTAAAGCTCTTTGGGAACCGCTTGCGTAGCCCCACAGACCTGGGGGCTGCAGGCTTTGCTCCTGCCTTCAGCCTCAAAGCCACCCTTTCCCACCTGGTGCCGCGCCAGGCTCAAAAATGGCCATACGGCTGGAGATGGGTCCCCCGCCCAAAGAGCCAGCAGGGAAAACTATGCCTTGTTCTAAAGCTCTTTGGGAACTGCTTGCGTAGCCCCACAGACCTGGGGGCTGCAGGCTTTCCTGCTGTCTTCAGCCTCGACACCACCCTTTCCCACTTGGCGCCCTATCAGGCACAAAAACGGCCATACGGCTGGAGATGGGTCCCCCGCCCAAAGAGCCAGCAGGGAAAACTATGCCTTGTTCTAAAGCTCTTTGGGAACCGCTTGCGTAGCCCCACAGACCTGGGGGCTGCGGGCTTTGCTGCTGCCTTCAGCCTCAAAGCCACCCTTTCCCACTTGGCGCCGCGCCAGGCACAAAAATGGCCTATGGCTGGAGATGGGTCCCATGCCCAAAGAGCCAGCAGGGAAAACTATGCCTTGTTCTAAAGCTCTTTGGGAACCGCTTGCTTGGCCCCAGAGACGTGGGGGCTGCGGGCTTTCCTGCTGCCTTCAGCCTCAAAACCACCCTTTCCCACTACGCACCGCGCCAGGCACAAAAATGGCCATATGGCTGGAGATGGGTCCCCCGCCCAAAGAGCCAGCAGGGAAAACTATGCCTTGTTCTAAAGCTCTCTGGGAACCGCTTGCTTGGCCCCACAGACGTGGGGGCTGCGGGCTTTCCTGCTGCCTTCAGCCTCAAAACCACCCTATGCCACTACGCACCGCGCCAGGCACAAAAATGGCCATACGTCTGGAGATGGGTCCCCCGCCCAAAGAGCCAGCAGGGAAAACTATGCCTTGTTCTAAAGCTCTTTGGGAACCGCTTGTGTAGCCCCACAGACCTGGGGGCTGCGGGCTTTCCTGCTGCCTTCAGCCTCGACACCACCCTTTCCCACTTGGCGCCGCGCCAGGCACAAAAATGGCCATACGGCTGGAGATGGGTCCCCCGCCCAAAGAGCCAGCAGGGAAAACTATGCCTTGTTCTAAAGCTCTTTGGGAACCGCTTGCGTAGCCCCACAGACCTGGGGGCTGCGGGCTTTCTTGCTGCCTTCAGCCTCGACACCACCCTTTCCCACTTGGCGCCGCGCCAGGCACAAAAATGGCCATACGGCTGGAGATGGGTCCCCCGCCCAAAGAGCCAGCAGGGAAAACTATGCCTTGTTCTAAAGCTCTTTGGGAACCGCTTGCATAGCCCCACAGACCTGGGAGCTGCAGGCTTTCCTGCTGTCTTCAGCCTCAAAGCCACCCTTTCCCACTTGGCGCCCTATCAGGCACAAAAATGGCCTATGGGTGGAGATGGGTCCCCTGCCCAAAGAGCCAGCAGGGAAAACTATGCCTTGTTCTAAAGCTCTTTGGGAACCGCTTGCTTGGCCCCACAGACGTGGGGGCTGCGGGCTTTCCTGCTGTCTTCAGCCTCGACACCACCCTTTCCCACTTGGCGCCCTATCAGCCACAAAAATGGCCATACGGCTGGAGATGGGTCCCCCGCCCAAAGAGCCAGCAGGGAAAACTATGCCTTGTTCTAAAGCTCTTTGGGAACCGCTTGCGTAGCCCCACAGACCTGGGGGCTGCAGGCTTTCCTGCTGCCTTCAGCCTCGACACCACCCTTACCCACTTGGCGCCGCGCCAGGTACAAAAATGGCCATACGGCTGGAGATGGGTCCCCCGCCCAAAGAGCCAGCAGGGAAAACTATGCCTTGTTCTAAAGCTCTTTGGGAACCGCTTGCGTAGCCCCACAGACCTGGGGGCTGCGGGCTTTCCTGCTGCCTTCAGCGTCAAAACCACCCTTTCCCACTACGCACCGCGCCAGGCACAAAAATGGCCATACGGCTGGAGATGGGTCCCCCGCCCAAAGAGCCAGCAGGGAAAACTATGCCTTGTTCTAAAGCTCTTTGGGAACCGCTTGCTTGGCCCCACAGACGTGGGGGCTGCGGGCTTTCCTGCTGCCTTCAGCCTCAAAACCACCCTATGCCACTACGCACCGCGTCAGGCACAAAAATAGCCATACGGCTGGAGATGGGTCCCCCACCCAAAGAGCCAGCAGGGAAAACTATGCCTTGTTCTAAAGCTCTTTGGGAACCGCTTGCGTAGCCCCACAGACCTGGGGGCTGCAGGCTTTCCTGCTGTCTTCAGCCTCAAAGCCACCCTTTCCCACTTGGCGCCCTATCAGGCACAAAAATGGCCTATGGGTGGAGATGGGTCCCATGCCCAAAGAGCCAGCAGGGAAAACTATGCCTTGTTCTAAAGCTCTTTGGGAACCGCTTGCGTAGCCCCACAGACCTGGGGTCTGCGGGCTTTCCTGCTGCCTTCAGCCTCGATACCACCATTTCCCACTTGGCGCTGCGCCATGCACAAAAATGGCCATAAGGCTGGAGATGGGTCCCCCGCCCAAAGAGCCAGCAGGGAAAACTATGCCTTGTTCTAAAGCTCTTTGGGAACCGCTTGCGTAGCCCCACAGACCTGGGGGCTGCGGGCTTTCCTGCTGCCTTTAGCCTCGACACCACCCTTTCCCTCTTGGCGCCGGGCCAGGCACAAAAATGGCCATATGGCTGGAGATGGGTCCCATGCCCAAAGAGCCAGCAGGGAAAACTATGCCTTGTTCTAAAGCTCTTTGGGAACCGCTTGCGTAGCCCCACAGACCTGGGGGCTGCGGGCTTTGCTGCTGCCTTCAGCCTCAAAGCCACCCTTTCCCACTTGGCGCCGCGCCAGGCACAAAAATGGCCATACGGCTGGAGATGGGTCCCCCGCCCAAAGAGCCAGCAGGGAAAACTATGCCTTGTTCTAAAGCTCTTTGGGAACCGCTTGCTTGGCCCCACAGACCTGGGGGCTGCAGGCTTTGCTGCTGCCTTCAGCCTCAACACCACCCTTTCCCACTTGGCGCCGGGCCAGGGACAAAAATGGCCATACGGCTGGAGATGGGTCCCCTGCCCAAAGAACCAGCAGGGAAAACTATGCCTTGTTCTAAAGCTCTTTGGTGAACCGCTTGCGTAGCCCCACAGACCTGGGGGCTGCGGGCTTTCCTGCTGCCTTCAGCGTCAAAACCACCCTTTCCCACTACGCACCGCGCCAGGCACAAAAATGGCCATACGGCTGGAGATGGGTCCCCCGCCCAAAGAGCCAGCAGGGAAAACTATGCCTTGTTCTAAAGCTCTTTGGGAACCGCTTGCTTGGCCCCACAGACGTGGGGGCTGCGGGCTTTCCTGCTGCCTTCAGCCTCAAAACCACCCTATGCCACTACGCACCGCGTCAGGCACAAAAATAGCCATACGGCTGGAGATGGGTCCCCCACCCAAAGAGCCAGCAGGGAAAACTATGCCTTGTTCTAAAGCTCTTTGGGAACCGCTTGCGTAGCCCCACAGACCTGGGGGCTGCAGGCTTTCCTGCTGTCTTTAGCCTCAAAGCCACCCTTTCTCACTTGGCGCCCTATCAGGCACAAAAATGGCCTATGGGTGGAGATGGGTCCCATGCCCAAAGAGCCAGCAGGGAAAACTATGCCTTGTTCTAAAGCTCTTTGGGAACCGCTTGCGTAGCCCCACAGACCTGGGGGCTGCGGGCTTTCCTGCTGCCTTCAGCCTCAAAGCCACCCTTTCCCACTTGGCGCTGCGCCATGCAGAAAAATGGCCATACGGCTGGAGATGTGTCCCCCGCCCAAAGAGCCAGCAGGGAAAACTATGCCTTGTTCTAAAGCTCTTTGGGAACTGCTTGCGTAGCTCCACAGACCTGGGGGCTGCGGGCTTTCCTGCTGACTTTAGCCTCGACACCACCCTTTCCCTCATGGCGCCGCGCCAGGCACAAAAATGGCCGTACGGCTGGAGATGGGTCCCCCGTCCGAAGAGCCAGCAGGGAAAATTATGCCTTGTTGTAAAGCTCTTTGGGAACCGCTTGCGTAGCCGCACAGACCTGGGGGCTGCGGGCTTTCCTGCTGCCTTCAGCCTCGACACCACCCTTTCCCACTTGGCGCCCTATCAAGCACAAAAATGGCCTATGGCTGGAGATGGGTCCCATGCCCAAAGAGCCAGCAGGGAAAACTATGCCTTGTTCTAAAGCTCTTTGGGAACCGCTTGCGTAGCCCCACACACGTGGGGGCTGCGGGCTTTCCTGCTGCCTTCAGCCTCAAAACCACCCTTTCCCACTTGGCCCCCGGCCAGGCACAAAAATGGCCATACGGCTGGAGATGGGTCCCCCGCCCAAAGAGCCAGCAGGGAAAATTATGCCTTGTTCTAAAGCTCTTTGGGAACCGCTTGCGTAGCCGCACAGACCTGGGGGCTGCGGGCTTTCCTGCTGCCTTTAGCCTCGACACCACCCTTTCCCTCTTGGCTCCGCGCCAGGCACAAAAATGGCCGTACGGCTGTAGATGGGTCCCCCGCCCAAAGAGCCAGCAGGGAAAACTATGCCTTGTTCTAAAGCTCTTTGGGAACCGCTTGCGTAGCCGCACAGACCTGGGGGCTGCGGGCTTTCCTGCTGCCTTCAGCCTCAAAGCCACCCTTTCCCACTTGGCGCCGCGCCAGGCACAAAAATGGCCATACGGCTGGAGATGGGTCCCCCGCCCAAAGAGCCAGCAGGGAAAACTATGCCTTGTTCTAAAGCTCTTTGGGAACCGCTTGCTTGGCCCCACAGACCTGGGGGCTGCAGGCTTTGCTGCTGCCTTCAGCCTCAACACCACCCTTTCCCACTTGGCGCCGGGCCAGGGACAAAAATGGCCATACGGCTGGAGATGGGTCCCCTGCCCAAAGAGCCAGCAGGGAAAACTATGCCTTGTTCTAAAGCTCTTTGGTGAACCGCTTGCGTAGCCCCACAGACCTGGGGGCTGCGGGCTTTCCTGCTGCCTTCAGCGTCAAAACCACCCTTTCCCACTACGCACCGCGCCAGGCACAAAAATGGCCATACGGCTGGAGATGGGTCCCCCGCCCAAAGAGCCAGCAGGGAAAACTATGCCTTGTTCTAAAGCTCTTTGGGAACCGCTTGCTTGGCCCCACAGACGTGGGGGCTGCGGGCTTTCCTGCTGCCTTCAGCCTCAAAACCACCCTATGCCACTACGCACCGCGTCAGGCACAAAAATAGCCATACGGCTGGAGATGGGTCCCCCACCCAAAGAGCCAGCAGGGAAAACTATGCCTTGTTCTAAAGCTCTTTGGGAACCGCTTGCGTAGCCCCACAGACCTGGGGGCTGCAGGCTTTCCTGCTGTCTTTAGCCTCAAAGCCACCCTTTCTCACTTGGCGCCCTATCAGGCACAAAAATGGCCTATGGGTGGAGATGGGTCCCATGCCCAAAGAGCCAGCAGGGAAAACTATGCCTTGTTCTAAAGCTCTTTGGGAACCGCTTGCGTAGCCCCACAGACCTGGGGGCTGCGGGCTTTCCTGCTGCCTTCAGCCTCAAAGCCACCCTTTCCCACTTGGCGCTGCGCCATGCAGAAAAATGGCCATACGGCTGGAGATGTGTCCCCCGCCCAAAGAGCCAGCAGGGAAAACTATGCCTTGTTCTAAAGCTCTTTGGGAACTGCTTGCGTAGCTCCACAGACCTGGGGGCTGCGGGCTTTCCTGCTGACTTTAGCCTCGACACCACCCTTTCCCTCATGGCGCCGCGCCAGGCACAAAAATGGCCGTACGGCTGGAGATGGGTCCCCCGTCCGAAGAGCCAGCAGGGAAAATTATGCCTTGTTGTAAAGCTCTTTGGGAACCGCTTGCGTAGCCGCACAGACCTGGGGGCTGCGGGCTTTCCTGCTGCCTTCAGCCTCGACACCACCCTTTCCCACTTGGCGCCCTATCAAGCACAAAAATGGCCTATGGCTGGAGATGGGTCCCATGCCCAAAGAGCCAGCAGGGAAAACTATGCCTTGTTCTAAAGCTCTTTGGGAACCGCTTGCGTAGCCCCACACACGTGGGGGCTGCGGGCTTTCCTGCTGCCTTCAGCCTCAAAACCACCCTTTCCCACTTGGCCCCCGGCCAGGCACAAAAATGGCCATACGGCTGGAGATGGGTCCCCCGCCCAAAGAGCCAGCAGGGAAAATTATGCCTTGTTCTAAAGCTCTTTGGGAACCGCTTGCGTAGCCGCACAGACCTGGGGGCTGCGGGCTTTCCTGCTGCCTTTAGCCTCGACACCACCCTTTCCCTCTTGGCTCCGCGCCAGGCACAAAAATGGCCGTACGGCTGTAGATGGGTCCCCCGCCCAAAGAGCCAGCAGGGAAAACTATGCCTTGTTCTAAAGCTCTTTGGGAACCGCTTGCGTAGCCGCACAGACCTGGGGGCTGCGGGCTTTCCTGCTGCCTTCAGCCTCAAAGCCACCCTTTCCCACTTTGCGCCGCATCAGGCACAAAAATGGCCATACGGCTGGAGATGGGTCCCCCGCCCAAAGAGCCAGCAGGGAAAACTATGCCTTGTTCTAAAGCTCTTTGGGAACCGCTTGCGTAGCCCCACAGACCTGGGGGCTGCAGGCTTTCCTGCTGCCTTCAGCCTCAAAACCACCCTTTCCCACTACGCAACACGCCAGGCATAAAAATAGCCATACGACTGGAGATGGGTCCCCCGCCCAAAGAGCCAGCAGGGAAAACTATGCCTTGTTCTAAAGCTCTTTGGGAACCGCTTGCGTAGCCCCACAGACCTTGGGGCTGCGGGCTTTCCTGCTGCCTTCAGCCTCGACAGCACCCTTTCCCACTTGGCTTCGCGCCAGGCACAAAAATGGCCTATGGCTGGAGATGGGTCCCATGCCCTAAGAGCCAGCTGGGAAAACTATGCCTTGTTCTAAAGCTCTTTGGGAACCGCTTGCGTAGCACCACAGACCTGGGGGCTGCAGGCTTTGCTCCTGCCTTCAGCCTCAAAGCCACCCTTTCCCACCTGGCGGCGCGCCAGGCTCAAAAATGGCCATACGGCTGGAGATGGGTCCCCCGCCCAGAGAGCCAGCAGCGAAAACTATGCCTTGTTCTAAAGCTCTTTGGGAACCGCTTGCGTAGCCCCACAGACCTGGGGGCTGCGCGCTTTCCTGCTGTCTTCAGCCTCAAAGCAACCCTTTCCCACTTGGCGCCCTATCAAGCACAAAAATGGCCTATGGCTGGAGATGGGTCCCATGCCCAAAGAGACAGAAGGGAAAAAATATGCCTTGTTCTAAAGCTCTTTGGGAACCGCTTGCGTAGCCCCACACACCTGGGGGCTGCGGGCTTTCCTGCTGCCTTCAGCCTCAAAACCACCCTTTCCCACTTGGCCCCCGGCCAGGCACAAAAATGGCCATACGGCTGGAGATGGGTCCCCCGCCCAAAGAGCCAGCAGGGAAAACTATGCCTTGTTCTAAAGCTCTTTGGGAACCGCTTGCGTAGCCCCACAGACCTGGGGGCTGCGGGCTTTGCTGCTGCCTTCAGCCTCAAAACCACCCTTTCCCACTTGGCGCTGCGCCAGGCACAAAAATGGCCATACGGCTGGAGATGGGTCCCCCGCCCAAAGAGCCAGCAGGGAAAATTATGCCTTGTTCTAAAGCTCTTTGGGAACCGCTTGCGTAGCCCCACAGACCTGGGGGCTGCGGGCTTTCCTGCTGCCTTTAGCCTCGACACAACCCTTTCCCACTTGGCGCCGCGCCAGGCTCAAAAATGGCCATACGGCTGGAGATGGGTCCCATGCCCAAAGAGCCAGCAGGGAAAACTATGCCTTGTTCTAAAGCTCTTTGGGAACCGCTTGCGTAGCCCCACAGACCTGGGGGCTGCGGGCTTTCCTGCTGCCTTCAAGCCTCAAAGCCACCCTTTCCCACTGGGCGCCGGGCCAGGCGCAAAAATGGCCTATGGCTGGAGATGGGTCCCCCGAACAAAGAGCCAGCAGGGAAAACTATGCCTTGTTCTAAAGCTCTTTGGGAACTGCTTGCATAGCCCCACAGACCTGGGGGCTGCAGGCTTTCCTGCTGCCTTCAGCCTCAAAGCCACCCTTTCCCACTTGGCGCCCTATCAAGCACAAAAATGGCCTATGGCTGGAGATGGGTCCCAGGCCCAAAGAGCCAGCAGGGAAAACTATGCCTTGTTCTAAAGCTCTTTGGAAACCGCTTGCTTGGCCCCACAGACGTGGGGGCTGCGGGCTTTCCTGCTGCCTTCAGCCTCGACACCACCCTTTCCCACTTGGCGCCGCGCCAGGCACAAAAATGGCCATACGGCTGGAGATGGGTCCCCCGCCCAAAGAGCCAGCAGGGAAAACTATGCCTTGTTCTAAAGCTCTTTGGGAACCGCTTGCGTAGCCCCACAGACCTGGGGGCTGCGGGCTTTCCTGCTGCCTTCACCCTCAAAACCACCCTTTCCCACTTGGCACTGCTCCAGGCTCAAAAATGGCCATACGGCTGCAGATGGGTCCCCCGCCCAGAGAGCCAGCAGGGAAAACTATGCCTTGTTCTAAAGCTCTTTGGGAACCACTTGCGTAGCCCCACAGACCTGGGGGCTGCGGGCTTTGCTGCTGCCTTCAGCCTCAAAGCCACCCTTTCCCACTTGGCGCCGGGCCAGGCACAAAAATGGCCATACGGCTGGAGATGGGTCCCCCGCCCAAAGAGCCAGCAGGGAAAACTATGCCTTGTTCTAAAGCTCTTTGGGAACCGCTTGCTTGGCCCCACAAACTTGGGGACTGCAGTCTTTGCTGCTGCCTTCAGCCTCAACACCACCCTTTCCCACTACGCACCGCGCCAGGCACAAAAATGGCCATACGGCTGGAGATGGGTCCCCTGCCAAAAGAGCCAGCAGGGAAAACTATGCCTTGTTCTAAAGCTCTTTGGGAACCGCTTGCGTAGCCCCACAGACCTGGGGGCTGCGGGCTTTCCTGCTGCCTTCAGATTCAAAGCCACCCTTTCCCTCTTGGGGCTTCGCCAGGCACAAAAATGGCCATACGGCTGGAGATGGGTCCCCCGCCCAAAGAGCCAGCAGGGAAAACTAGGCCTTGTTCTAAAGCTCTTTGGGAACCGCTTGCGTAGCCCCACAGACCTGGGGGCTGCGGGCTTTCCTGCTGCCTTCAGGCTCGACACCACCCTTTCCCACTTGGCGCTGCGCCAGGCTCAAAAATGGCCATACGGCTGGAGATGGGTCCCCCGCCCAAAGAGCCAGCAGGGAAAACTATGCCTTGTTCTAAAGCTCTTTGGGAACCGCTTGCATAGCCCCACAGACCTGGGGGCTGCGGGCTTTGCTGCTGCCTTCAGCCTCAAAGCCACCCTTTCCCACTTGGCGCCGCACCAGGCACAAAAATGGCCTATGGCTGGAGATGGGTCTCCCGCCCAAAGAGCCAGCAGGGAAAACTATGCCTTGTTCTAAAGCTCTTTGGGAACCGCTTGCTTGGCCCCACAGACGTGGGGGCTGCGGGCTTTCCTGCTGCCTTCAGCCTCGACACCACCCTTTCCCACTTGGCACTGCTCCAGGCTCAAAAATGGCCATATGGCTGGAGATGGGTCCCCCGCCCAAAGAGCCAGCAGGGAAAACTATGCCTTGTTCTAAAGCTCTTTGGGAACCGCTTGCTTGGCCCCACAGACGTGGGGGCTGCGGGCTTTCCTGCTGCCTTCAGCCTCAAAACCACCCTATGCCACTACGCACCGCGCCAGGCACAAAAATAGCCATACGTCTGGAGATGGGTCCCCCACCCAAAGAGCCAGCAGGGAAAACTATGCCTTGTTCTAAAGCTCTTTGGGAACCGCTTGCGTAGCCCCACAGACCTGGGGGCTGCGGGCTTTCCTGCTGCCTTCAGCCTCGACACCACCCTTTCCCACTTGGCGCCGCGCCAGGCACAAAAATGGCCATACGGCTGGAGATGGGTCCCCCGCCCAAAGAGCCAGCAGGGAAAACTATGCCTTGTTCTAAAGCTCTTTGGGAACCGCTTGCGTAGCCCCACAGACCTGGGAGCTGCAGGCTTTCCTGCTGTCTTCAGCCTCAAAGCCACCCTTTCCCACTTGGCGCCCTATCAGGCACAAAAATGGCCTATGGCTGGAGATGGGTCCCATGCCCAAAGAGCCAGCAGGGAAAACTATGCCTTGTTCTAAAGCTCTTTGGGAACCGCTTGCGTAGCCCCACAGACCTGGGGGCTGCGGGCTTTCCTGCTGCCTTCAGCCTCAAAGCCACCCTTTCCCACTTGGCGCCGGGCCAGGGACAAAAATGGCCATACGGCTGGAGATGGGTCCCATGCCCAAAGAGCCAGCAGGGAAAACTATGCCTTGTTCTAAAGCTCTTTGGGAACCGCTTGCTTGGCCCCACAGACCTGGGGGCTGCAGGCTTTGCTGCTGCCTTCAGCCTCGACACCACCCTTACCCACTTGGCGCCGCGCCAGGCACAAAAATGGCCATACGGCTGGAGATGGGTCCCCCGCCCAAAGAGCCAGCAGGGAAAACTATGCCTTGTTCTAAAGCTCTTTGGGAACCGCTTGCTTGGCCCCACAGACCTGGGGGCTGCAGTCTTTGCTGCTGCCTTCAGCCTCAACACCACCCTTTCCCACTTGGCGCCGGGCCAGGGACAAAAATGGCCATACGGCTGGAGATGGGTCCCCTGCCCAAAGAGCCAGCAGGGAAAACTATGCCTTGTTCTAAAGCTCTTTGGTGAACCGCTTGCGTAGCCGCACAGACCTGGGGGCTGCAGGCTTTCCTGCTGCCTTCAGCGTCAAAACCACCCTTTCCCACTACGCACCGCGCCAGGCACAAAAATGGCCATACGGCTGGAGATGGGTCCCCCGCCCAAAGAGCCAGCAGGGAAAACTATGCCTTGTTCTAAAGCTCTTTGGGAACCGCTTGCTTGGCCCCACAGACGTGGGGGCTGCGGGCTTTCCTGCTGCCTTCAGCGTCAAAACCACCCTTTCCCACTACGCACCGCGCCAGGCACAAAAATGGCCATACGGCTGGAGATGGGTCCCCCGCCCAAAGAGCCAGCAGGGAAAACTATGCCTTGTTCTAAAGCTCTTTGGGAACCGCTTGCTTGGCCCCACAGACGTGGGGGCTGCGGGCTTTCCTGCTGCCTTCAGCCTCAAAACCACCCTATGCCACTACCCACCGCGTCAGGCACAAAAAGAGCCATACGGCTGGAGATGGGTCCCCCACCCAAAGAGCCAGCAGGGAAAACTATGCCTTGTTCTAAAGCTCTTTGGGAACCGCTTGCGTAGCCCCACAGACCTGGGGGCTGCAGGCTTTCCTGCTGTCTTTAGCCTCAAAGCCACCCTTTCTCACTTGGCGCCCTATCAGGCACAAAAATGGCCTATGGGTGGAGATGGGTCCCATGCCCAAAGAGCCAGCAGGGAAAACTATGCCTTGTTCTAAAGCTCTTTGGGAACCGCTTGCGTAGCCCCACAGACCTGGGGGCTGCGGGCTTTCCTGCTGCCTTCAGCCTCAAAGCCACCCTTTCCCACTTGGCGCTGCGCCATGCACAAAAATGGCCATACGGCTGGAGATGGGTCCCCCGCCCAAAGAGCCAGCAGGGAAAACTATGCCTTGTTCTAAAGCTCTTTGGGAACTGCTTGCATAGCTCCACAGACCTGGGGGCTGCGGGCTTTCCTGCTGCCTTTAGCCTCGACACCACCCTTTCCCTCTTGGCGCCGCGCCAGGCAAAAAAATGGCCGTACGGCTGGAGATGGGTCCCCCGCCCAAAAAGCCAGCAGGGAAAACTATGCCTTGTTCTAAAGCTCTTTGGGAACCGCTTGCGTAGCCGCACAGACCTGGGGGCTGCGGGCTTTCCTGCTGCCTTCAGCCTCGACACCACCCTTTCCCACTTGGCGCTCTATCAAGCACAAAAATGGCCTATGGCTGGAGATGGGTCCCATGCCCAAAGAGCCAGCAGGGAAAACTATGCCTTGTTCTAAAGCTCTTTGGGAACCGCTTGCGTAGCCCCACACACGTGGGGGCTGCGGGCTTTCCTGCTGCCTTCAGCCTCAAAACCACCCTTTCCCACTTGGCCCCCGGCCAGGCACAAAAATGGCCATACGGCTGGAGATGGGTCCCCCGCCCAAAGAGCCAGCAGGGAAAATTATGCCTTGTTCTAAAGCTCTTTGGGAACCGCTTGCGTAGCCCCACAGACCTGGGGGCTGCGGGCTTTCCTGCTGCCTTCAGCCACGACACCACCCTTTCCCACTTGGCACTGCTCCAGGTTCAAAAATGGCCATACGGCTGGAGATGGGTCCCCTGCCAAAAGAGCCAGCAGGGAAAACTATGCCTTGTTCTAAAGCTCTTTGGGAACCGCTTGCGTAGCCCCACAGACCTGGGGGCTGCGGGCTTTCCTGCTGCCTTCAGCCTCAAAGCCACCCTTTCGCACTTGGGGCTTCGCCAGGCACAAAAATGGCCATATGGCTGGAGATGGGTCCCCCGCCCAAAGAGCCAGCAGGGAAAACTATGCCTTGTTCTAAAGCTCTTTGGGAACCGCTTGCGTAGCCCCACAGACCTGGGGGCTGCGGGCTTTCCTGCTGCCTTCAGCCTCAAAGCCACCCTTTCCCACTTGGCGCCGCGCCAGGCACAAAAATGGCCATACGGCTGGAGATGGGTCCCATGCCCAAAGAGCCAGCAGGGAAAACTATGCCTTCTTCTAAAGCTCTTTGGGAACCGCTTGCTTGGCCCCACAGACGTGGGGGCTGCGGGCTTTCCTGCTGCCTTCAGCCTCAAAACCACCCTATGCCACTACGCACCGCGTCAGGCACAAAAATAGCCATACGGCTGGAGATGGGTCCCCCACCCAAAGAGCCAGCAGGGAAAACTATGCCTTGTTCTAAAGCTCTTTGGGAACCGCTTGCGTAGCCCCACAGACCTGGGGGCTGCAGGCTTTCCTGCTGTCTTCAGCCTCAAAGCCACCCTTTCCCACTTGGCGCCCTATCAGGCACAAAAATGGCCTATGGGTGGAGATGGGTCCCATGCCCAAAGAGCCAGCAGGGAAAACTATGCCTTGTTCTAAAGCTCTTTGGGAACCGCTTGCGTAGCCCCACAGACCTGGGGGCTGCGGGCTTTCCTGCTGCCTTCAGCCTCAAAGCCACCCTTTCCCACTTGGCACTGCGCCAGGCACAAAAATGGCCATACGGCTGGAGATGGGTCCCCCGCCCAAAGAGCCAGCAGGGAAAACTATGCCTTGTTCTAAAGCTCTTTGGGAACTGCTTGCGTAGCTCCACAGACCTGGGGGCTGCGGGCTTTCCTGCTGCCTTTAGCCTCGACACCACCCTTTCCCTCTTGGCGCCGGGCCAGGCACAAAAATGGCCATATGGCTGGAGATGGGTCCCATGCCCAAAGAGCCAGCAGGGAAAACTATGCCTTGTTCTAAAGCTCTTTGGGAACCGCTTGCGTAGCCCCACAGACCTGGGGGCTGCGGGCTTTGCTGCTGCCTTCAGCCTCAAAGCCACCCTTTCCCCACTTGGCGCCGGGCCAGGGACAAAAATGGCCATACGGCTGGAGATGGGTCCCCTGCCCAAAGAGCCAGCAGGGAAAACTATGCCTTGTTCTAAAGCTCTTTGGTGAACCGCTTGCGTAGCCCCACAGACCTGGGGGCTGCGGGCTTTCCTGCTGCCTTCAGCGTCAAAACCACCCTTTCCCACTACGCACCGCGCCAGGCACAAAAATGGCCATACGGCTGGAAATGGGTCCCCTGCCCAAAGAGCCAGCAGGGGAAAACTATGCCTTGTTCTAAAGCTCTTTGGGAACCGCTTGCTTGGCCCCACAGACGTGGGGGCTGCGGGCTTTCCTGCTGCCTTCAGCCTCAAAACCACCCTATGCCACTACGCACCGCGTCAGGCACAAAAATAGCCATACGGCTGGAGATGGGTCCCCCACCCAAAGAGCCAGCAGGGAAAACTATGCCTTGTTCTAAAGCTCTTTGGGAACCGCTTGCGTAGCCCCACAGACCTGGGGGCTGCAGGCTTTCCTGCTGTCTTTAGCCTGAAAGCCACCCTTTCTCACTTGGCGCCCTATCAGGCACAAAAATGGCCTATGGGTGGAGATGGGTCCCATGCCCAAAGAGCCAGCAGGGAAAACTATGCCTTGTTCTAAAGCTCTTTGGGAACCGCTTGCGTAGCCCCACAGACCTGGGGGCTGCGGGCTTTCCTGCTGCCTTCAGCCTCAAAGCCACCCTTTCCCACTTGGCGCTGCGCCATGCACAAAAATGGCCATACGGCTGGAGATGGGTCCCCCGCCCAAAGAGCCAGCAGGGAAAACTATGCCTTGTTCTAAAGCTCTTTGGGAACCGCTTGCTTGGCCCCAAAGACCTGGGGGCTGCGGGCTTTCCTGCTGCCTTTAGCCTCGACACCACCCTTTCCCTCTTGGCGCCGCGCCAGGCACAAAAATGGCCGTACGGCTGGAGATGGGTCCCCCGCCCAAAGAGCCAGCAGGGAAAATTATGCCTTGTTCTAAAGCTCTTTGGGAACCGCTTGCGTAGCCGCACAGACCTGGGGGCTGCGGGCTTTCCTGCTGCCTTCAGCCTCGACACCACCCTTTCCCACTTGGCGCCCTATCAAGCACAAAATGGCCTATGGCTGGAGATGGGTCCCATGCCCAAAGAGCCAGCAGGGAAAACTATGCCTTGTTCTAAAGCTCTTTGGGAACCGCTTGCGTAGCCCCACACACGTGGGGGCTGCGGGCTTTCCTGCTGCCTTCAGCCTCAAAATCACCCTTTCCCACTGGGCGCCGGGCCAGGCACAAAAATGGCCATACGGCTGGAGATGGGTCCCCCGCCCAAAGAGCCAGCAGGGAAAACTATGCCTTGTTCTAAAGCTCTTTGGGAACCGCTTGCGTAGCCCCACAGACCTGGGGGCTGCAGGCTTTCCTGCTGCCTTCAGCCTCAAAACCACCCTTTCCCACTACGCAACACGCCAGGCATAAAAATAGCCATACGACTGGAGATGGGTCCCCCGCCCAAAGAGCCAGCAGGGAAAACTATGCCTTGTTCTAAAGCTCTTTGGGAACCGCTTGCGTAGCCCCACAGACCTTGGGGCTGCGGGCTTTCCTGCTGCCTTCAGCCTCGACAGCACCCTTTCCCACTTGGCTTCGCGCCAGGCACAAAAATGGCCTATGGCTGGAGATGGGTCCCATGCCCTAAGAGCCAGCTGGGAAAACTATGCCTTGTTCTAAAGCTCTTTGGGAACCGCTTGCGTAGCACCACAGACCTGGGGGCTGCAGGCTTTGCTCCTGCCTTCAGCCTCAAAGCCACCCTTTCCCACCTGGCGCCGCGCCAGGCTCAAAAATGGCCATACGGCTGGAGATGGGTCCCCCGCCCAGAGAGCCAGCAGGGAAAACTATGCCTTGTTCTAAAGCTCTTTGGGAACCGCTTGCGTAGCCCCACAGACCTGGGGGCTGCGGGCTTTCCTGCTGCCTTCAGCCTCAAAGCCACCCTTTCCCACTTGGCGCTGCGCCATGCACAAAAATGGCCATACGGCTGGAGATGGGTCCCCCGCCCAAAGAGCCAGCAGGGAAAACTATGCCTTGTTCTAAAGCTCTTTGGGAACTGCTTGCGTAGCTCCACAGACCTGGGGGCTGCGGGCTTTCCTGCTGCCTTTAGCCTCGACACCACCCTTTCCCTCTTGGCGCCGCGCCAGGCAAAAAAATGGCCGTACGGCTGGAGATGGGTCCCCCGCCCAAAAAGCCAGCAGGGAAAACTATGCCTTGTTCTAAAGCTCTTTGGGAACCGCTTGCGTAGCCGCACAGACCTGGGGGCTGCGGGCTTTCCTGCTGCCTTCAGCCTCGACACCACCCTTTCCCACTTGGCGCTCTATCAAGCACAAAAATGGCCTATGGCTGGAGATGGGTCCCATGCCCAAAGAGCCAGCAGGGAAAACTATGCCTTGTTCTAAAGCTCTTTGGGAACCGCTTGCGTAGCCCACACACGTGGGGGCTGCGGGCTTTCCTGCTGCCTTCAGCCTCAAAACCACCCTTTCCCACTTGGCCCCCGGCCAGGCACAAAAATGGCCATACGGCTGGAGATGGGTCCCCCGCCCAAAGAGCCAGCAGGGAAAATTATGCCTTGTTCTAAAGCTCTTTGGGAACCGCTTGCGTAGCCCCACAGACCTGGGGGCTGCGGGCTTTCCTGCTGCCTTCAGCCACGACACCACCCTTTCCCACTTGGCACTGCTCCAGGTTCAAAAATGGCCATACGGCTGGAGATGGGTCCCCTGCCAAAAGAGCCAGCAGGGAAAACTATGCCTTGTTCTAAAGCTCTTTGGGAACCGCTTTCGTAGCCCCACAGACCTGGGGGCTGCGGGCTTTCCTGCTGCCTTCAGCCTCAAAGCCACCCTTTCGCACTTGGGGCTTCGCCAGGCACAAAAATGGCCATATGGCTGGAGATGGGTCCCCCGCCCAAAGAGCCAGCAGGGAAAACTATGCCTTGTTCTAAAGCTCTTTGGGAACCGCTTGCGTAGCCCCACAGACCTGGGGGCTGCGGGCTTTCCTGCTGCCTTCAGCCTCAAAGCCACCCTTTCCCTCTTGGCGCCGGGCCAGGCACAAAAATGGCCATACGGCTGGAGATGGGTCCCATGCCCAAAGAGCCAGCAGGGAAAACTATGCCTTCTTCTAAAGCTCTTTGGGAACCGCTTGCTTGGCCCCACAGACGTGGGGGCTGCGGGCTTTCCTGCTGCCTTCAGCCTCAAAACCACCCTATGCCACTACGCACCGCGTCAGGCACAAAAATAGCCATACGGCTGGAGATGGGTCCCCCACCCAAAGAGCCAGCAGGGAAAACTATGCCTTGTTCTAAAGCTCTTTGGGAACCGCTTGCGTAGCCCCACAGACCTGGGGGCTGCAGGCTTTCCTGCTGTCTTCAGCCTCAAAGCCACCCTTTCCCACTTGGCGCCCTATCAGGCACAAAAATGGCCTATGGGTGGAGATGGGTCCCATGCCCAAAGAGCCAGCAGGGAAAACTATGCCTTGTTCTAAAGCTCTTTGGGAACCGCTTGCGTAGCCCCACAGACGTGGGGGCTGCGGGCTTTCCTGCTGCCTTCAGCCTCAAAGCCACCCTTTCCCACTTGGCGCTGCGCCATGCACAAAAATGGCCATACGGCTGGAGATGGGTCCCCCGCCCAAAGAGCCAGCAGGGAAAACTATGCCTTGTTCTAAAGCTCTTTGGGAACTGCTTGCGTAGCTCCACAGACCTGGGGGCTGCGGGCTTTCCTGCTGCCTTTAGCCTCGACACCACCCTTTCCCTCTTGGCGCCGGGCCAGGCACAAAAATGGCCATATGGCTGGAGATGGGTCCCATGCCCAAAGAGCCAGCAGGGAAAACTATGCCTTGTTCTAAAGCTCTTTGGGAACCGCTTGCTTGGCCCCACAGACGTGGGGGCTGCGGGCTTTCCTGCTGCCTTCAGCCTCAAAACCACCCTATGCCACTACGCACCGCGTCAGGCACAAAAATAGCCATACGGCTGGAGATGGGTCCCCCACCCAAAGAGCCAGCAGGGAAAACTATGCCTTGTTCTAAAGCTCTTTGGGAACCGCTTGCGTAGCCCCACAGACCTGGGGGCTGCAGGCTTTCCTGCTGTCTTTAGCCTGAAAGCCACCCTTTCTCACTTGGCGCCCTATCAGGCACAAAAATGGCCTATGGGTGGAGATGGGTCCCATGCCCAAAGAGCCAGCAGGGAAAAATATGCCTTGTTCTAAAGCTCTTTGGGAACCGCTTGCGTAGCCCCACAGACCTGGGGGCTGCGGGCTTTCCTGCTGCCTTCAGCCTCAAAGCCACCCTTTCCCACTTGGCGCTGCGCCATGCACAAAAATGGCCATACGGCTGGAGATGGGTCCCCCGCCCAAAGAGCCAGCAGGGAAAACTATGCCTTGTTCTAAAGCTCTTTGGGAACCGCTTGCTTGGCCCCAAAGACCTGGGGGCTGCGGGCTTTCCTGCTGCCTTTAGCCTCGACACCACCCTTTCCCTCTTGGCGCCGCGCCAGGCACAAAAATGGCCGTACGGCTGGAGATGGGTCCCCCGCCCAAAGAGCCAGCAGGGAAAATTATGCCTTGTTCTAAAGCTCTTTGGGAACCGCTTGCGTACCCGCACAGACCTGGGGGCTGCGGGCTTTCCTGCTGCCTTCAGCCTCGACACCACCCTTTCCCACTTGGCGCCCTATCAAGCACAAAAATGGCCTATGGCTGGAGATGGGTCCCATGCCCAAAGAGCCAGCAGGGAAAACTATGCCTTGTTCTAAAGCTCTTTGGGAACCGCTTGCGTAGCCCCACACACGTGGGGGCTGCGGGCTTTCCTGCTGCCTTCAGCCTCAAAACCACCCTATCCCACTGGGCGCCGGGCCAGGCACAAAAATGGCCATACGGCTGGAGATGGGTCCCCCGCCCAAAGAGCCAGCAGGGAAAACTATGCCTTGTTCTAAAGCTCTTTGGGAACCGCTTGCGTAGCCCCACAGACCTGGGGGCTGCAGGCTTTCCTGCTGCCTTCAGCCTCAAAACCACCCTTTCCCACTACGCAACACGCCAGGCATAAAAATAGCCATACGACTGGAGATGGGTCCCCCGCCCAAAGAGCCAGCAGGGAAAACTATGCCTTGTTCTAAAGCTCTTTGGGAACCGCTTGCGTAGCCCCACAGACCTTGGGGCTGCGGGCTTTCCTGCTGCCTTCAGCCTCGACAGCACCCTTTCCCACTTGGCGCGGCGCCAGGCACAAAAATGGCCTATGGCTGGAGATGGGTCCCATGCCCTAAGAGCCAGCTGGGAAAACTATGCCTTGTTCTAAAGCTCTTTGGGAACCGCTTGCGTAGCACCACAGACCTGGGGGCTTCAGGCTTTGCTCCTGCCTTCAGCCTCAAAGCCACCCTTTCCCACCTGGCGCCGCGCCAGGCTCAAAAATGGCCATACGGCTGGAGATGGGTCCCCCGCCCAGAGAGCCAGCAGGGAAAACTATGCCTTGTTCTAAAGCTCTTTGGGAACCGCTTGCGTAGCCCCACAGACCTGGGGGCTGCGGGCTTTCCTGCTGTCTTCAGCCTCAAAGCAACCCTTTCCCACTTGGCGCCCTATCAAGCACAAAAATGGCCTATGGCTGGAGATGGGTCCCATGCCCAAAGAGCCAGCAGGGAAAACTATGCCTTGTTCTAAAGCTCTTTGGGAACCGCTTGCGTAGCCCCACACACCTGGGGGCTGCGGGCTTTCCTGCTGCCTTCAGCCTCAAAACCACCCTTTCCCACTTGGCCCCCGGCCAGGCACAAAAATGGCCATACGGCTGGAGATGGGTCCCCCGCCCAAAGAGCCAGCAGGGAAAACTATGCCTTGTTCTAAAGCTCTTTGGGAACCGCTTGCGTAGCCCCACAGACCTGAGGGCTGCAGACTTTGCTGCTGCCTTCAGCCTCAAAACGACCCTTTCCCACTTGGCGCTGCGCCAGGCACAAAAATGGCCATACGGCTGCAGATGGGTCCCCCGCCCAAAGAGCCAGCAGGGAAAATTATGCCTTGTTCTAAAGCTCTTTGGGAACCGCTTGCGTAGCCCCACAGACCTGGGGGCTGCGGGCTTTCCTGCTGCCTTTAGCCTCGACACAACCCTTTCCCACTTGGCGCCGCGCCAGGCTCAAAAATGGCCATACGGCTGGAGATGGGTCCCCCTCCCAGAGAGCCAGCAGGGAAAACTATGCCTTGTTCTAAAGCTCTTTGGGAACCGCTTGCGTAGCCCCACAGACCTGGGGGCTGCGGGCTTTCCTGCTGCCTTCAAGCCTCAAAGCCACCCTTTCCCACTGGGCGCCGGGCCAGGCACAAAAATGGCCTATGGCTGGAGATGGGTCCCCCGAACAAAGAGCCAGCAGGGAAAACTATGCCTTGTTCTAAAGCTCTTTGGGAACTGCTTGCGTAGACCCACAGACCTGGGGGCTGCAGGCTTTCCTGCTGCCTTCAGCCTCAAAGCCACCCTTTCCCACTTGGCGCCCTATCAAGCACAAAAATGGCCTATGGCTGGAGATGGGTCCCAGGCCCAAAGAGCCAGCAGGGAAAACTATGCCTTGTTCTAAAGCTCTTTGGGAACCGCTTGCTTGGCCCCACAGACGTGGGGGCTGCGGGCTTTCCTGCTGCCTTCAGCCTCAAAACCACCCTTTCCCACTTGGCGCCGCGCCAGGCACAAAAATGGCCATACGGCTGGAGATGGGTCCCCCGCCCAAAGAGCCAGCAGGGAAAACTATGCCTTGTTCTAAAGCTCTTTGGGAACCGCTTGCGTATCTCCACAGACCTGGGGGCTGCGGGCTTTCCTGCTGCCTTCAGCCTCGACACCACCCTTTCCCACTTGGCGCCGCGCCAGGCTCAAAAATGGCCATACGGCTGCAGATGGGTCCCCCGCCCAAAGAGCCAGCAGGGAAAACTATGCCTTGTTCTAAAGCTCTTTGGGAACCGCTTGCGTAGCCCCACAGACCTGGGGGCTGCGGGCTTTGCTGCTGCCTTCAGCCTCAAAGCCACCCTTTCCCACTTGGCGCCGGGCCAGGCACAAAAATGGCCATACGGCTGGAGATGGGTCCCCTGCCCAAAGAGCCAGCAGGGAAAACTATGCCTTGTTCTAAAGCTCTTTGGGAACCGCTTGCTTGGCCCCACAGACCTGGGGGCTGCAGTCTTTGCTGCTTCCTTCAGCCTCAACACCACCCTTTCCCACTACGCACCGCGCCAGGCACAAAAATGGCCATACGGCTGGAGATGGGTCCCCCGCCCAAAGAGCGAGCAGGGAAAACTATGCATTGTTCTAAAGCTCTTTGGGAACCGCTTGCGTAGCCCCACAGACCTGGGGGCTGCAGGCTTTCCTGCTGTCTTCAGCCTCGACACCACCCTTTCCCACTTGGCGCCCTATCAGGCACAAAAATGGCCATACGGCTGGAGATGGGTCCCCCGCCCAAAGAGCCAGCAGGGAAAACTATGCCTTGTTCTAAAGCTCTTTGGGAACCGCTTGCGTAGCCCCACAGACCTGGGGGCTGCGGGCTTTGCTGCTGCCTTCAGCCTCAAAGCCACCCTTTCCCACTTGGCGCCGCGCCAGGCACAAAAATGGCCTATGGCTGGAGATGGGTCCCATGCCCAAAGAGCCAGCAGGGAAAACTATGCCTTGTTCTAAAGCTCTTTGGGAACCGCTTGCTTGGCCCCAGAGACGTGGGGGCTGCGGGCTTTCCTGCTGCCTTCAGCCTCAAAACCACCCTTTCCCACTACGCACCGCGCCAGGCACAAAAATGGCCATATGGCTGGAGATGGGTCCCCCGCCCAAAGAGCCAGCAGGGAAAACTATGCCTTGTTCTAAAGCTCTTTGGGAACCGCTTGCTTGGCCCCACAGACGTGGGGGCTGCGGGCTTTCCTGCTGCCTTCAGCCTCAAAACCACCCTATGCCACTACGCACCGCGCCAGGCACAAAAATGGCCATACGTCTGGAGATGGGTCCCCCGCCCAAAGAGCCAGCAGGGAAAACTATGCCTTGTTCTAAAGCTCTTTGGGAACCGCTTGTGTAGCCCCACAGACCTGGGGGCTGCGGGCTTTCCTGCTGCCTTCAGCCTCGACACCACCCTTTCCCACTTGGCGCCGCGCCAGGCACAAAAATGGCCATACGGCTGGAGATGGGTCCCCCGCCCAAAGAGCCAGCAGGGAAAACTATGCCTTGTTCTAAAGCTCTTTGGGAACCGCTTGCGTAGCCCCACAGACCTGGGGGCTGCGGGCTTTCTTGCTGCCTTCAGCCTCGACACCACCCTTTCCCACTTGGCGCCGCGCCAGGCACAAAAATGGCCATACGGCTGGAGATGGGTCCCCCGCCCAAAGAGCCAGCAGGGAAAACTATGCCTTGTTCTAAAGCTCTTTGGGAACCGCTTGCATAGCCCCACAGACCTGGGAGCTGCAGGCTTTCCTGCTGTCTTCAGCCTCAAAGCCACCCTTTCCCACTTGGCGCCCTATCAGGCACAAAAATGGCCTATGGGTGGAGATGGGTCCCCTGCCCAAAGAGCCAGCAGGGAAAACTATGCCTTGTTCTAAAGCTCTTTGGGAACCGCTTGCTTGGCCCCACAGACGTGGGGGCTGCGGGCTTTCCTGCTGTCTTCAGCCTCGACACCACCCTTTCCCACTTGGCGCCCTATCAGCCACAAAAATGGCCATACGGCTGGAGATGGGTCCCCTGCCCAAAGAGCCAGCAGGGAAAACTATGCCTTGTTCTAAAGCTCTTTGGGAACCGCTTGCGTAGCCCCACAGACCTGGGGGCTGCAGGCTTTGCTGCTGCCTTCAGCCTCGACACCACCCTTACCCACTTGGCGCCGCGCCAGGTACAAAAATGGCCATACGGCTGGAGATGGGTCCCCCGCCCAAAGAGCCAGCAGGGAAAACTATGCCTTGTTCTAAAGCTCTTTGGGAACCGCTTGCGTAGCCCCACAGACCTGGGGGCTGCGGGCTTTCCTGCTGCCTTCAGCGTCAAAACCACCCTTTCCCACTACGCACCGCGCCAGGCACAAAAATGGCCATACGGCTGGAGATGGGTCCCCCGCCCAAAGAGCCAGCAGGGAAAACTATGCCTTGTTCTAAAGCTCTTTGGGAACCGCTTGCGTAGCCGCACAGACCTGGGGGCTGCGGGCTTTCCTGCTGCCTTCAGCGTCAAAACCACCCTATGCCACTACGCACCGCGTCAGGCACAAAAATAGCCATACGGCTGGAGATGGGTCCCCCACCCAAAGAGCCAGCAGGGAAAACTATGCCTTGTTCTAAAGCTCTTTGGGAACCGCTTGCGTAGCCCCACAGACCTGGGGGCTGCAGGCTTTCCTGCTGTCTTCAGCCTCAAAGCCACCCTTTCCCACTTGGCGCCCTATCAGGCACAAAAATGGCCTATGGGTGGAGATGGGTCCCATGCCCAAAGAGCCAGCAGGGAAAACTATGCCTTGTTCTAAAGCTCTTTGGGAACCGCTTGCGTAGCCCCACAGACCTTGGGGCTGCGGGCTTTCCTGCTGCCTTCAGCCTCGACAGCACCCTTTCCCACTTGGCGCCGCGCCAGGCACAAAAATGGCCTATGTCTGGAGATGGGTCCCATGCCCTAAGAGCCAGCTGGGAGAACTATGCCTTGTTCTAAAGCTCTTTGGGAACCGCTTGCGTAGCACCACAGACCTGGGGGTTGCGGGCTTTGCTCCTGCCTTCAGCCTCAAAGCCACCCTTTCCCACCTGGCGCCGCGCCAGGCTCAAAAATGGCCATACGGCTGGAGATGGGTCCCCCGCCCAGAGAGCCAGCAGGGAAAACTATGCCTTGTTCTAAAGCTCTTTGGGAACCGCTTGCATAGCCCCACAGACCTGGGGGCTGCGGGCTTTCCTGCTGTCTTCAGCCTCAAAGCAACCCTTTCCCACTTGGCGCCCTATCAAGCACAAAAATGGCCTATGGCTGGAGATGGGTCCCATGCCCAAAAAGCCAGCAGGGAAAACTATGCCTTGTTCTAAAGCTCTTTGGGAACCGCTTGCTTGGCCCCACAGACCTAGGGGCTGCGGGCTTTCCTGCTGCCTTCAGCCTCAAAACCACCCTTTCCCACTTGGCCCCCGGCCAGGCACAAAAATGGCCATACGGCTGGAGATGGGTCCCCCGCCCAAAGAGCCAGCAGGGAAAACTATGCCTTGTTCTAAAGCTCTTTGGGAACCGCTTGCGTAGCCCCACAGACCTGGGGGCTGCAGGCTTTGCTGCTGCCTTCAGCCTCAAAACCACCCTTTCCCACTTGGCGCTGCGCCAGGCACAAAAATGGCCATACGGCTGGAGATGGGTCCCCCGCCCAAAGAGCCAGCAGGGAAAATTATGCCTTGTTCTAAAGCTCTTTGGGAACCGCTTGCGTAGCCCCACAGACCTGGGGGCTGCGGGCTTTCCTGCTGCCTTTAGCCTCGACACAACCCTTTCCCACTTGGCGCCGCGCCAGGCTCAAAAATGGCCATACGGCTGGAGATGGGTCCCCCTCCCAGAGAGCCAGCAGGGAAAACTATGCCTTGTTCTAAAGCTCTTTGGGAACCGCTTGCGTAGCCCCACAGACCTGGGGGCTGCGGGCTTTCCTGCTGCCTTCAAGCCTCAAAGCCACCCTTTCCCACTGGGCGCCGGGCCAGGCACAAAAATGGCCTATGGCTGGAGATGGGTCCCCCGAACAAAGAGCCAGCAGGGAAAACTATGCCTTGTTCTAAAGCTCTTTGGGAACTGCTTGCGTAGCCCCACAGACCTGGGGGCTGCAGGCTTTCCTGCTGCCTTCAGCCTCAAAACCACCCTTTCCCACTTGGCGCCCTATCAAGCACAAAAATGGCCTATGGCTGGAGATGGGTCCCCCGCCCAAAGAGCCAGCAGGGAAAACTATGCCTTGTTCTAAAGCTCTTTGGGAACCGCTTGCTTGGCCCCACAGACGTGGGGGCTGCGGGCTTTCCTGCTGCCTTCAGCCTCGACACCACCCTTTCCCACTTGGCGCCGCGCCAGGCACAAAAATGGCCATACGGCTGGAGATGGGTCCCCCGCCCAAAGAGCCAGCAGGGAAAACTATGCCTTGTTCTAAAGCTCTTTGGGAACCGCTTGCGTAGCCCCACAGACCTGGGGGCTGCGGGCTTTCCTGCTGCCTTCACCCTCAAAACCACCCTTTCCCACTTGGCACTGCTCCAGGCTCAAAAATGGCCATACGGCTGCAGATGGGTCCCCCGCCCAGAGAGCCAGCAGGGAAAACTATGCCTTGTTCTAAAGCTCTTTGGGAACCGCTTGCGTAGCCCCACAGACCTGGGGGCTGCGGGCTTTGCTGCTGCCTTCAGCCTCAAAGCCACCCTTTCCCACTTGGCGCCGGGCCAGGCACAAAAATGGCCATACGGCTGGAGATGGGTCCCCCGCCCAAAGAGCCAGCAGGGAAAACTATGCCTTGTTCTAAAGCTCTTTGGGAACCGCTTGCTTGGCCCCACAGACCTGGGGGCTGCAGGCTTTGCTGCTGCCTTCAGCCTCAACACCACCCTTTCCCACTACGCACCGCGCCAGGCACAAAAATGGCCATACGGCTGGAGATGGGTCCCCTGCCAAAAGAGCCAGCAGGGAAAACTATGCCTTGTTCTAAAGCTCTTTGGGAACCGCTTGCGTAGCCCCACAGACCTGGGGGCTGCGGGCTTTCCTGCTGCCTTCAGATTCAAAGCCACCCTTTCCCTTTTGGGGCTTCGCCAGGCACAAAAATGGCCATACGGCTGGAGATGGGTCCCCCGCCCAAAGAGCCAGCAGGGAAAACTATGCCTTGTTCTAAAGCTCTTTGGGAACCGCTTGCGTAGCCCCACAGACCTGGGGGCTGCGGGCTTTCCTGCTGCCTTCAGCCTCAAAGCCACCCTTTCCCACTTGGCGCCGCGCCAGGCTCAAAAATGGCCTATGGCTGGAGATGGGTCCCCCGCCCTAAGAGCCAGCAGGGAAAAATATGCCTTGTTCTAAAGCTCTTTGGGAACCGCTTGCTTGGCCCCACAGACCTAGGGGCTGCGGGCTTTCCTGCTGCCTTCAGCCTCAAAACCACCCTTTCCCACTTGGCCCCCGGCCAGGCACAAAAATGGCCATACGGCTGGAGATGGGTCCCCCGCCCAAAGAGCCAGCAGGGAAAACTATGCCTTGTTCTAAAGCTCTTTGGGAACCGCTTGCGTAGCCCCACAGACCTGGGGGCTGCAGGCTTTGCTGCTGCCTTCAGCCTCAAAACCACCCTTTCCCACTTGGCGCTGCGCCAGGCACAAAAATGGCCATACGGCTGGAGATGGGTCCCCCGCCCAAAGAGCCAGCAGGGAAAATTATGCCTTGTTCTAAAGCTCTTTGGGAACCGCTTGCGTAGCCCCACAGACCTGGGGGCTGCGGGCTTTCCTGCTGCCTTTAGCCTCGACACAACCCTTTCCCACTTGGCGCCGTGCCAGGCTCAAAAATGGCCATACGGCTGGAGATGGGTCCCCCTCCCAGAGAGCCAGCAGGGAAAACTATGCCTTGTTCTAAAGCTCTTTGGGAACCGCTTGCGTAGCCCCACAGACCTGGGGGCTGCGGGCTTTCCTGCTGCCTTCAAGCCTCAAAGCCACCCTTTCCCACTTGGCGCCCTATCAAGCACAAAAATGGCCTATGGCTGGAGATGGGTCCCAGGCCCAAAGAGCCAGCAGGGAAAATTATGCCTTGTTCTAAAGCTCTTTGGGAACCGCTTGCTTGGCCCCACAGACGTGGGGGCTGCGGGCTTTCCTGCTGCCTTCAGCCTCGACACCACCCTTTCCCACTTGGCACCGCGCCAGGCACAAAAATGGCCATACGGCTGGAGATGGGTCCCCCGCCCAAAGAGCCAGCAGGGAAAACTATGCCTTGTTCTAAAGCTCTTTGGGAACCGCTTGCGTAGCCCCACAGACCTGGGGGCTGCGGGCTTTCCTGCTGCCTTCACCCTCAAAACCACCCTTTCCCACTTGGCACTGCTCCAGGCTCAAAAATGGCCATACGGCTGCAGATGGGTCCCCCGCCCAGAGAGCCAGCAGGGAAAACTATGCCTTGTTCTAAAGCTCTTTGGGAACCGCTTGCTTGGCCCCACAGACCTGGGGGCTGCAGGCTTTGCTGCTGCCTTCAGCCTCAACACCACCCTTTCCCACTACGCACCGCGCCAGGCACAAAAATGGCCATACGGCTGGAGATGGGTCCCCTGCCAAAAGAGCCAGCAGGGAAAACTATGCCTTGTTCTAAAGCTCTTTGGGAACCGCTTGCGTAGCCCCACAGACCTGGGGGCTGCGGGCTTTCCTGCTGCCTTCAGATTCAAAGCCACCCTTTCCCTCTTGGGGCTTCGCCAGGCACAAAAATGGCCATACGGCTGGAGATGGGTCCCCCGCCCAAAGAGCGAGCAGGGAAAACTATGCCTTGTTCTAAAGCTCTTTGGGAACCGCTTGCGTAGCCCCACAGACCTGGGGGCTGCGGGCTTTCCTGCTGCCTTCAGCCTCGACACCACCCTTTCCCACTTGGCGCTGCGCCAGGCTCAAAAATGGCCATACGGCTGGAGATGGGTCCCCCGCCCTAAGAGCCAGCAGGGAAAACTATGCCTTGTTCTAAAGCTCTTTGGGAACCGCTTGCGTAGCCCCACAGACCTGGGGGCTGCAGGCTTTGCTCCTGCCTTCAGCCTCAAAGCCACCCTTTCCCACCTGGCGCCGTGCCAGGCTCAAAAATGGCCATACGGCTGGAGATGGGTCCCCCGCCCAAAGAGCCAGCAGGGAAAACTATGCCTTGTTCTAAAGCTCTTTGGGAACCGCTTGCGTAGCCCCACAGACCTGGGGGCTGCAGGCTTTCCTGCTGTCTTCAGCCTCGACACCACCCTTTCCCACTTGGCGCCCTATCAGGCACAAAAATGGCCATACGGCTGGAGATGGGTCCCCCGCCCAAAGAGCCAGCAGGGAAAACTATGCCTTGTTCTAAAGCTCTTTGGGAACCGCTTGCGTAGCCCCACAGACCTGGGGGCTGCGGGCTTTGCTGCTGCCTTCAGCCTCAAAGCCACCCTTTCCCACTTGGCGCCGCGCCAGGCACAAAAATGGCCTATGGCTGGAGATGGGTCCCATGCCCAAAGAGCCAGCAGGGAAAACTATGCCTTGTTCTAAAGCTCTTTGGGAACCGCTTGCTTGGCCCCACAGACCTGGGGGCTGCGGGCTTTCCTGCTGCCTTCAGCCTCAAAACCACCCTTTCCCACTACGCACCGCGCCAGGCACAAAAATGGCCATATGGCTGGAGATGGGTCCCCCGCCCAAAGAGCCAGCAGGGAAAACTATGCCTTGTTCTAAAGCTCTCTGGGAACCGCTTGCTTGGGCCCACAGACGTGGGGGCTGCGGGCTTTCCTGCTGCCTTCAGCCTCAAAACCACCCTATGCCACTACGCACCGCGCCAGGCACAAAAATAGCCATACGTCTGGAGATGGGTCCCCCACCCAAAGAGCCAGCAGGGAAAACTATGCCTTGTTCTAAAGCTCTTTGGGAACCGCTTGCGTAGCCCCACAGACCTGGGGGCTGCGGGCTTTCCTGCTGCCTTCAGCCTCGACACCACCCTTTCCCACTTGGCGCCGCGCCAGGCACAAAAATGGCCATACGGCTGGAGATGGGTCCCCCTCCCAGAGAGCCAGCAGGGAAAACTATGCCTTGTTCTAAAGCTCTTTGGGAACCGCTTGCGTAGCCCCACAGACCTGGGGGCTGCGGGCTTTCCTGCTGCCTTCAAGCCTCAAAGCCACCCTTTCCCACTTGGCGCCCTATCAAGCACAAAAATGGCCTATGGCTGGAGATGGGTCCCAGGCCCAAAGAGCCAGCAGGGAAAATTATGCCTTGTTCTAAAGCTCTTTGGGAACCGCTTGCTTGGCCCCACAGACGTGGGGGCTGCGGGCTTTCCTGCTGCCTTCAGCCTCGACACCACCCTTTCCCACTTGGCACCGCGCCAGGCACAAAAATGGCCATACGGCTGGAGATGGGTCCCCCGCCCAAAGAGCCAGCAGGGAAAACTATGCCTTGTTCTAAAGCTCTTTGGGAACCGCTTGCGTAGCCCCACAGACCTGGGGGCTGCGGGCTTTCCTGCTGCCTTCACCCTCAAAACCACCCTTTCCCACTTGGCACTGCTCCAGGCTCAAAAATGGCCATACGGCTGCAGATGGGTCCCCCGCCCAGAGAGCCAGCAGGGAAAACTATGCCTTGTTCTAAAGCTCTTTGGGAACCGCTTGCGTAGCCCCACAGACCTGGGGGCTGCGGGCTTTGCTGCTGCCTTCAGCCTCAAAGCCACCCTTTCCCACTTGGCGCCGGGCCAGGCACAAAAATGGCCATACGGCTGGAGATGGGTCCCCCGCCCAAAGAGCCAGCAGGGAAAACTATGCCTTGTTCTAAAGCTCTTTGGGAACCGCTTGCTTGGCCCCACAGACCTGGGGGCTGCAGGCTTTGCTGCTGCCTTCAGCCTCAACACCACCCTTTCCCACTACGCACCGCGCCAGGCACAAAAATGGCCATACGGCTGGAGATGGGTCCCCTGCCAAAAGAGCCAGCAGGGAAAACTATGCCTTGTTCTAAAGCTCTTTGGGAACCGCTTGCGTAGCCCCACAGACCTGGGGGCTGCGGGCTTTCCTGCTGCCTTCAGATTCAAAGCCACCCTTTCCCTCTTGGGGCTTCGCCAGGCACAAAAATGGCCATACGGCTGGAGATGGGTCCCCCGCCCAAAGAGCCAGCAGGGAAAACTATGCCTTGTTCTAAAGCTCTTTGGGAACCGCTTGCGTAGCCCCACAGACCTGGGGGCTGCGGGCTTTCCTGCTGCCTTCAGCCTCGACACCACCCTTTCCCACTTGGCGCCGCGCCAGGCTCAAAAATGGCCATACGGCTGGAGATGGGTCCCCCGCCCTAAGAGCCAGCAGGGAAAACTATGCCTTGTTCTAAAGCTCTTTGGGAACCGCTTGCGTAGCCCCACAGACCTGGGGGCTGCAGGCTTTGCTCCTGCCTTCAGCCTCAAAGCCACCCTTTCCCACCTGGCGCCGTGCCAGGCACAAAAATGGCCATACGGCTGGAGATGGGTCCCCCGCCCAAAGAGCCAGCAGGGAAAACTATGCCTTGTTCTAAAGCTCTTTGGGAACCGCTTGCGTAGCCCCACAGACCTGGGGGCTGCAGGCTTTCCTGCTGTCTTCAGCCTCGACACCACCCTTTCCCACTTGGCGCCCTATCAGGCACAAAAATGGCCATACGGCTGGAGATGGGTCCCCCGCCCAAAGAGCCAGCAGGGAAAACTATGCCTTGTTCTAAAGCTCTTTGGGAACCGCTTGCGTAGCCCCACAGACCTGGGGGCTGCGGGCTTTCCTGCTGCCTTCAGCCTCAAAGCCACCCTTTCCCACTTGGCGCCGCGCCAGGCACAAAAATGGCCTATGGCTGGAGATGGGTCCCATGCCCAAAGAGCCAGCAGGGAAAACTATGCCTTGTTCTAAAGCTCTTTGGGAACCGCTTGCTTGGCCCCACAGACCTGGGGGCTGCGGGCTTTCCTGCTGCCTTCAGCCTCAAAACCACCCTTTCCCACTACGCACCGCGCCAGGCACAAAAATGGCCATATGGCTGGAGATGGGTCCCCCGCCCAAAGAGCCAGCAGGGAAAACTATGCCTTGTTCTAAAGCTCTCTGGGAACCGCTTCCTTGGGCCCACAGACGTGGGGGCTGCGGGCTTTCCTGCTGCCTTCAGCCTCAAAACCACCCTATGCCACTACGCACCGCGCCAGGCACAAAAATAGCCATACGTCTGGAGATGGGTCCCCCACCCAAAGAGCCAGCAGGGAAAACTATGCCTTGTTCTAAAGCTCTTTGGGAACCGCTTGCGTAGCCCCACAGACCTGGGGGCTGCGGGCTTTCCTGCTGCCTTCAGCCTCGACACCACCCTTTCCCACTTGGCGCCGCGCCAGGCACAAAAATGGCCATACGGCTGGAGATGGGTCCCCCGCCCAAAGAGCCAGCAGGGAAAACTATGCCTTGTTCTAAAGCTCTTTGGGAACCGCTTGCATAGCCCCACAGACCTGGGAGCTGCAGGCTTTCCTGCTGTCTTCAGCCTCAAAGCCACCCTTTCCCACTTGGCGCCCTATCAGGCACAAAAATGGCCTATGGGTGGAGATGGGTCCCATGCCCAAAGAGCCAGCAGGGAAAACTATGCCTTGTTCTAAAGCTCTTTGGGAACCGCTTGCGTAGCCCCACAGACCTGGGGGCTGCAGGCTTTGCTGCTGCCTTCAGCCTCAAAGCCACACTTTCCCACTTGGCGTCGCGCTAGGCACAAAAATGGCCATACAGCTGGAGATGGGTCCCCCGCCCAAGGAGTCAGCAGGGAAAACTATGCCTTGTTCTAAAGCTCTTTGGGAACCGCTTGCGTAGCCCCACAGACCTGGGGGCTGCGGGCTTTCCTGCTGCCTTCAGACTCAAAGCCACGCTTTCCAACTTGGCGCCGCGCCAGGCACAAAAATGGCCATATGGCTGGAGATGGGTCCCCCGCCCAAAGAGCCTGCAGGGAAAGCTTTGTCTACAGTCAGTCAAGGTCGACGTACTCAACACTGATAAGAAAGATCACATGTGTTCTTGTGGTGAGGGATATCAAGTGGAAATCCTTCTCGCGGAGTGATCAAGCGATTTAAACTTTTCATCATAATCCAAAGTCTAACATGCAAAACAATTGTCTAAGCAAAGCACAATACAGTGAGTATTAGTAAAACAACAACAGAGTGAAGCATCTTGTTATAAAGTCCTGTAACTGTCGGTGACCATCCAAAAAGAGGATCTCCCCATCTATGTCCTTCGCCTCTCTTCACTCTTTCCAACGCTTTGTGTATTTCTTCAACCTGATGATGGACGGTAATCAAAGTTGTCTGTCTATTTTCTTGGGCCTCTTTCAAGAGTCGCTTCAATTCATTGTGTTTTAGCAGCTTCTTCACCAGGGAGAGATTCATTCCGATAGGGGTAGGCAACAATCTCGAATCAACGTATAATTAGGTTGTAGCAATTGAAAAGACGTAACAGGAGCTTAATATTTGAAGTCGCATCCCGTAACTTTGTGTTAGTAAAGTTCAAACACAAAGATTTGAGTGATTACTATGTCATCTCTGAATACAAGACTACAGGGAGACCTCATGCTAACGCACCCTTTCCCAATATAGTCAAGCACAGTCTCTGGGGTTTCATCGGGATGTGTCTCAAAGTGACAAACATTCTGGTTGGTGTCAAGACAAAGGTCTTGTGCTTTGAGAGTATTACTCTCACAAATGAATCCTTGTTGGTCTCGTGAAACGCATGCGTCAACATCAGCAGTTTGCCATTTAGTCTCATTTTGTCGTGCCCAACCTCTGTGCTGTGTTGGATAGAGTAGAGCTCCTTGGTGATTCAACCCCAGTGCGATGATTGGGTATGTGGTGTATACGGAGGCATTGCGTATCGTTAAGACAAAAGCTGTGGCTTTGCTCTCAGTGGGATCGTAGGTGAAATTAACCAGATACCACCTGGACTGAAATTTTTTCTCAAATTCAATTGCGTTATCCCATATTACTTTTCGAATTTCGGTGGGCAAGGTGCCTTCTTTACCTTCCCTTATGATTGCGGCTGTCATAGATTGCATCCACAATTGGGCTTGGATACAACTAAGAGCCAAGGAAACATTGGTTTGAGTTGTACCAAGTGCATCTGTGATCAGCTGATGGTCTTTTTCACCCGTTTCTTCCCATTGAGGCAATATATTCGATAAAAGCCGTTGGTGGTTTCCCAATGCTAATAGAGAGGACTGTAGGGGATGTCTTAATTTGTCCAGATCAGTAGCGGTTGTGACTAGTTTGTTGGCAAGTATCTCAGCATCTATACTATTCAAGACTCCCAGGCCTGTTCCTAAGATACCAGTCGCATCCCTCTTCCGTCCGTGTGAAGTGGCAAGAGTTCGTTTGCGTAACCATGCTGACCATTCTGCATAAGATGTACTCAGGAATGGTAAGCAGGTGGGTTTGATCGCAGAGATTTTAATCTGCATTGACAATTCTGCTCGTTTGAGGGAATATGTGGGATTAAACAGTACCTGTTGTTGACCTGTGTGTGTTTAATAACGTAAGAGCCAATGTTGAAAATGTAAGGAGTTAGTCTAATGGAGGGCTTAGAAAAGAGAGAGGTGTTTTTTTTTTTTCTCTTAGAAGAGAGAGCCTTTGAGAGTTTGTGGGGTGTAGGTTCTGGATTCATTTCAGCAAGTTCAGGTGTATTTGAGTCAATCATAAATTCAAATAACAATTCTGTGCCCTTGTAGCCCCAAATACAGTACACTACTGTAGGTTTGATGAAAGTGAAATTGTGCCAGCAATCTGAATTTGGCTCCATAATTTTGTAACAATCAGTGTTGTATTTGTCCGCTTTGGTAGAGTCTACATAGATGGTTTTAATTACAGTTGGCCTGTGGTGATTAGACCCGTTGATAAATCGGCAACCAATGTGTGTTCTTGTGGAATAATTACTAAATTGGCCAAGAATACAAAAATACAGCATTGTTCACACATTAAGGAAAGTCATAAAATCAAGAGGCTTCTGAGGTAGAATACAGCCGCAGCTAGCACACGAAGAATGCAACAGCTGTGATTCCCTGTACAAGGTTGTTTGCGAAACTACACAAGGGATGGAACGGAACGCGCTTGTTCCGTGGCCTTCCCTTGTGACGAATAGCAGATATGGGGACGAGATGGTACTACGGAACTGATAAGCGGCTTACACGCCACCCGAGCCAACATTTCGTCAAATGTTGATGAAATGCTGTCCTTTTGTGCGAACTTTGCTCACCACAATGTATCAAAACACACCTCCATCCCGGAGGCTATCCGCCCCCGAGGTGTGAACACTCCTCCTTGAGTACATTAATCATAATAAAAGTACATATGACTAAAGTCACTCAAACTCCACTTTGAAGTTAAAAAAATAATATAAAAATAGCCCAAGAGAGGGGGAATGTCTGGGAAGACACCATCGCGAAGAATCCCACCGCTGTTTTCTGGGATCAGTCGACGGGCTGAGCCTTTCTTCCCCCTCATAAGGACGCCTTTGGGTAAGACTTTGATTACACCGAGTGCTTTCTCGGGGACTCTAGAAATTTCTCTAGAGAATCTCTACCCTACATTTATAGCCAGGCTGTATCGTTTATAATTTTGTCGCGCGTTTGTCTATTTAACAATGTCTTTATTTGCACGTGCTTTGCAGACAGTGTATTTATCACCGGCAATCCTAAAGAACCTGTATATCTGTTGTTTAAATAAACTGCACTGTTTCAGTAGCTAGTCGTTTCGCTTTCTCACTGAACGCGACCAAAACTTGAGAGAGGCCGTGCTGGTTCAGGAGCACGACTAGACTGAAGGTGCAGCCCACTATTAGTGTCTCCAAATCGTAATAGTTTAACACATAGTAAACGCGATTGGCCTGATAGTGCTGAATTGGGCATCACTCAGAATTGAAACCCAGCCGCACCTGGCCTCCCACCTCGGTGAGGAGTGTTAGAACGCAAGGGGGTTTATCTTCTGCCAAAACCGCTTGGCCCCGTTTCACGCAACAGAATTTGGCGTAGTCGGCAGGATTGCCATGGATAAACTGCTGCAAAAATATGATTGTGCCCCTTCCCAGGGTGGGAAGGAGTGGGCCCAAAAATTTTGGAAGGATGAAGAGAAAGTGGTGGAACGTATTGAAGAGCGTCGGGTTTCACAGAAGCTCAGAGCGGGGAAAGGCAAGGGTGTGATTTGTGCTGTGTTAGGTGCCTGTTTATCTTGTGCACAACAAGAAGCTAGAGAAACCCCCGCTCCTAATCTGATTTCAGCTGTAGAATATGCAACCCTGAAATCGGAGAATGAGGTGCTGAAGTCATCATTAGCCTTGCAAAAGGAGACAGGAGAAAGATTAAGAACTCAAGTCGATAAGCTTGTGAGTGAGAATGAATGTTTAGGAAACCGGAATGCTCAACTTGGGAGTGAAAATCGCCAACTTAAAATGTTATTGAAAGGGTGACCGGGCTCTTAGATAAAATGCAGCCCTCGACCCAGGTCCAACAGATTCGTAAGTTAATGTGTTATCCAAATTCCGGAACCCAGACCGGAGATTTTTTTGTCTAATAGTGAGGATGACGAAGAAGATGAGGAGGAAAGGACTTTTACTTTGAAATCCCAAGTTTTTCCTTTACGTCCTCTGGTTAAAACTGAAACTGCAGTTGATGATGGTGATGAAATTCACACCACTGTGCGTACCGTTCCATGGACACCAACCGAGTTAACAAAAATAAGGGAGAAATATTCGAGGCGACCAGAAGAGTCAGCTGTTGAGTACGTGTGGCGAGTTTCTTCTGAAGGGGGGGGCAGAATTATGCTGAGTGAGGAAGAAGCAGGAGACTCTTGGGGACCAGGAGTGTTTTTAACCACTATGCCTGGGGATCATAATTATTCCCTAACCGCTCGAGCAGCCTATTGGGCAAGGGGTATGGATCCGCGAGAGAGGGGGGAGCCGTTAGAGATTAGAGCTACAGGCTACTCTGATCTGTTTGCGGCTGTACGGAAAGCAGCTTGTCTGCAAGCCATGTATGACAGAGAGGAATTTCGGAAATCCCCAATGTCAGCCCCTATCGACCCCGATCGATTAGCCCCTCTCATCCGTGGTCTTCCCGATTGCCTGAAACCGTTCCTTGTTCGCACTCAAGATCGTATACGGGATGCTCGGGGTGCTCATGGGCGGGGCCGTCGTCACTACATGCCCACCTGGAATGTACAGGAAATAGATCAATATGGGCGCCGAATGGGCTGGGCCAGCCAAACTAGTGAGAAATCCTCCGAACACCCGCGAAAGGTTCGCCAAGTCCAAACTCACACTCAAAACCCTAAATCAGAGGGAAGGTTTAAGCCTGATAAGGACCGGAATGAGTTGTGGCGTAAAGCCCTACAATTAGGGGTGCCCCGACAATTCTTGCACGGTGACCCTACGGGAGATCTCCGTACGCTAGTCCAATCTCTACCTAGAAAGAATAATGCGGCTGGGGAGAAAAGTCTAACCAGAGAATCCCCAAGCCGTGAGAAAACTGTGCCTTCTGCACCGGAACATAACTTGATTGATTTGACAGAGTCCCAGCCACAACACTCCTATCCCCGGGGAGGGCACTGAGCAACCCTGTCGGGCAGGTACTAGCAATCCAATGGCGCTCTCATAAAGACTCCGAACCCGTTATTGTCATTCCTGTTGGACCCCGGAAGATATTGGTAAATTTTATTATTGATACCGGAGCCCAAATGTCTGCAATCACTAACGAAACAGCACAACTTCTAGGTATAAATCCCACCCGACGCAGAGTCAACTTCACAGGAATTGATGGTGTGGTAAAAACATGCCCCACTGCAAAAATTAACCTCTGGTTGCCGGGAGAGCAGCGAATGACTAGGGCAGAAGTGTTAGTGGGTGCCTCACGTAGACCCGACTCAAAGTGTCAGGGACCCGCACAGGAAGTTAAATTCCTGGGGGTCTGGTGGATTAAGGGAGCTGCTTCTGTCCCTCAGGATACCCTGAAAAAATAGAACATGGACAGAATCCTTCCAGCACGAAGGAGTTACAGCAGGTCCTGGGAACTTTAAGTTATTGGCGTAAACACATCCCTGGCTTTTCCATCATTGCTCGCCCCCTTCATAGCTTGCCAAAAAAGGGTAAATCCTGGGTGTGGACTGAACAACACACTAATGCTCTGCAATTACTAATAAAGGAGCTAAGGTTATTCCAACAACTTGGCCCCATACATCCAACTGACCCTGTCCATGTAGAATGGGGGCTCAGTGAACATGGTTCCCGTTGTAATTTATGGCAGAAGGGACCAGCAGGACCGGAGAGACCATTAGAATTTTGCTCACACTCCTTCAATGATACTGAATGCAGCTATTCAGACCTGGAGAAGGGTTTACTGTCCCTGGTGCGAGCGTTGCAACGAGCAGAGCAGATAAGAAGAGAACAGAGTGTGATCTTTCCTGGGACCTTTTCGCCTCCCAGATGTGGTCCTTAAAGGGACACCACCACCAGCTGGCATTGCCCAGAGACCTACAGTTCGAAAGTGGTATGCTTATTTAGAAGGCATTAATGAAATCAAGCCAGTCTCTGAAGGCAGTGTTAAAGTATCCAAGGCTACTTCACAAGGATACCAAAGGATATAGATGGTGCCCTATTGTTCCAATCCCCACCAAACAGACCATCTCCGATCCAAGAAGCACCTCCTTTGAGGGACAGCAGTGATCTTAGAGGAGTGTGGTTTACTGGTGCGTCATCTCACCGTTAAAAAAATAAGTGCAAATATAAGGCCGTAGCACTGGAAGTAACAACGGGAGAAAGAGCAATTGAAATAGGGGAGGGTAGGGGAACTCAGAGCTGTCCTACTAGCTGCACAACATGGAGCCACCTCCTTTTACGCTGAGTCATATGCTGTTCTTAAAGGAGCCACTGAATGGCTAGGACACTGGGCAGCCAACGATTGGCAGGTGAATAGAGTCCCAGTTTGGGAGACAGATAATTGGAAGCAACTGTTGGAAATAGGAGGACAGAGACCATTGCACGTTGCTTGGGTAAAAGGCCACGATCGTTCAAACTCGATCACTGCTCAGTTCAACCAACAGGTAGATGGCCTCACGCGGCTGCAACAAATTGACATTGTAGATGATGGTCGGGAATGGGAACGCTTACTTGAATCGTTACATGTTAAACGTGGCCGCACAGGCCGTCCTGACCTGTGTCGGGAAGGTGGGTGGCTTGTGTCAGTTAAGCTGTGCGAACAAATAGTAACTGCCTGTTCACAATGTCGCCTACGACTCAGCAAAGATCATCCGAGTAAGGCGCCTCCCTTACACATGCGGGACAAGAAAGCGTTGTGGCATTCATGGCAGCTTGATTATATTGGGCCCTTGAGATCATCAGGTGGGAAAAGATATGTCCTGGTAGGAGTGGAGATTATCTCCAGCCTCAGTATGGCCAGCAGTTTCAAACCAGCTACGAGGGACAACACAGTGAAAGGCCTAACAGGGTGGTTCAGCACACTTCCCCTTCCCGACGAAATCCAGAGTGATAACGTTTCACACTTTACGGCTTCGGTGGTACAAGATTGGGCCAAGGAAGAAGGGATTCGATGGGTATTTCATACTCCCTGTTATCCCCAGGCTAATGGCATTGTTGAACGCACCAATAGATTGGTTAAGCGTTTTGCAAAAAGTCATGAACCTGGTTGGCATTTGCGATTGGATGATGCCATCTATCAACTAAATAACAAATGGAGTGGAGACGGCTGTCCTAAAATGAAAGCTTTCTGTGTACCTGCCAATATTATCTCGCCAAAGGCTGCCAATGAACCGGGAAAATACCCTGGAAGATTTCACCCTGGACTACCTGTGCTAGTGAAAATGCCTCAAAATGGGATGGTGCCAATGGTGCTAGCTACTCCCAAAAATCCCTATGCATGGGAAGCCAAGGATTGTTCAGGGAAGATACACCGGATCAGCACCCGGTGGACCGCACCTTCTTTTTAACCCCGTCGGTCGAATAAGACCGAGCAGATTTTCTTTTCCTTTATGTCTTACAGGAACCTTGGATGAGCTGTACAGACGGATTGGCCTACGCTACCTTTGAATGTCTCCAGGGAATCCTGACATTGAACCTGGCAATAATACTACTTTTATGATGTATGGCTATTTGGAGGCCCAAATTCTAAAATGACGAATTGGCAGATGGAATTGATGCTATTCAGTTTCACCTTTTTATTCCCTGTTGTTTGTAGTCAAAGAGACCCAGAGTGGCCATGGTCTCAAGCCTTTCTCGTCTATAATACAAGACTACAGGGAGACCTCATGCTAACGCACCCTTTCCCAATATAGTCAAGCACAGTCTCTGGGGTTTCATCGGGATGTGTCTCAAAGTGACAAGCATTCTGGTTGGTGTCAAGACAAAGGTCTTGTGCTTTGAGAGTATTACTCTCACAAATGAATCCTTGTTGGTCTCGTGAAACGCATGCGTCAACATCAGCAGTTTGCCATTTAGTCTCATTTTGTCGTGCCCAACCTCTGTGCTGTGTTGGATAGAGTAGAGCTCCTTGATGATTCAACCCCAGTGCGATGATTGGGTATATGGTGGATACTGAGGCATTGCGTATCGTTAAGACAAAAGCTGTGGCTTTGCTCTCAGTGGGATCGTAGGTGAAATTAACCAGATACCACCAGGATTGAAATTTTCTCTCAAACTCAATTGCGTTATCCCATATTACTTTTCGAATTTCGGTGGGCAAGGTGCCTTCTTCACCTTCCCTTATGATTTATGAGTTTTTGCAAAACGCTTAACCAATCCGTTGGTGCATTCAACAATGCCATTAGCCTGAGGATAATAGGGAGTATGAAATACCCATCGAATCCCTTCTTCTTTGGCCCAATCTTGTACCACTGTAGCGGTAAAGTGTGAACCGTTATCACTTTGGATTTCCTCGGGAAGGGGAAGTGTGCTGAACCACCCTTTTAGGCCTTTCACTGTGTTGTCCCCAGCAGCTGATTTGAAGCCAGTGGCCATACTGAGGCTGGAGATAATCTCCACTCCGACTAGGACATATCTTTTCCCACCTGATGATCTCAAGGGCCCAATATAATCAATCTGCCATGAATGCCACAACATTTTCTTGTCCCGCATGTGTAAGGGAGGCGCCTTACTCGGATGATCTTTGCTGAGTCGTAGGCGACATTGTGACCAGGCAGTTACTACTTGTTCGCACAGCTTAACCGACACAGGCCACCCCCGGGCTAGACCTTCCTGATACAGATCAGCACGGCCTGTATGGCCAGGCTTAATATGTAACCATTCCCGACCATCATCTACAGTGTCAATTTGTTGTAGCCGCGTGAGGCTATCTACCTGTTGGTTGAACTGAGCAGTGATCGAGTTTGAACGATCGTGGCCTTTTACCCAAGCAATGTGCAATGGTCTCTGTCCTCCTATTTCCAACAGTTGCTTCCAACTGTCTGTCTCCCAGATTGGGACTCTATTCACCTGCCAATCATTGGCTGCCCAGTGTCCTAGCCATTCAGTGGCTCCTTTAAAAACAGCATATGAGTCAGTGTAAATGTAAGTAGCTCCATGTTGTGCAGCTAGTAGGACGGCTCTGAGTTCCCCTACTTGTGCCCTACCTTCTCCTGTTTCAATTGCTCTTTCCCCCGTTGCTACTTCCAGTGCTACGGCCTTGTATTTCCACTTACTGTTCTCACGGTGAGATGACACACCAGTAAACCACACTCCTGTAAGATCACTGCCTGCTTTCAGAGGAGGTGCTTCTTGGATTGGAGATGGTCTGTTTGGTGGGGATTGGAACAATAGGGCACCATCTCTATCCTTCTGGAGCATGGATACTTTGATACTACCTTCAGAGATTGGCATGATATCATTAATGCCTTCTAAATAAGCATACCACTTTCGAACTGTGGGTTTCTGGGCAATGCCAGCTGGCGGTGCTGTCCCTTTACGGACCACATCTAGGAGTCGAAAAGGGCCCCGAACAATCACGCTCTGTTCTCTCCTTATCTGCTCTGCTCGTTGCAATGCTCGCACCAGGGACAGTAAACCCTTCTCCAGGTCTGAATAGCTGCTCTCAGTATCATTAAAGGCGTGAGAGCTAAATTCTAATGGTCTCTCCGGTCCTGCTGGTCCCTTCTGGCATAAATTACAACGGGAACCATGTTCACTGAGCCCCCATTCTACATGGACAGGGTCAGTTGGATGTATGGGGCCAAGTTGTTGGAATAACCTTAGCTCTTTTATTAGCAATTCTAGTGCATTAGTGTGTTGTTCAGTTGACTCCCAGGATTTACCTTTTTTGAGCAAACAATAAAGGGGGCGAGCAATGATGGAAAAGCCAGGGATGTGTTTACGCTAATAACTTAAAGTTCCCAGGACTTGCTGTAACTCCTTCGTGCTGGAAGGATTCTGTCCATGTTCTATTTTTTCAGGGTATCCTGAGGGACAGAAGCAGCTCCCTTAATCCACCAGACCCCCAGGAATTTAACTTCCTGTGCGGGTCCCTGACACTTTGAGTCGGGAATTTCCAATCCCAAATCTGATAATGTTTTTCGGATGTTTTCCATCATGTCTTGTACACTTTCTTGGTTCTCTCCCCTATTAAGATGTCATCAATAATATATTGGTATACTGTACATCCCTGTGAAACAGGAATCTCTGATAGCACTTTAGCCAAAGCATTATGGGCAATAGTGGGGGAATGTTTGTATCCTTGCGGAAAGCCGTTAAAGGTATATTGGACTCCTTTCCATGTGAATGCAAACTGCGCTTTGTCCTGCTCAAGGAGGAGAATCATAAAAAAATATGTCTTTAACATCTAAGGCAACCCTGCAAGGATGGGCAGCTCCTTTTATCATTGTCACAATTTCCGCGATATTCGGAACAGCAGCGGTCAGAGGTGCAGTGTTGGCGTTTAATTTTCCGTAATCTACTGTGAAACGCCATTGCCTTTTTGGTTTCTTTACTGGCCACACCGGTGAAAAATAAGGCGAGTGAATCCTCTTAATGATGTCCCTTTTTTCTAAATTTGATACCAATCTGGCTGCTCCTGCAACAGCAGTTGCAGGCAGTGGATACTACAGGACAGCAGAGATTTTAGAGGGAGGGAAAAGTATGGAAGTTTCCAATAGACTCAATTTCACTGTGTCTATTACTTTTTCAAATCCTGCAAAACTTCACACTGTGGAGACATCATTAAGAAAAGGCATTAAGAAACCCTCGGACGGCAGGCTTTCGTGACGCCTTCAGCCTCAAAACAACCCTTTCCCACTTGGCGCCGCGCCAGGCACAAAAATGGCCATACGGCTGGAGATGGGTCCCCTGCCAAAAGAGCCAGCAGGTAAAACTATGCCTTGTTCTAAAGCTCTTTGGGAACCGCTTGCGTAGCCCTACAGACCTGGGGGCTGCGGGCTTTCCTGCTGCCTTCAGCCTCGACAACACCCTTTCCCACTTGGCGCTTCGCCAGGCATAAAAATGGCCATATGGCTGGAGATGGGTCCCCCGCCCAAAGAGCCAGCAGGGAAAACTATGCCTTGTTCTAAAGCTCTTTGGGAACCGCTTCCATAGCCCCACAGACCTGGGGGCTGCAGGCTTTCCTGCTGCCTTCAGCCTCAAAGCCACCCTTTCCCACTTGGCACCGCATCAGGCACAAAAATGGCCTATGGCTGGAGATGGGTCCCATGCCCAAAGACCCAGCAAGGAAAACTATGCCTTGTTCTAAAGATCTTTGGCAACCTCTTGCATAGCCCCACAGACCTGGGGGCTGCAGGCTTTGCTGCTGCCTTCAGCCTCGACAGCACCCTTTCACACTTGGCGTCGCGCCAGGCACGAAAATGGCCTATGGCTGGAGATGGGTCCCATGCCCAAAGAGCCAGCAGGGAAAACTATGCCTTGTTCTAAAGCTCTTTGGGAACCGCTTGCTTGGCCCCACAGACCTGGGGGCTGCAGGCTTTCCTGCTGCCTTCAGCCTCAAAACCACCCTTTCCCACTTGGCGCCCTATCAGGCACAAAAATGGCCTATGGCTGGAGATGGGTCCCCCGCCCAAAGAGCCAGCAGGGAAAACTATGCCTTGTTCTAAAGCTCTTTGGGAACCGCTTGCATAGCCCCACAGACCTGGGGGCTGCAGGCTTTGCTGCTGCCTTCAGCCTCGACAGCACCCTTTCCCACTTGGCGCCGCGCCAGGCACAAAAACGGCCTATGGCTGGAGATGGGTCCCCCGCCCAGAGAGCCAGCAGGGAAAATTATGCCTTGTTCTAAAGCTCTTTGGGAACTGCTTGCGTAGCCCCACAGACCTGGGGGCTGCAGGCTTTCCTGCTGCCTTCAGCCTCAAAGCCACCCTTTCCCACTTGGCGCCGCGCCAGGCACAAAAATGGCCTATGGCTGGAGATGGGTCCCCCGCCCAAAGAGCCAGCAGGGAAAACTAGGCCTTGTTCTAAAGCTCTTTGGGAACCGCTTGCGTAGCCCCACAGACCTGGGGGCTGCGGGCTTTCCTGTTGCATTCAGCCTCCACACCACCCTTTCCCACTTGGCGCCGCGCCAGGCACAAAAATGGCCTATGGCTGGAGATGGGTCCCCCGCCCAAAGAGACAGCAGGGAAAATTATGCCTTGTTCTAAAGCTCTTTGGGAACTGCTTGCGTAGTCCCACAGACCTGGGGGCTGCGGGCTTTCCTGCTGCCTTCAGCCTCAAAACCACCCTTTCCCACTACGCACCGCGCTAGGCATAGAAATAGCCATACGACTGGAGATGGGTCCCCCGCCCAAAGAGCCAGCAGGGAAAACTATGCCTTGTTCTAAAGCTCTTTGGGAACCGCTTGCGTAGCCCCACAGACCTGGGGGCTGCGGGCTTTGCTGCTGCCTTCAGCCTCAAAGCCACCCTTTCCCACTTGGCGTCGCGCTAGGCACAAAAATGGCCATACGGCTGGAGATGGGTCCCCCGCCCAGAGAGCCAGCAAGGAAAATTATGCCTTGTTCTAAAGCTCTTTGGGAACCGCTTGCGTAGCCGCACAGACCTGGGGGCTGCGGGCTTTCCTGCTGCCTTCTGCCTCAAAGCCACCCTTTCCCACTTGGTGCCGCATCAGGCACAAAAATGGCCTATGGCTGGAGATGGGTCCCATGCCCAAAGAGCCAGCAAGGAAAACTATGCCTTGTTCTAAAGCTCTTTGGGAACCGCTTGCGTAGCCCCACAGACCTGGGGGCTGCAGGCTTTGCTGCTGCCTTCAGCCTCAAAGCCACCCTTTCCCACTTGGCACTCCATCAGGCAAAAAAATGGCCTATGGCTGGAGATCGGTCCCATGCCCAAAGACCCAGCAAGGAAAACTATGCCTTGTTCTAAAGCTCTTTGGGAACCGCTTGCGTGGCCCCACAGACGTGGGGCCTGCAGGCTTTGCTGCTGCCTTCAGCCTCAAAGCCACCCTTTCCCACTTGGCGCCGCGCCAGGCACAAAAATGGCCTATGGCTGGAGATGGGTCCCATGCCCAAAGAGCCAGCAGGGAAAACTATGCCTTGTTCTAAAGCTCTTTGGGAACAGCTTGCTTGGCCCCACAGACCTGGGGGCTGCAGGCTTTCCTGCTGCCTTCAGACTCGACACCACCCATTCCCACTTGGCGCCGCGCCAGGCACAAAAATGGCCATACGGCTGGAGATGGGTCCCCCGCCCAAAGAACAAGCAGGGAAAACTATGCCTTGTTCTAAAGCTCTTTGGGAACCGCTTGCGTAGCCCCACAGACCTGGGGGCTGCGGGCTTTCCTGCTGCCTTCACCCTCAAAACCACCCTTTCCCACTTGGCACTGCGCCAGGCACAAAAATGGCCATACGGCTGGAGATGGGTCCCCCGCCCAAAGAGCCAGCAGGGAAAACTATGCCTTGTTCTAAAGCTCTTTGGGAACCGCTTGCGTAGCCCCACAGACCTGGGGGCTGCGGGCTTTCCTGCTGCCTTCAGCCTCGACACCACCCTTTCCCACTTGGCGCCGCGCCAGGCACAAAAATGGCCATACGGCTGGAGATGGGTCCCCCGCCCAGAGAGCCAGCAAGGAAAATTATGCCTTGTTCTAAAGCTCTTTGGGAACCGATTGCGTAACCGCACAGACCTGGCGCTGCGGGCTTTCCTGCTGCCTTCAGCCTCAAAGCCACCCTTTCCCACTTGGCGTCGCGCCAGGCACAAAAATGGCCTATGGCTGGAGATGGGTCCCCCGCCCAAAGAGCCAGCAGGGAAAACTATGCCTTGTTCTAAAGCTCTTTGGGAACCGCTTGCGTAGCCCCACAGACCTGGGGGCTGCGGGCTTTGCTGCTGCCTTCAGCCTCAAAGCCACCCTTTCCCACTTGGCGTCGCGCTAGGCACAAAAATGGCCATACGGCTGGAGATGGGTCCCCCGCCCAGAGAGCCAGCAAGGAAAATTATGCCTTGTTCTAAAGCTCTTTGGGAACCGCTTGCGTAGCCGCACAGACCTGGGGGCTGCGGGCTTTCCTGCTGCCTTCAGCCTCAAAGCCACCCTTTCCCACTACGCACCGCGCCAGGCACAAAAATGGCCATACGGCTGGAAATGGGTCCCCCGTCCAAAGAGCCAGCAGGGAAAACTATGCCTTCTTCTAAAGCTCTTTGGGAACCGCTTGCGTAGCCCCACAGACCTGGGGGCTGCAGGCTTTCCTGCTGCCTTCAGCCTCAAAGCCACCCTTTCCCACTTGGCGCCCTATCAGGCACAAAAATGGCCTATGGCTGGAGATGGGTCCCATGCCCAAAGAGCCATCAGGGAAAACTATGCCTTGTTCTAAAGCTCTTTGGGAACCGCTTGCTTGGCCCCACAGACCTGGGGGCTGCAGGCTTTCCTGCTGCCTTCAGCCTCAAAACCACCCTTTCCCACTACGCACCGCGCCAGGCACAAAAATGGCCATACGGCTGGAGATGGGTCCCCCGCCCAAAGAGCCAGCAGGGAAAACTATGCCTTGTTCTAAAGCTCTTTGGGAACCGCTTGCGCAGCCCCACAGACCTGGGGGCTGCGGGCTTTCCTGCTGCCTTCAGCCTCAAAGCCACCCTTTCCCACTTGGTGTCGCGCCAGGCACAAAAATGGCCTATGGCTGGAGATGGGTCCCATGCCCAAAGAGCCAGCAGGGAAAACTATGCCTTGTTCTAAAGCTCTTTGGGAACCGCTTGCGTAGCCCCACAGACCTGGGGGCTGCAGGCTTTGCTGCTGCCTTCAGCCTCAAAGCCACCCTTTCCCACTTGGCGTCGCGCTAGGCACAAAAATGGCCATACGGCTGGAGATGGGTCCCCCGCCCAGAGAGCCAGCAAGGAAAATTTTGCCTTGTTCTAAAGCTCTTTGGGAACCGCTTGCGTAGCCGCACAGACCTGGGGGCTGCGGGCTTTCCTGCTGCCTTCAGCCTCAAAGCCACCCTTTCCCACTTGGCGCCGCATCAGGCACAAAAATGGCCTATGGCTGGAGATGGGGCCCATGCCCAAAGAGCCAGCAAGGAAAACTATGCCTTGTTCTAAAGCTCTTTGGGAACCGCTTGCGTAGCCCCACAGACCTGGGGGCTGCAGGCTTTCCTGCTGCATTCAGCCTCAAAGCCACCCTTTCCCACTTGGCACTCCATCAGGTAAAAAAATGGCCTATGGCTGGAGATCGGTCCCATGCCCAGAGAGCCAGCAGGGAAAACTATGCCTTGTTCTAAAGCTCTTTTGGAACCGCTTGCGTAGCCCCACAGACCTGGGGGCTGCGGGCTTTCCTGCTGCCTTCAGCCTCGACACCACCCTTTCCCACTTGGCGCCGTGCCAGGCACAAAAATGGCCATACGGCTGGAGATGGGTCCCCCGCCCAAAGAGCCAGCAGGGAAAACTATGCCTTGTTCTAAAGCTCTTTGGGAACCGCTTGCGTAGCCCCAAAGACCTGGGGGCTGCGGGCTTTCCTGCTGCCTTCAGCCTCAAAACCACCCTTTCCCACTACGCACCGCGCCAGGCATAAAAATAGCCATACGACTGGAGATGGGTCCCCCGCCCAAAGAGCCAGCAGGGAAAACTATGCCTTGTTCTAAAGCTCTTTGGGAACCGCTTGCATAGCCCCACAGACCTGGGGGCTGCAGGCTTTGCTGCTGCCTTCAGCCTCGACAGCACCCTTTCCCACTTGGCACCGCGCCAGGCACAAAAACGGCCTATGGCTGGAGATGGGTCCCCCGCCCAGAGAGCCAGCAGGGAAAATTATGCCTTGTTCTAAAGCTCTTTGGGAACTGCTTGCGTAGCCCCAGAGACTTGGGGGCTGCAGGCTTTCCTGCTGCCTTCAGCCTCAAAGCCACCCTTTCCCACTTGGCGCCGCGCCAGACACAAAAATGGCCTATGGCTGGAGATGGGTCCCATGCCCAAAGAGCCAGCAGGGAAAACTATGCCTTGTTCTAAAGCTCTTTGGGAACCGCTTGCTTGGCCCCACAGACCTGGGGGCTGCAGGCTTTGCTGCTGCCTTCAGCCTCAAAACCACCCTTTCCCACTTGGCGCCGCGCCAGGCACAAAAATGGCCATACGGCTGGAGATGGGTCCCCCGCCCAAAGAGCCAGCAGGGAAAACTATGCCTTGTTCTAAAGCTCTTTGGGAACCGCTTGCGTAGCCCCACAGACCTGGGGGCTGCGGGCTTTCCTGCTGCCTTCAGCGTCAAAAACACCCTTTACCACTACGCACCGCGCCAGGCACAAAAATGGCCATACGGCTGGAAATGGGTCCCCCGTCCAAAGAGCCAGCAGGGAAAACTATGCCTTGTTCTAAAGCTCTTTGGGAACCGCTTGCGTAGCCCCACAGACCTGGGGGCTGCAGGCTTTCCTGCTGCCTTCAGCCTCAAAGCCACCCTTTCCCACTTGGCGCCCTATCAGGCACAAAAATGGCCTATGCCTGGAGATGGGTCCCATGCCCAAAGAGCCATCAGGGAAAACTATGCCTTGTTCTAAAGCTCTTTGGGAACCGCTTGCTTGGCCCCACAGACCTGGGGGCTGCAGGCTTTCCTGCTGCCTTCAGCCTCAAAACCACCCTTTCCCACTACGCACCGCGCTAGGCACAAAAATGGCCATACGGCTGGAGATGGGTCCCCCGCCCAAAGAGCCAGCAGGGAAAACTATGCCTTGTTCTAAAGCTCTTTGGGAACCACTTGCGTAGCCCCACAGACCTGGGGGCTGTGGGCTTTCCTGCTGCCTTCAGCCTCGACACCACCCTTTCCCACTTGGCGCCGCGCCAAGCACAAAAATGGCCATACGGCTGGAGATGGGTCCCCCGCCCAAAGAGCCAGCAGGGAAAACTATGCCTTTTTCTAAAGCTCTTTGGGAACCGCTTGCGTAGCCCCACAGACCTGGGGGTGTGGGCTTTGCTGCTGCCTTCAGCCTCAAAGCCACCGTTTCCCGCTTGGCGCCGGGCCAGGCACAAAAATGGCCATACGGCTGGAGATGGGTCCCCCGCCCAAAGAGCCAGCAGGGAAAACTATGCCTTGTTCTAAAGCTCTTTGGGAACCGCTTGCGTAGCCCCACAGACCTGGGGGCTGCGGGCTTTCCTGCTGCCTTCAGCCTCAAAACCACCCTTTCCCACTTGGCGCCGCGCCAGGCACAAAAATGGCCATACGGCTGGAGATGGGTCCCCCGCCCAAAGAGCCAGCAGGGAAAACTATGCCTTGTTCTAAAGCTCTTTGGGAACCGCTTGCGTAGCCCCACAGACCTGGGGGCTGCGGGCTTTCCTGCTGCCTTCAGCCTCGACACCACCCTTTCCCACTTGGCGCCGCGCCAGGCACAAAAATGGCCATACGGCTGGAGATGGGTCCCCCGCCCAGAGAGCCAGCAAGGAAAATTATGCCTTGTTCTAAAGCTCTTTGGGAACCGCTTGCGTAGCCGCACAGACCTGGCGCTGCGGGCTTTCCTGCTGCCTTCAGCCTCAAAGCCACCCTTTCCCACTTGGCGTCGCGCCAGGCACAAAAATGGCCTATGGCTGGAGATGGGTCCCATGCCCAAAGAGCCAGCAGGGAAAACTATGCCTTGTTCTAAAGCTCTTTGGGAACCGCTTGCGTAGCCCCACAGACCTGGGGGCTGCAGGCTTTGCTGCTGCCTTCAGCCTCAAAGCCACCCTTTCCCACTTGGCGTCGCGCTAGGCACAAAAATGGCCATACGGCTGGAGATGGGTCCCCCGCCCAGAGAGCCAGCAAGGAAAATTATGCCTTGTTCTAAAGCTCTTTGGGAACCGCTTGCGTAGCCGCACAGACCTGGGGGCTGCGGGCTTTCCTGCTGCCTTCAGCCTCAAAGCCACCCTTTCCCACTTGGCGCCGCATCAGGCACAAAAATGGCCTATGGCTGGAGATGGGTCCCATGCCCAAAGAGCCAGCAGGGAAAACTATGCCTTGTTCTAAAGCTCTTTGGGAACCGCTTGCGTAGCCCCACAGACCTGGGGGCTGCAGGCTTTCCTGCTGCCTTCAGCCTCAAAGCCACCCTTTCCCACTTGGCACTCCATCAGGCAAAAAAATGGCCTATGGCTGGAGATCGGTCCCATGCCCAAAGACCCAGCAAGGAAAACTATGCCTTGTTCTAAAGCTCTTTGGGAACCGCTTGCGTGGCCCCACAGACGTGGGGCCTGCAGGCTTTGCTGCTGCCTTCAGCCTCAAAGCCACCCTTTCCCACTTGGCGCCGCGCCAGGCACAAAAACAGCCTATGGCTGCAGATGGGTGCCCCGCCCAGAGAGCCAGCAGGGAAAACTATGCCTTGTTCTAAAGCTCTTTGGGAACCGCTTGCGTAGCCCCACAGACCTGGGGGCTGCAGGCTTTCCTGCTGCCTTCAGCTTCGACAGCACCCTTTCCCACTTGGCGTCGCGCCAGGCAGAAAAATGGCCTATGGGTGGAGATGGGTCCCATGCCCAAAGAGCCACCAGGGAAAACTATGCCTTGTTCTAAAGCTCTTTGGGAACCGCTTGCATAGCCCCACAGACCTGGGGGCTGTGGGCTTTCCTGCTGCCTTCAGCCTCGACACCACCCTTTCCCACTTGGCGCCGTGCCAGGCACAAAAATGGCCATACGGCTGGAGATGGGTCCCCCGCCCAAAGAGCCAGCAGGGAAAACTATGCCTTGTTCTAAAGCTCTTTGGGAACCGCTTGCGTAGCCCCACAGACCTCGGGGCTGTGGGCTTTGCTGCTACCTTCAGCCTCAAAGCCACCCTTTCCCGCTTCGCGCCGGGCCAGGCACAAAAATGGCCATACGGCTGGAGATGGGTCCCACGCCCAAAGAGCCAGCAGTGAAAACTATGCCTTGTTCTAAAGCTCTTTGGGAACCGCTTGCGTAGCCACACAGACCTGGGGGCTGCGGGCTTTCCTGCTGCCTTCAGCCTCGACACCACCCTTTCCCACTTGGCGCCGCGCCAGGCACAAAAATGGCCATACGGCTGGAGATGGGTCCCCCGCCCAAAGAGCCAGCAGGGAAAACTATGCCTTGTTCTAAAGCTCTTTGGGAACCGCTTGCATAGCCCCACAGACCTGGGGGCTGCAGGCTTTCCTGCTGCCTTCAGCTTCGACAGCACCCTTTCCCACTTGGCGTCGCGCCAGGCAGAAAAATGGCCTATGGGTGGAGATGGGTCCCATGCCCAAAGAGCCACCAGGGAAAACTATGCCTTGTTCTAAAGCTCTTTGGGAACCGCTTGCATAGCCCCACAGACCTGGGGGCTGTGGGCTTTCCTGCTGCCTTCAGCCTCGACACCACCCTTTCCCACTTGGCGCCGTGCCAGGCACAAAAATGGCCATACGGCTGGAGATGGGTCCCCCGCCCAAAGAGCCAGCAGGGAAAACTATGCCTTGTTCTAAAGCTCTTTGGGAACCGCTTGCGTAGCCCCACAGACCTCGGGGCTGTGGGCTTTGCTGCTACCTTCAGCCTCAAAGCCACCCTTTCCCGCTTCGCGCCGGGCCAGGCACAAAAATGGCCATACGGCTGGAGATGGGTCCCACGCCCAAAGAGCCAGCAGTGAAAACTATGCCTTGTTCTAAAGCTCTTTGGGAACCGCTTGCGTAGCCACACAGACCTGGGGGCTGCGGGCTTTCCTGCTGCCTTCAGCCTCGACACCACCCTTTCCCACTTGGCGCCGCGCCAGGCACAAAAATGGCCATACGGCTGGAGATGGGTCCCCCGCCCAAAGAGCCAGCAGGGAAAACTATGCCTTGTTCTAAAGCTCTTTGGGAACCGCTTGCATAGCCCCAAAGACCTGGGGGCTGCAGGCTCTCCTGCTGCCTTCAGCCTCAAAGCCACCCTTTCCCACTTGGCGCCGCGCTAGGCACAAAAATGGTCTATGGCTGGAGATGGGTCCCCCGCCCAAAGAGCCAGCAGGGAAAACTAGGTCTTGTTCTAAAGCTCTTTGGGAACCGCTTGCGTAGCCGCACAGACCTGGGGGCTGCAGGCTTTCCTGCTGCCTTCAGCCTCAAAGCCACCCTTTCCCACTACGCACCGCGCCAGGCACAAAAATGGCCTATGGCTGGAGATGGGTCCCATGCCCAAAGACCCAGCAAGGAAAACTATGCATTGTTCTAAAGCTCTTTGGGAACCGCTTGCGTAGCCCCACAGACCTGGGGGCTGCAGGCTTTGCTGCTGCCTTCAGCCTCAAAGCCACCCTTTCCCACTTGGCGCCGCGCCAGGCACAAAAATGGCCATACGGCTGGAGATGGGTCCCCCGCCCAAAGAGCCAGCAGGGAAAATTATGCCTTGTTCTAAAGCTCTTTGGGAACCGCTTGCGTAGCCCCACAGACCTTGGGGCTGCAGGCTTTCCTGCTGCCTTCAGACTCGACACCACCCTTTCCCACTTGGCACCGCGCCAGGCAGAAAAATGGCCTATGGCTGGAGATGGGTCCCATGCCCAAAGAGCCAGCAGGGAAAACTATGCCTTGTTCTGAAGCTCTTTGGGAACCGCTTGCGTAGCCCCACAGACCTGGGGCTGCAGGCTTTCCTGCTGCCTTCAGCCTCAAAGCCACCCTTTCCCACTTGGCGCCCTATCAGGCACAAAAATGGCCATACGGCTGGAGATGGGTCCCATGCCCAAAGAGCCATCAGGGAAAACTATGCCTTGTTCTAAAGCTCTTTGGGAACCGCTTGCTTGGCCCCACAGACCTGGGGGCTGCGGGCTTTCCTGCTGCCTTCAGCGTCAAAACCACCCTTTCCCACTACGCACCGCGCCAGGCACAAAAATGGCCATACGGCTGGAGATGGGTCCCCCGCCCAAAGAGCCAGCAGGGAAAACTATGCCTTGTTCTAAAGCTCTTTGGGAACCGCTTGCGTAGCCCCACACACGTGGGGGCTGCGGGCTTTCCTGCTGCCTTCAGCCTCAAAACCACCCTTTCCCACTTGGCCCCTGGCCAGGCAAAAAAATGGCCATACGGCTGGAGATGGGTCCCCCGCCCAAAGAGCCAGCAGGGAAAACTATGCCTTGTTGTAAAGCTCTTTGGGAACCGCTTGCGTAGCCCCACAGACCTGGGGGCTGCGGGCTTTCCTGCTGCCTTCAAGCCTCAAAGCCACCCTTTCCCACTGGGCGCCGGGCCAGGCACAAAAATGGCCTATGGCTGGAGATGGGTCCCCCGCCCAGAGAGCCAGCAGGGAAAACTATGCCTTGTTCTAAAGCTCTTTGGGAACCGCTTGCGTAGCCCCACAGACCTGGGGGCTGCGGGCTTTCCTGCTGCCTTCAGTCTCAAAGCCACCCTTTCCCACTTGGCGCCGCGCCAGGCACAAAAATGGCCATACGGCTGGAGATGGGTCCCCTGCCAAAAGAGCCAGCAGGGAAAACTATGCCTTGTTCTAAAGCTCTTTGGGAACCGCTTGCGTAGCCCCACAGACCTGGGGGCTGCGGGCTTTCCTGCTGCCTTCAGCCTCAAAGCCACCCTTTCGCACTTGGGGCTTCGCCAGGCACAAAAATGGCCATATGGCTGGAGATGGGTCCCCCGCCCAAAGAGCGAGCAGGGAAAACTATGCCTTGTTCTAAAGCTCTTTGGGAACCGCTTGCGTAGCCCCACAGACCTGGGGGCTGCGGGCTTTCCTGCTGCCTTCAGCCTCAAAACCACCCTTTCCCACTTCGCGCCCTATCAGGCACAAAAATGGCCATACGGCTGGAGATGGGTCCCCCGCCCAAAGAGCCAGCAGGGAAAACTATGCCTTGTTCTAAAGCTCTTTGGGAACCGCTTGCGTAGCCCCACAGACCTGGGGGCTGCGGGCTTTCCTGCTGCCTTCAGCGTCAAAACCACCCTTTCCCACTACGCACCGCGCCAGGCACAAAAATGGCCATACGGCTGGAGATGGGTCCCCCGCCCAAAGAGCCAGCAGGGAAAACTATGCCTTGTTCTAAAGCTCTTTGGGAACCGCTTGCTTGGCCCCACAGACGTGGGGGCTGCGGGCTTTCCTGCTGCCTTCAGCCTCAAAACCACCCTATGCCACTACGCACCGCGTCAGGCACAAAAATAGCCATACGGCTGGAGATGGGTCCCCCACCCAAAGAGCCAGCAGGGAAAACTATGCCTTGTTCTAAAGGTCTTTGGGAACCGCTTGCGTAGCCCCACAGACCTGGGGGCTGCAGGCTTTCCTGCTGTCTTCAGCCTCAAAGCCACCCTTTCCCACTTGGCGCCCTATCAGGCACAAAAATGGCCTATGGGTGGAGATGGGTCCCATGCCCAAAGAGCCAGCAGGGAAAACTATGCCTTCTTCTAAAGCTCTTTGGGAACCGCTTGCGTAGCCCCACAGACCTGGGGGCTGCGGGCTTTCCTGCTGCCTTTAGCCTCGACACCACCCTTTCCCTCTTGGCGCCGCGCCAGGCACAAAAATGGCCGTACGGCTGGAGATGGGTCCCCCACCCAAAGAGCCAGCAGGGAAAACTATGCCTTCTTCTAAAGCTCTTTGGGAACCGCTTGCGTAGCCGCACAGACCTGGGGGCTGCGGGCTTTCCTGCTGCCTTCAGCCTCAAAGCCACCCTTTCCCACTTTGCGCCGGGCCAGGCACAAAAATGGCCATACGGCTGGAGATGGGTCCCCCGCCCAAAGAGCCAGCAGGGAAAACTATGCCTTGTTCTAAAGCTCTTTGGGAACCGCTTGCGTAGCCCCACAGACCTGGGGGCTGCAGGCTTTCCTGCTGCCTTCAGCCTCAAAACCACCCTTTCCCACTACGCAACGCGCCAGGCATAAAAATAGCCATACGACTGGAGATGGGTCCCCCGCCCAAAGAGCCAGCAGGGAAAACTATGCCTTGTTCTAAAGCTCTTTGGGAACCGCTTGCGTAGCCCCACAGACCTTGGGGCTGCGGGCTTTCCTGCTGCCTTCAGCCTCGACAGCACCCTTTCCCACTTGGCTTCGCGCCAGGCACAAAAATGGCCTATGGCTGGAGATGGGTCCCATGCCCTAAGAGCCAGCTGGGAAAACTATGCCTTCTTCTAAAGCTCTTTGGGAACCGCTTGCGTAGCACCACAGACCTGGGGGCTGCAGGCTTTGCTCCTGCCTTCAGCCTCAAAGCCACCCTTTCCCACCTGGCGCCGCGCCAGGCTCAAAAATGGCCATACGGCTGGAGATGGGTCCCCCGCCCAGAGAGCCAGCAGGGAAAACTATGCCTTGTTCTAAAGCTCTTTGGGAACCGCTTGCGTAGCCCCACAGACCTGGGGGCTGCGGGCTTTCCTGCTGCCTTTAGCCTCGACACCACCCTTTCCCACTTGGCGCCCTATCAGCCACAAAAATGGCCATACGGCTGGAGATGGGTCCCCCGCCCAGAGAGCCAGCTGGGAAAACTATGCCTTGTTCTAAAGCTCTTTGGGAACCGCTTGCGTAGCCCCACAGACCTGGGGGCTGCGGGCTTTCCTGCTGCCCTCAAGCCTCAAAGCCACCCTTTCCCACTGGGCGCCGGGCCAGGCACAAAAATGGCCTATGGCTGGAGATGGGTCCCCCGAACAAAGAGCCAGCAGGGAAAACTATGCCTTGTTCTAAAGCTCTTTGGGAACTGCTTGCGTAGCCCCACAGACCTGGGGGTTGCAGGCTTTCCTGCTGCCTTCAGCCTCAAAGCCACCCTTTCCCACTTGGCGCCCTATCAAGCACAAAAATGGCCTATGGCTGGAGATGGGTCCCCCGAACAAAGAGCCATCAGGGAAAACTATGCCTTGTTCTAAAGCTCTTTGGGAACCGCTTGCTTGGCCCCACAGACGTGGGGGCTGCGGGCTTTCCTGCTGCCTTCAGCCTCGACACCACCCTTTCCCACTTGGCGCCGCGCCAGGCACAAAAATGGCCATACGGCTGGAGATGGGTCCCCCGCCCAGAGAGCCAGCAGGGAAAACTATGCCTTGTTCTAAAGCTCTTTGGGAACCGCTTGCGTAGCCCCACAGACCTGGGGGCTGCGGGCTTTCCTGCTGGCTTCACCCTCAAAACCACCCTTTCCCACTTGGCACTGCTCCAGGCTCAAAAATGGCCATACGGCTGGAGATGGGTCCCCCACCCAAAGAGCCAGCAGGGAAAACTATGCCTTGTTCTAAAGCTCTTTGGGAACCGCTTGCGTAGCCCCACAGACCTGCGGGCTGCAGGCTTTCCTGCTGTCTTTAGCCTCAAAGCCACCCTTTCCCACTTGGCGCCCTATCAGGCACAAAAATGGCCTATGGGTGGAGATGGTTCCCATGCCCAAAGAGCCAGCAGGGAAAACTATGCCTTGTTCTAAAGCTCTTTGGGAACCGCTTGCGTAGCCCCACAGACCTGGGGGCTGCGGGCTTTCCTGCTGCCTTCAGCCTCAAAGCCACCCTTTCACACTTGGCGCCGCGCCAGGCACAAAAATGGCCTATGGCTGGAGATGGGTCCCCCGCCCAGAGAGCCAGCAGGGAAAATTATGCCTTGTTCTAAAGCTCTTTGGGAACCGCTTGCGTAGCCGCACAGACCTGGGGGCTGCGGGCTTTCCTGCTGCCTTCAGCCTCGACACCACCCTTTCCCACTTGGCGCCCTATCAAGCACAAAAATGGCCTATGGCTGGAGATGGGTCCCCTGCCAAAAGAGCCAGCAGGGAAAACTATGCCTTGTTCTAAAGCTCTTTGGGAACCGCTTGCGTAGCCCCACAGACCTGGGGACTGCGGGCTTTCCTGCTGCCTTCAAGCCGCAAAGCCACCCTTTCCCACTGGGCGCCGGGCCAGGCACAAAAATGGCCTATGGCTGGAGATGGGTCCCCCGCCCAAAGAGCCAGCAGGGAAAACTATGCCTTGTTCTAAAGCTCTTTGGGAACTGCTTGCGTAGCCCCACAGACCTGGGGGCTGCGGGCTTTCCTGCTGCCTTCAGCCTCGACACCACCCTTTCCCACTTGGCACTGCTCCAGGCTCAAAAATGGCCATACGACTGGAGATGGGTCCCCCGCCCAGAGAGCCAGCAGGGAAAACTATGCCTTGTTCTAAAGCTCTTTGGGAACCGCTTGCGTAGCCCCACAGACCTGGGGGCTGCAGGCTTTGCTGCTGCCTTCAGCCTCGACACCACCCTTTCCCACTACGCACCGCGCCAGGCACAAAAATGGCCATACGTCTGGAGATGGGTCCCACGCCCAAAAAGCCAGCAGGGAAAACTATGCCTTGTTCTAAAGCTCTTTGGGAACCGCTTGCTTGGCCCCACAGACGTGGGGGCTGCGGGCTTTCCTGCTGTCTTCAGCCTCGACACTACCCTTTCCCACTTGGCGCCCTATCAGCCACAAAAATGGCCATACGGCTGGAGATGGGTCCCCCGCCCAAAGAGCCAGCAGGGAAAACTATGCCTTGTTCTAAAGCTCTTTGGGAACCGCTTGCGTAGCCCCACAGACCTGGGGGCTGCGGGCTTTCCTGCTGCCTTCAGCCTCAAAGCCACCCTTTCGCACTTGGGGCTTCGCCAGGCACAAAAATGGCCATATGGCTGGAGATGGGTCCCCCGCCCAAAGAGCCAGCAGGGAAAACTATGCCTTGTTCTAAAGCTCTTTGGGAACCGCTTGCGTAGCCCCACAGACCTGGGGGCTGCGGGCTTTCCTGCTGCCTTCAGCCTCAAAGCCACCCTTTCCCACTTGGCGCCGGGCCAGGGACAAAAATGGCCATACGGCTGGAGATGGGTCCCATGCTCAAAGAGCCAGCAGGGAAAACTATGCCTTGTTCTAAAGCTCTTTGGGAACCGCTTGCTTGGCCCCACAGACCTGGGGGCTGCGGGCTTTCCTGCTGCCTTCAGACTCAAAGCCACCCTTTCCCACTACGCACCGCGCCAGGCACAAAAATGGCCATACGGCTGGAGATGGGTCCCCCGCCCAAAGAGCCAGCAGGGAAAACTATGCCTTGTTCTAAAGCTCTTTGGGAACCGCTTGCTTGGCCCCATAGACGTGGGGGCTGCGGGCTTTCCTGCTGCCTTCAGCCTCAAAACCACCCTATGCCACTACGCACCGCGTCAGGCACAAAAATAGCCATACGGCTGGAGATGGGTCCCCCGCCCAAAGAGCCAGCAGGGAAAACTATGCCTTGTTCTAAAGGTCTTTGGGAACCGCTTGCGTAGCCCCACAGACCTGGGGGCTGCAGGCTTTCCTGCTGTCTTCAGCCTCAAAGCCACCCTTTCCCACTTGGCGCCCTATCAGGCACAAAAATGGCCTATGGGTGGAGATGGGTCCCATGCCCAAAGAGCCAGCAGGGAAAACTATGCCTTGTTCTAAAGCTCTTTGGGAACCGCTTGCGTAGCCCCACAGACCTGGGGGCTGCGGGCTTTCCTGCTGCCTTCAGCCTCGATACCACCATTTCCCACTTGGCGCTGCGCCATGCACAAAAATGGCCATACGGCTGGAGATGGGTCCCCCGCCCAAAGAGCCAGCAGGGAAAACTATGCCTTGTTCTAAAGCTCTTTGGGAACCGCTTGCGTAGCCCCACAGACCTGGGGGCTGCGGGCTTTCCTGCTGCCTTTAGCCTCGACACCACCCTTTCCCTCTTGGCGCCGCGCCAGGCACAAAAATGGCCGTACGGCTGGAGATGGGTCCCCCGCCCAAAGAGCCAGCAGGGAAAACTATGCCTTGTTCTAAAGCTCTTTGGGAACCGCTTGCGTAGCCGCACAGACCTGGGGGCTGCGGGCTTTCCTGCTGCCTTCAGCCTCAAAGCCACCCTTTCCCACTTGGCTTCGCGCCAGGCACAAAAATGGCCTATGGCTGGAGATGGGTCCCATGCCCTAAGAGCCAGCTGGGAAAACTATGCCTTGTTCTAAAGCTCTTTGGGAACCGCTTGCGTAGCCCCACAGACCTGGGGGCTGCAGGCTTTGCTCCTGCCTTCAGCCTCAAAGCCCCCTTTCCCACCTGGCGCTGCGCCAGGCTCAAAAATGGCCATACGGCTGGAGATGGGTCCCCCGCCCAGAGAGCCAGCAGGGAAAACTATGCCTTGTTCTAAAGCTCTTTGGGAACCGCTTGCGTAGCCCCACAGACCTGGGGGCTTCGGGCTTTCCTGCTGCCTTCAGCCTCAAAGCCACCCTTTCCCACTTGGCGCCGGGCCAGGGACAAAAATGGCCATACGGCTGGAGATGGGTCCCCCGCCCAAAGAGCCAGCAGGGAAAACTATGCCTTGTTCTAAAGCTCTTTGGGAACCGCTTGCTTGGCCCCACAGACCTGGGGGCTGCAGGCTTTGCTGCTGCCTTCAGCCTCAAAACCACCCTTTCCCACTACGCACCGCGCCAGGCACAAAAATGGCCATACGTCTGGAGATGGGTCCCACGCCCAAAGAGCCAGCTGGGAAAACTATGCCTTGTTCTAAAGCTCTTTGGGAACCGCTTGCTTGGCCCCACAGACGTGGGGTCTGCGGGCTTTCCTGCTGTCTTCAGCCTCGACACCACCCTTTCCCACTTGGCGCCCTATCAGCCACAAAAATGGCCATACGGCTGGAGATGGGTCCCCCGCCCAAAGAGCCAGCAGGGAAAACTATGCCTTGTTCTAAAGCTCTTTGGGAACCGCTTGCGTAGCCCCACAGACCTGGGGGCTGCGGGTTTTCCTGCTGCCTTCAGCCTCAAAGCCACCCTTTCGCACTTGGGGCTTCGCCAGGCACAAAAATGGCCATATGGCTGGAGATGGGTCCCCCTCCCAAAGAGCCAGCAGGGAAAACTATGCCTTGTTCTAAAGCTCTTTGGGAACCGCTTGCGTAGCCCCACAGACCTGGGGGCTGCGGGCTTTCCTGCTGCCTTCAGCCTCAAAGCCACCCTTTCCCACTTGGCGCCGGGCCAGGGACAAAAATGGCCATACGGCTGGAGATGGGTCCCATGCTCAAAGAGCCAGCAGGGAAAACTATGCCTTGTTCTAAAGCTCTTTGGGAACCCCTTGCTTGGCCACACAGACCTGGGGGCTGCAGGCTTTGCTGCTGCCTTCAGCCTCAAAACCACCCTATGCCACTACGCACCGCGTCAGGCACAAAAATAGCCATACGGCTGGAGATGGGTCCCCCGCCCAAAGAGCCAGCAGGGAAAACTATGCCTTGTTCTAAAGGTCTTTGGGAACCGCTTGCGTAGCCCCACAGACCTGGGGGCTGCAGGCTTTCCTGCTGTCTTCAGCCTCAAAGCCACCCTTTCGCACTTGGCGCCCTATCAGGCACAAAAATGGCCTATGGGTGGAGATGGGTCCCATGCCCAAAGAGCCAGCAGGGAAAACTATGCCTTGTTCTAAAGCTCTTTGGGAACCGCTTGCGTAGCCCCACAGACCTGGGGGCTGCGGGCTTTCCTGCTGCCTTCAGCGTCGATACCACCCTTTCCCACTTGGCGCCACGCCAGGCACAAAAATGGCCATACGGCTGGAGATGGGTCCCCCGCCCAAAGAGCCAGCAGGGAAAACTATGCCTTGTTCTAAAGCTCTTTGGGAACCGCATGCGTAGCCCAACAGATCTTGGGCCTGTGGGCTTTCCTGCTGCCTTCAGCCTAGACAACACCCTTTCCCACTAGGTGCCTCGCCACGCACACAAATGGCCATACGGCTGGAGATGGGTCCCCTGCCCAAGGAGCCAGCAGGGAAAACTATGCCTTGTTCTAAAGCTCTTTGGGAACCGCTTGCTTGGCCCCACAGACCTGGGGGCTGCAGGCTTTCTTGCTGCCTTCAGCCTCGACAGCACACTTTCCCTTTTGGCACCGCGTCAGGCACAAAAATGGCCTATGGATGGAGATGGGTGCCCCGCCCAAAGAGCCAGCAGGGAAAACTATGCCTTGTTCTAAAGCTCTTTCAGAACCGCTTGCGTAGCCCCCAGACCTGGTGGCTGCAGGCTTTCTTGCTGCCTTCAGCCTCGACAGCACACTTTCCCACTTGGCACCGCGTCAGTCACAAAAATGGCCTATGGCTGGAGATGGGTCCCCTGCCCAAGGAGCCAGCAGGGAAAACTATGCCTTGTTCTAAAGCTCTTTGGGAACCGCTTGCGTAGCCCCACAGACCTGGGGGCTGCGGGATTTCCTGCTGCCTTCAGCCTCGACACCACCCTTTCCCACTTGGCGCCGCGCCAGGCTCAAAAATGGCCATACGGCTGGAGATGGGTCCCCCACCCAAAGAGTCAGCAGGGAAAACTATGCCTTGTTCTAAAGCTCTTTGTGAACCGCTTGGATAGCCCCACAGACCTGGGGGCTGCAGGCTCTCCTGCTGCCTTCAGCCTCGACACCACCCTTTCCCACTTGGCGCCGCGCCAGGCACAAAAATGGCCATACGGCTGGAGATGGGTCCCCCGCCCAGAGAGCCAGCAGGGAAAACTATGCCTTGTTCTAAAGCTCTTTGGGAACCGCTTGCGTAGCCCCACAGACCTGGGGGCTGCGGGATTTCCTGCTGCCTTCAGACTCGACACCACCCTTTCCCACTTGGCGCCGCGCCAGGCACAAAAATGGCCATACGGCTGGAGATGGGTGCCCCGCCCAAAGAGCCAGCAGGGAAAACTATGCCTTGTTCTAAAGCTCTTTGGGAACCGCTTGCGTAGCCCCACAGACCTGGGGGCTGCGGGCTTTCCTGCTGCCTTCAGCCTCGACAACACCCTTTCCCACTTGGCGCCGCGCCAGGCACAAAAATAGCTATACGGCTGGAGATGGGTCCCCTGCCCAAGGAGCCAGCAGGGAAAACTATGCCTTGTTCTAAAGCTCTTTCAGAACCGCTTGCGTAGCCCCCAGACCTGGGGGCTGCAGGCTTTCTTGCTGCCTTCAGCCTCGACAGCACACTTTCCCACTTGGCGCCGCGCCAGGCACAAAAATGGCCTATGGCTGGAGATGGGTACCCCGCCCAAGGAGCCAGCAGGGAAAACTATGCCTTGTTCTAAAGCTCTTTCAGAACCGCTTGCGTAGCCCCACAGACCTGGGGGCTGCGGGCTTTCCTGCTGCCTTTAGCCTCGACACCACCCTTTCCCACTTGGCGCCGCGCCAGGCACAAAAATGGCCATACGGCTGGAGATGTGTCGACCGCCCAAAGAGCCAGCAGGGAAAACTTTGCCTTGTTCTAAAGCTCTTTGGGAACCGCTTGCGTAGCCCCACAGACCTGGCGGCTGCGGGCTTTGCTGCTGCCTTCAGCCTCGACACCACCCTTTCCCACTTGGCGCCGCGCCAGGCACAAAAATGGCCATACGGCTGGAGATGGGTCCCCCGCCCTAAGAGCCAGCAGGGAAAACTATGCCTTGTTCTAAAGCTCTTTGGGAACCGCTTGCTTGGCCCCACAGACCTGGGGGCTGCGGGCTTTGCTGCTGCCTTCAGCCTCGACACCACCCTTTCCCACTACGCACCGCGCCAGGCACAAAAATGGCCATACGGCTGGAGATGGGTCCCCCGCCCAAAGAGCCAGCAGGGAAAACTATGCCTTGTTCTAAAGCTCTTTGGGAACCGCTTGCGTAGCCCCACAGACCTGGGGGCTGCAGGCTCTCCTGCTGCCTTCAGACTCAAAGCCACCCTTTCCCACTTGGCCCCGCGCCAGGCACAAAAATGGCCTATGGCTGGAGATGGGTCCCCTGCCCAAAGAGCCAGCAGGGAAAACTATGCCTTGTTCTAAAGCTCTTTGGGAACCGCTTGCGTAGCCCCACAGACCTGGGGGCTGCGGGCTTTCCTGCTGCCTTCAGCCTCGACACCACCCTTTCCCACTTGGCGCCGCGCCAGGCACAAAAATGGCCATACGGCTGGAGATGGGTCCCCCGCCCAAAGAGCCAGCAGGGAAAACTATGCCTTGTTCTAAAGCTCTTTGGGAACCACTTGCGTAGCGCCACAGACCTGGGGGCTGCAGGCTTTCCTGCTGCCTTCAGCCTCGACACCACCCTTTCCCACTTGGCACTGCGCCAGGCACAAAAATGGCCATACGGCTGGAGATGGGTCCCCCGCCCAAAGAGCCAGCAGGGAAAACTATGCCTTGTTCTAAAGCTCTTTGGGAACCACTTGCGTAGCCCCACAGACCTGGGGGCTGCGGGCTTTCCTGCTGCCTTCAGCCTCGACACCACCCTTTCCCACTTGGCACTGCGCCAGGCACAAAAATGGCCTATGGCTGGAGATGGGTCCCCCGCCCAAAGAGCCAGCAGGGAAAACTATGCCTTGTTCTAAAGCTCTTTGGGAACCGCTTGTGTAGCCCCACAGACCTGGGGGCTGCAGGCTTTGCTCCTGCCTTCAGCCTCAAAGCCACCCTTTCCCACTTGGCGCTACGCCAGGCACAAAAATGGCCATACGGCTGGAGATGGGTCCCCCGCCCAAAGAGCCAGCAGGGAAAACTATGCCTTGTTCTAAATCTCTTTGGGAACCACTTGCGTAGCCCAACAGACCTGGGGGCTGCGGGCTTTCCTGCTGCCTTCAGCCTCAAAGCCACCCTTTCCCACTTGGCGCCACGCCAGGCACAAAAATGGCCATACGGCTGGAGATGGGTCCCCCGCCCAAAGAGCCAGCAGGGAAAACTATGCCTTGTTCTAAAGCTCTTTGGGAACCACTTGCGTAGCCCCACAGACCTGGGGGCTGCGGGCTTTCCTGCTGCCTTCAGCCTCGACACCACCCTTTCCCACTTGGCGCCGCGCTAGGCACAAAAATGGCCTATGGCTGGAGATGGGTCCCCCGCCCAACGAACAAGCAGGGAAAACTATGCCTTGTTCTAAAGCTCTTTGGGAACCGCTTGCGTAGCCCCACAGACCTGGGGGCTGCAGGCTTTCCTGCTGCCTTCAGCCTCAAAGCCACCCTTTCCCACTTGGCGCTACGCCAGGCACAAAAATGGCCATACGGCTGGAGATGGGTCCCCCGCCCAAAGAGCCAGCAGGGAAAACTATGCCTTGTTCTAAATCTCTTTGGGAACCACTTGCGTAGCCCAACAGACCTGGGGGCTGCGGGCTTTCCTGCTGCCTTCAGCCTCAAAGCCACCCTTTCCCACTTGGCGCCACGCCAGGCACAAAAATGGCCATACGGCTGGAGATGGGTCCCCCGCCCAAAGAGCCAGCAGGGAAAACTATGCCTTGTTCTAAAGCTCTTTGGGAACCGCTTGTGTAGCCCCACAGACCTGGGGGCTGCAGGCTTTGCTCCTGCCTTCAGCCTCAAAGCCACCCTTTCCCACTTGGCGCTACGCCAGGCACAAAAATGGCCTATGGCTGGAGATGGGTCCCCCGCCCAACGAACAAGCAGGGAAAACTATGCCTTGTTCTAAAGCTCTTTGGGAACCGCTTGCGTAGCCCCAAAGACCTGGGGGCTGCAGGCTTTCCTGCTGCCTTCAGCCTCAAAGCCACCCTTTCCCACTTGGCGCTACGCCAGGCACAAAAATGGCCATACGGCTGGAGATGGGTCCCCCGCCCAAAGAGCCAGCAGGGAAAACTATGCCTTGTTCTAAAGCTCTTTGGGAACCGCTTGCGTAGCCCCACAGACCTGGGGGCTGCGGGCTTTCCTGCTGCCTTCAGCCTCGACACCACCCTTTCCCACTTGGCGCCGCGCCAGGCTCAAAAATGGCCATACGGCTGGAGATGGGTCCCCCGCCCAAAGAGCCAGCAGGGAAAACTATGCCTTGTTCTAAAGCTCTTTGGGAACCGCTTGCGTAGCCCCACAGACCTGGGGGCTGCAGGCTTTCCTGCTGTCTTCAGCCTCGACACCACCCTTTCCCACTTGGCGCCCTATCAGGCACAAAAATGGCCATACGGCTGGAGATGGGTCCCCCGCCCAAAGAGCCAGCAGGGAAAACTATGCCTTGTTCTAAAGCTCTTTGGGAACCGCTTGCGTAGCCCCACAGACCTGGGGGCTGCGGGCTTTGCTGCTGCCTTCAGCCTCAAAGCCACCCTTTCCCACTTGGCGCCGCGCCAGGCACAAAAATGGCCTATGGCTGGAGATGGGTCCCATGCCCAAAGAGCCAGCAGGGAAAACTATGCCTTGTTCTAAAGCTCTTTGGGAACCGCTTGCTTGGCCCCACAGACCTGGGGGCTGCGGGCTTTCCTGCTGCCTTCAGCCTCAAAACCACCCTTTCCCACTACGCACCGCGCCAGGCACAAAAATGGCCATATGGCTGGAGATGGGTCCCCCGCCCAAAGAGCCAGCAGGGAAAACTATGCCTTGTTCTAAAGCTCTCTGGGAACCGCTTGCTTGGGCCCACAGACGTGGGGGCTGCGGGCTTTCCTGCTGCCTTCAGCCTCAAAACCACCCTATGCCACTACGCACCGCGCCAGGCACAAAAATAGCCATACGTCTGGAGATGGGTCCCCCACCCAAAGAGCCAGCAGGGAAAACTATGCCTTGTTCTAAAGCTCTTTGGGAACCGCTTGCGTAGCCCCACAGACCTGGGGGCTGCGGGCTTTCCTGCTGCCTTCAGCCTCGACACCACCCTTTCCCACTTGGCGCCGCGCCAGGCACAAAAATGGCCATACAGCTGGAGATGGGTCCCATGCCCAAAGAGCCAGCAGGGAAAACTATGCCTTGTTCTAAAGCTCTTTGGGAACCGCTTGCATAGCCCCACAGACCTGGGGGCTGCAGACTTTCCTGCTGCCTTCAGCCTCGACACCACCCTTTCCCACTTGGCGCCGCGCCAGGCACAAAAATGGCCTATGGCTGGAGATGGGTCCCCCGCCCAAGGAGTCAGCAGGGAAAACTATGCCTTGTTCTAAAGCTCTTTGGGAACCGCTTGCGTAGCCCCACAGACCTGGGGGCTGCGGGCTTTCCTGCTGCCTTCAGACTCAAAGCCACGCTTTCCAACTTGGCGCCGCGCCAGGCACAAAAATGGCCATATGGCTGGAGATGGGTCCCCCGCCCAAAGAGCCTGCAGGGAAAGCTTTGTCTACAGTCAGTCAAGGTCGACGTACTCAACACTGATAAGAAAGATCACATGTGTTCTTGTGGTGAGGGATATCAAGTGGAAATCCTTCTCGCGGAGTGATCAAGCGATTTAAACTTTTCATCATAATCCAAAGTCTAACATGCAAAACAATTGTCTAAGCAAAGCACAATACAGTGAGTATTAGTAAAACAACAACAGAGTGAAGCATCTTGTTATAAAGTCCTGTAACTGTCGGTGACCATCCAAAAAGAGGATCTCCCCATCTATGTCCTTCGCCTCTCTTCACTCTTTCCAACGCTTTGTGTATTTCTTCAACCTGATGATGGACGGTAATCAAAGTTGTCTGTCTATTTTCTTGGGCCTCTTTCAAGAGTCGCTTCAATTCATTGTGTTTTAGCAGCTTCTTCACCAGGGAGAGATTCATTCCGATAGGGGTAGGCAACAATCTCGAATCAACGTATAATTAGGTTGTAGCAATTGAAAAGACGTAACAGGAGCTTAATATTTGAAGTCGCATCCCGTAACTTTGTGTTAGTAAAGTTCAAACACAAAGATTTGAGTGATTACTATGTCATCTCTGAATACAAGACTACAGGGAGACCTCATGCTAACGCACCCTTTCCCAATATAGTCAAGCACAGTCTCTGGGGTTTCATCGGGATGTGTCTCAAAGTGACAAACATTCTGGTTGGTGTCAAGACAAAGGTCTTGTGCTTTGAGAGTATTACTCTCACAAATGAATCCTTGTTGGTCTCGTGAAACGCATGCGTCAACATCAGCAGTTTGCCATTTAGTCTCATTTTGTCGTGCCCAACCTCTGTGCTGTGTTGGATAGAGTAGAGCTCCTTGGTGATTCAACCCCAGTGCGATGATTGGGTATGTGGTGTATACGGAGGCATTGCGTATCGTTAAGACAAAAGCTGTGGCTTTGCTCTCAGTGGGATCGTAGGTGAAATTAACCAGATACCACCTGGACTGAAATTTTTTCTCAAATTCAATTGCGTTATCCCATATTACTTTTCGAATTTCGGTGGGCAAGGTGCCTTCTTTACCTTCCCTTATGATTGCGGCTGTCATAGATTGCATCCACAATTGGGCTTGGATACAACTAAGAGCCAAGGAAACATTGGTTTGAGTTGTACCAAGTGCATCTGTGATCAGCTGATGGTCTTTTTCACCCGTTTCTTCCCATTGAGGCAATATATTCGATAAAAGCCGTTGGTGGTTTCCCAATGCTAATAGAGAGGACTGTAGGGGATGTCTTAATTTGTCCAGATCAGTAGCGGTTGTGACTAGTTTGTTGGCAAGTATCTCAGCATCTATACTATTCAAGACTCCCAGGCCTGTTCCTAAGATACCAGTCGCATCCCTCTTCCGTCCGTGTGAAGTGGCAAGAGTTCGTTTGCGTAACCATGCTGACCATTCTGCATAAGATGTACTCAGGAATGGTAAGCAGGTGGGTTTGATCGCAGAGATTTTAATCTGCATTGACAATTCTGCTCGTTTGAGGGAATATGTGGGATTAAACAGTACCTGTTGTTGACCTGTGTGTGTTTAATAACGTAAGAGCCAATGTTGAAAATGTAAGGAGTTAGTCTAATGGAGGGCTTAGAAAAGAGAGAGGTGTTTTTTTTTTTTCTCTTAGAAGAGAGAGCCTTTGAGAGTTTGTGGGGTGTAGGTTCTGGATTCATTTCAGCAAGTTCAGGTGTATTTGAGTCAATCATAAATTCAAATAACAATTCTGTGCCCTTGTAGCCCCAAATACAGTACACTACTGTAGGTTTGATGAAAGTGAAATTGTGCCAGCAATCTGAATTTGGCTCCATAATTTTGTAACAATCAGTGTTGTATTTGTCCGCTTTGGTAGAGTCTACATAGATGGTTTTAATTACAGTTGGCCTGTGGTGATTAGACCCGTTGATAAATCGGCAACCAATGTGTGTTCTTGTGGAATAATTACTAAATTGGCCAAGAATACAAAAATACAGCATTGTTCACACATTAAGGAAAGTCATAAAATCAAGAGGCTTCTGAGGTAGAATACAGCCGCAGCTAGCACACGAAGAATGCAACAGCTGTGATTCCCTGTACAAGGTTGTTTGCGAAACTACACAAGGGATGGAACGGAACGCGCTTGTTCCGTGGCCTTCCCTTGTGACGAATAGCAGATATGGGGACGAGATGGTACTACGGAACTGATAAGCGGCTTACACGCCACCCGAGCCAACATTTCGTCAAATGTTGATGAAATGCTGTCCTTTTGTGCGAACTTTGCTCACCACAATGTATCAAAACACACCTCCATCCCGGAGGCTATCCGCCCCCGAGGTGTGAACACTCCTCCTTGAGTACATTAATCATAATAAAAGTACATATGACTAAAGTCACTCAAACTCCACTTTGAAGTTAAAAAAATAATATAAAAATAGCCCAAGAGAGGGGGAATGTCTGGGAAGACACCATCGCGAAGAATCCCACCGCTGTTTTCTGGGATCAGTCGACGGGCTGAGCCTTTCTTCCCCCTCATAAGGACGCCTTTGGGTAAGACTTTGATTACACCGAGTGCTTTCTCGGGGACTCTAGAAATTTCTCTAGAGAATCTCTACCCTACATTTATAGCCAGGCTGTATCGTTTATAATTTTGTCGCGCGTTTGTCTATTTAACAATGTCTTTATTTGCACGTGCTTTGCAGACAGTGTATTTATCACCGGCAATCCTAAAGAACCTGTATATCTGTTGTTTAAATAAACTGCACTGTTTCAGTAGCTAGTCGTTTCGCTTTCTCACTGAACGCGACCAAAACTTGAGAGAGGCCGTGCTGGTTCAGGAGCACGACTAGACTGAAGGTGCAGCCCACTATTAGTGTCTCCAAATCGTAATAGTTTAACACATAGTAAACGCGATTGGCCTGATAGTGCTGAATTGGGCATCACTCAGAATTGAAACCCAGCCGCACCTGGCCTCCCACCTCGGTGAGGAGTGTTAGAACGCAAGGGGGTTTATCTTCTGCCAAAACCGCTTGGCCCCGTTTCACGCAACAGAATTTGGCGTAGTCGGCAGGATTGCCATGGATAAACTGCTGCAAAAATATGATTGTGCCCCTTCCCAGGGTGGGAAGGAGTGGGCCCAAAAATTTTGGAAGGATGAAGAGAAAGTGGTGGAACGTATTGAAGAGCGTCGGGTTTCACAGAAGCTCAGAGCGGGGAAAGGCAAGGGTGTGATTTGTGCTGTGTTAGGTGCCTGTTTATCTTGTGCACAACAAGAAGCTAGAGAAACCCCCGCTCCTAATCTGATTTCAGCTGTAGAATATGCAACCCTGAAATCGGAGAATGAGGTGCTGAAGTCATCATTAGCCTTGCAAAAGGAGACAGGAGAAAGATTAAGAACTCAAGTCGATAAGCTTGTGAGTGAGAATGAATGTTTAGGAAACCGGAATGCTCAACTTGGGAGTGAAAATCGCCAACTTAAAATGTTATTGAAAGGGTGACCGGGCTCTTAGATAAAATGCAGCCCTCGACCCAGGTCCAACAGATTCGTAAGTTAATGTGTTATCCAAATTCCGGAACCCAGACCGGAGATTTTTTTGTCTAATAGTGAGGATGACGAAGAAGATGAGGAGGAAAGGACTTTTACTTTGAAATCCCAAGTTTTTCCTTTACGTCCTCTGGTTAAAACTGAAACTGCAGTTGATGATGGTGATGAAATTCACACCACTGTGCGTACCGTTCCATGGACACCAACCGAGTTAACAAAAATAAGGGAGAAATATTCGAGGCGACCAGAAGAGTCAGCTGTTGAGTACGTGTGGCGAGTTTCTTCTGAAGGGGGGGGCAGAATTATGCTGAGTGAGGAAGAAGCAGGAGACTCTTGGGGACCAGGAGTGTTTTTAACCACTATGCCTGGGGATCATAATTATTCCCTAACCGCTCGAGCAGCCTATTGGGCAAGGGGTATGGATCCGCGAGAGAGGGGGGAGCCGTTAGAGATTAGAGCTACAGGCTACTCTGATCTGTTTGCGGCTGTACGGAAAGCAGCTTGTCTGCAAGCCATGTATGACAGAGAGGAATTTCGGAAATCCCCAATGTCAGCCCCTATCGACCCCGATCGATTAGCCCCTCTCATCCGTGGTCTTCCCGATTGCCTGAAACCGTTCCTTGTTCGCACTCAAGATCGTATACGGGATGCTCGGGGTGCTCATGGGCGGGGCCGTCGTCACTACATGCCCACCTGGAATGTACAGGAAATAGATCAATATGGGCGCCGAATGGGCTGGGCCAGCCAAACTAGTGAGAAATCCTCCGAACACCCGCGAAAGGTTCGCCAAGTCCAAACTCACACTCAAAACCCTAAATCAGAGGGAAGGTTTAAGCCTGATAAGGACCGGAATGAGTTGTGGCGTAAAGCCCTACAATTAGGGGTGCCCCGACAATTCTTGCACGGTGACCCTACGGGAGATCTCCGTACGCTAGTCCAATCTCTACCTAGAAAGAATAATGCGGCTGGGGAGAAAAGTCTAACCAGAGAATCCCCAAGCCGTGAGAAAACTGTGCCTTCTGCACCGGAACATAACTTGATTGATTTGACAGAGTCCCAGCCACAACACTCCTATCCCCGGGGAGGGCACTGAGCAACCCTGTCGGGCAGGTACTAGCAATCCAATGGCGCTCTCATAAAGACTCCGAACCCGTTATTGTCATTCCTGTTGGACCCCGGAAGATATTGGTAAATTTTATTATTGATACCGGAGCCCAAATGTCTGCAATCACTAACGAAACAGCACAACTTCTAGGTATAAATCCCACCCGACGCAGAGTCAACTTCACAGGAATTGATGGTGTGGTAAAAACATGCCCCACTGCAAAAATTAACCTCTGGTTGCCGGGAGAGCAGCGAATGACTAGGGCAGAAGTGTTAGTGGGTGCCTCACGTAGACCCGACTCAAAGTGTCAGGGACCCGCACAGGAAGTTAAATTCCTGGGGGTCTGGTGGATTAAGGGAGCTGCTTCTGTCCCTCAGGATACCCTGAAAAAATAGAACATGGACAGAATCCTTCCAGCACGAAGGAGTTACAGCAGGTCCTGGGAACTTTAAGTTATTGGCGTAAACACATCCCTGGCTTTTCCATCATTGCTCGCCCCCTTCATAGCTTGGCAAAAAAGGGTAAATCCTGGGTGTGGACTGAACAACACACTAATGCTCTGCAATTACTAATAAAGGAGCTAAGGTTATTCCAACAACTTGGCCCCATACATCCAACTGACCCTGTCCATGTAGAATGGGGGCTCAGTGAACATGGTTCCCGTTGTAATTTATGGCAGAAGGGACCAGCAGGACCGGAGAGACCATTAGAATTTTGCTCACACTCCTTCAATGATACTGAATGCAGCTATTCAGACCTGGAGAAGGGTTTACTGTCCCTGGTGCGAGCGTTGCAACGAGCAGAGCAGATAAGAAGAGAACAGAGTGTGATCTTTCCTGGGACCTTTTCGCCTCCCAGATGTGGTCCTTAAAGGGACACCACCACCAGCTGGCATTGCCCAGAGACCTACAGTTCGAAAGTGGTATGCTTATTTAGAAGGCATTAATGAAATCAAGCCAGTCTCTGAAGGCAGTGTTAAAGTATCCAAGGCTACTTCACAAGGATACCAAAGGATATAGATGGTGCCCTATTGTTCCAATCCCCACCAAACAGACCATCTCCGATCCAAGAAGCACCTCCTTTGAGGGACAGCAGTGATCTTAGAGGAGTGTGGTTTACTGGTGCGTCATCTCACCGTTAAAAAAATAAGTGCAAATATAAGGCCGTAGCACTGGAAGTAACAACGGGAGAAAGAGCAATTGAAATAGGGGAGGGTAGGGGAACTCAGAGCTGTCCTACTAGCTGCACAACATGGAGCCACCTCCTTTTACGCTGAGTCATATGCTGTTCTTAAAGGAGCCACTGAATGGCTAGGACACTGGGCAGCCAACGATTGGCAGGTGAATAGAGTCCCAGTTTGGGAGACAGATAATTGGAAGCAACTGTTGGAAATAGGAGGACAGAGACCATTGCACGTTGCTTGGGTAAAAGGCCACGATCGTTCAAACTCGATCACTGCTCAGTTCAACCAACAGGTAGATGGCCTCACGCGGCTGCAACAAATTGACATTGTAGATGATGGTCGGGAATGGGAACGCTTACTTGAATCGTTACATGTTAAACGTGGCCGCACAGGCCGTCCTGACCTGTGTCGGGAAGGTGGGTGGCTTGTGTCAGTTAAGCTGTGCGAACAAATAGTAACTGCCTGTTCACAATGTCGCCTACGACTCAGCAAAGATCATCCGAGTAAGGCGCCTCCCTTACACATGCGGGACAAGAAAGCGTTGTGGCATTCATGGCAGCTTGATTATATTGGGCCCTTGAGATCATCAGGTGGGAAAAGATATGTCCTGGTAGGAGTGGAGATTATCTCCAGCCTCAGTATGGCCAGCAGTTTCAAACCAGCTACGAGGGACAACACAGTGAAAGGCCTAACAGGGTGGTTCAGCACACTTCCCCTTCCCGACGAAATCCAGAGTGATAACGTTTCACACTTTACGGCTTCGGTGGTACAAGATTGGGCCAAGGAAGAAGGGATTCGATGGGTATTTCATACTCCCTGTTATCCCCAGGCTAATGGCATTGTTGAACGCACCAATAGATTGGTTAAGCGTTTTGCAAAAAGTCATGAACCTGGTTGGCATTTGCGATTGGATGATGCCATCTATCAACTAAATAACAAATGGAGTGGAGACGGCTGTCCTAAAATGAAAGCTTTCTGTGTACCTGCCAATATTATCTCGCCAAAGGCTGCCAATGAACCGGGAAAATACCCTGGAAGATTTCACCCTGGACTACCTGTGCTAGTGAAAATGCCTCAAAATGGGACGGTGCCAATGGTGCTAGCTACTCCCAAAAATCCCTATGCATGGGAAGCCAAGGATTGTTCAGGGAAGATACACCGGATCAGCACCCGGTGGACCGCACCTTCTTTTTAACCCCGTCGGTCGAATAAGACCGAGCAGATTTTCTTTTCCTTTATGTCTTACAGGAACCTTGGATGAGCTGTACAGACGGATTGGCCTACGCTACCTTTGAATGTCTCCAGGGAATCCTGACATTGAACCTGGCAATAATACTACTTTTATGATGTATGGCTATTTGGAGGCCCAAATTCTAAAATGACGAATTGGCAGATGGAATTGATGCTATTCAGTTTCACCTTTTTATTCCCTGTTGTTTGTAGTCAAAGAGACCCAGAGTGGCCATGGTCTCAAGCCTTTCTCGTCTATAATACAAGACTACAGGGAGACCTCATGCTAACGCACCCTTTCCCAATATAGTCAAGCACAGTCTCTGGGGTTTCATCGGGATGTGTCTCAAAGTGACAAGCATTCTGGTTGGTGTCAAGACAAAGGTCTTGTGCTTTGAGAGTATTACTCTCACAAATGAATCCTTGTTGGTCTCGTGAAACGCATGCGTCAACATCAGCAGTTTGCCATTTAGTCTCATTTTGTCGTGCCCAACCTCTGTGCTGTGTTGGATAGAGTAGAGCTCCTTGGTGATTCAACCCCAGTGCGATGATTGGGTATATGGTGGATACTGAGGCATTGCGTATCGTTAAGACAAAAGCTGTGGCTTTGCTCTCAGTGGGATCGTAGGTGAAATTAACCAGATACCACCAGGATTGAAATTTTCTCTCAAATTCAATTGCGTTATCCCATATTACTTTTCGAATTTCGGTGGGGCAAGGTGCCTTCTTCACCTTCCCTTATGATTTATGAGTTTTTGCAAAACGCTTAACCAATCCGTTGGTGCATTCAACAATGCCATTAGCCTGAGGATAATAGGGAGTATGAAATACCCATCGAATCCCTTCTTCTTTGGCCCAATCTTGTACCACTGTAGCGGTAAAGTGTGAACCGTTATCACTTTGGATTTCCTCGGGAAGGGGAAGTGTGCTGAACCACCCTGTTAGGCCTTTCACTGTGTTGTCCCCAGCAGCTGATTTGAAGCCAGTGGCCATACTGAGGCTGGAGATAATCTCCACTCCGACTAGGACATATCTTTTCCCACCTGATGATCTCAAGGGCCCAATATAATCAATCTGCCATGAATGCCACAACATTTTCTTGTCCCGCATGTGTAAGGGAGGCGCCTTACTCGGATGATCTTTGCTGAGTCGTAGGCGACATTGTGACCAGGCAGTTACTACTTGTTCGCACAGCTTAACCGACACAGGCCACCCCCGGGCTAGACCTTCCTGATACAGATCAGCACGGCCTGTATGGCCAGGCTTAATATGTAACCATTCCCGACCATCATCTACAGTGTCAATTTGTTGTAGCCGCGTGAGGCTATCTACCTGTTGGTTGAACTGAGCAGTGATCGAGTTTGAACGATCGTGGCCTTTTACCCAAGCAATGTGCAATGGTCTCTGTCCTCCTATTTCCAACAGTTGCTTCCAACTGTCTGTCTCCCAGATTGGGACTCTATTCACCTGCCAATCATTGGCTGCCCAGTGTCCTAGCCATTCAGTGGCTCCTTTAAAAACAGCATATGAGTCAGTGTAAATGTAAGTAGCTCCATGTTGTGCAGCTAGTAGGACGGCTCTGAGTTCCCCTACTTGTGCCCTACCTTCTCCTGTTTCAATTGCTCTTTCCCCCGTTGCTACTTCCAGTGCTACGGCCTTGTATTTCCACTTACTGTTCTCACGGTGAGATGACACACCAGTAAACCACACTCCTGTAAGATCACTGCCTGCTTTCAGAGGAGGTGCTTCTTGGATTGGAGATGGTCTGTTTGGTGGGGATTGGAACAATAGGGCACCATCTCTATCCTTCTGGAGCATGGATACTTTGATACTACCTTCAGAGATTGGCATGATATCATTAATGCCTTCTAAATAAGCATACCACTTTCGAACTGTGGGTTTCTGGGCAATGCCAGCTGGCGGTGCTGTCCCTTTACGGACCACATCTAGGAGTCGAAAAGGGCCCCGAACAATCACGCTCTGTTCTCTCCTTATCTGCTCTGCTCGTTGCAATGCTCGCACCAGGGACAGTAAACCCTTCTCCAGGTCTGAATAGCTGCTCTCAGTATCATTAAAGGCGTGAGAGCTAAATTCTAATGGTCTCTCCGGTCCTGCTGGTCCCTTCTGGCATAAATTACAACGGGAACCATGTTCACTGAGCCCCCATTCTACATGGACAGGGTCAGTTGGATGTATGGGGCCAAGTTGTTGGAATAACCTTAGCTCTTTTATTAGCAATTCTAGTGCATTAGTGTGTTGTTCAGTTGACTCCCAGGATTTACCTTTTTTGAGCAAACAATAAAGGGGGCGAGCAATGATGGAAAAGCCAGGGATGTGTTTACGCTAATAACTTAAAGTTCCCAGGACTTGCTGTAACTCCTTCGTGCTGGAAGGATTCTGTCCATGTTCTATTTTTTCAGGGTATCCTGAGGGACAGAAGCAGCTCCCTTAATCCACCAGACCCCCAGGAATTTAACTTCCTGTGCGGGTCCCTGACACTTTGAGTCGGGAATTTCCAATCCCAAATCTGATAATGTTTTTCGGATGTTTTCCATCATGTCTTGTACACTTTCTTGGTTCTCTCCCCTATTAAGATGTCATCAATAATATATTGGTATACTGTACATCCCTGTGAAACAGGAATCTCTGATAGCACTTTAGCCAAAGCATTATGGGCAATAGTGGGGGAATGTTTGTATCCTTGCGGAAAGCCGTTAAAGGTATATTGGACTCCTTTCCATGTGAATGCAAACTGCGCTTTGTCCTGCTCAAGGAGGAGAATCATAAAAAAATATGTCTTTAACATCTAAGGCAACCCTGCAAGGATGGGCAGCTCCTTTTATCATTGTCACAATTTCCGCGATATTCGGAACAGCAGCGGTCAGAGGTGCAGTGTTGGCGTTTAATTTTCCGTAATCTACTGTGAAACGCCATTGCCTTTTTGGTTTCTTTACTGGCCACACCGGTGAAAAATAAGGCGAGTGAATCCTCTTAATGATGTCCCTTTTTTCTAAATTTGATACCAATCTGGCTGCTCCTGCAACAGCAGTTGCAGGCAGTGGATACTACAGGACAGCAGAGATTTTAGAGGGAGGGAAAAGTATGGAAGTTTCCAATAGACTCAATTTCACTGTGTCTATTACTTTTTCAAATCCTGCAAAACTTCACACTGTGGAGACATCATTAAGAAAAGGCATTAAGAAACCCTCGGACGGCAGGCTTTCGTGACGCCTTCAGCCTCAAAACAACCCTTTCCCACTTGGCGCCGCGCCAGGCACAAAAATGGCCATACGGCTGGAGATGGGTCCCCTGCCAAAAGAGCCAGCAGGTAAAACTATGCCTTGTTCTAAAGCTCTTTGGGAACCGCTTGCGTAGCCCTACAGACCTGGGGGCTGCGGGCTTTCCTGCTGCCTTCAGCCTCGACAACACCCTTTCCCACTTGGCGCTTCGCCAGGCATAAAAATGGCCATATGGCTGGAGATGGGTCCCCCGCCCAAAGAGCCAGCAGGGAAAACTATGCCTTGTTCTAAAGCTCTTTGGGAACCGCTTCCATAGCCCCACAGACCTGGGGGCTGCAGGCTTTCCTGCTGCCTTCAGCCTCAAAGCCACCCTTTCCCACTTGGCACCGCATCAGGCACAAAAATGGCCTATGGCTGGAGATGGGTCCCATGCCCAAAGACCCAGCAAGGAAAACTATGCCTTGTTCTAAAGATCTTTGGCAACCTCTTGCATAGCCCCACAGACCTGGGGGCTGCAGGCTTTGCTGCTGCCTTCAGCCTCGACAGCACCCTTTCACACTTGGCGTCGCGCCAGGCACGAAAATGGCCTATGGCTGGAGATGGGTCCCATGCCCAAAGAGCCAGCAGGGAAAACTATGCCTTGTTCTAAAGCTCTTTGGGAACCGCTTGCTTGGCCCCACAGACCTGGGGGCTGCAGGCTTTCCTGCTGCCTTCAGCCTCAAAACCACCCTTTCCCACTTGGCGCCCTATCAGGCACAAAAATGGCCTATGGCTGGAGATGGGTCCCATGCCCAAAGAGCCATCAGGGAAAACTATGCCTTGTTCTAAAGCTCTTTGGGAACCGCTTGCTTGGCCCCACAGACCTGGGGGCTGCAGGCTTTCCTGCTGCCTTCAGCCTCAAAACCACCCTTTCCCACTTGGCAATGCGCCAGGCACAAAAATGGCCTATGGCTGGAGATGGGTCTCCAGCCCAAGGAGCCAGCAGGGAAAACTATGCCTTGTTCTAAAGCTCTTTGGGAACCGCTTCCATAGCCCCACAGACCTGGGGGCTGCAGGCTTTCCTGCTGCCTTCAGCCTCAAAGCCACCCTTTCCCACTTGGCGCTGCATCACGACAAAAATGGCCTATGGCTGGAGATGGGTCCCATGCCCAAAGACCCAGCAAGGAAAACTATGCCTTGTTCTAAAGATCTTTGGCAACCTCTTGCATAGCCCCACAGACCTGGGGGCTGCAGGCTTTGCTGCTGACTTCAGCCTCGACAGCACCCTTTCCCACTTGGCGCCGCGCCAGGCACAAAAACGGCCTATGGCTGGAGATGGGTCCCCCGCCCAAAGAGCCAGCAGGGAAAACTATGCCTTGTTCTAAAGCTCTTTGGAAACCGCTTGCGTAGCTGCACAGACCTGGGGGCTGCAGGCTTTCCTGCTGCCTTCAGCCTCGACACCACCCTTTCCCACTTGGCGTCGCGCCAGGCACAAAAATGGCCTATGGCTGGAGATGGGTCCCATGCCCTAAGAGCCAGCTGGGAAAACTATGACTTGTTCTAAAGCTCTTTGGGAACCGCTTGCGTAGCCCCACAGACCTTGGGGCTGCAGGCTTTGCTCCTGCCTTCAGCCTCAAAGCCACCCTTTCCCACTTGGCGCCGCATCAGGCACAAAAATGGCCTATGGCTGGAGATGGGTCCCATGCTCAAAGAGCCAGCAGGGAAAACTATGCCTTGTTCTAAAGCTCTTTGGGAACCGCTTGCGTAGCCCCACAGACCTGGGGGCTGCGGGCTTTCCTGCTGCATTCAGCCTCCACACCACCCTTTCCCACTTGGCGCCGCGACAGGCACAAAAATGGCCTATGGCTGGAGATGGGTCCCCCGCCCAAAGAGCCAGCAGGGAAAACTAGGCCTTGTTCTAAAGCTCTTTGGGAACCGCTTGCGTAGCCCCACAGACCTGGGGGCTGCGGGCTTTCCTGCTGCATTCAGCCTCCACACCACCCTTTCCCACTTGGCGCCGCGCCAGGCACAAAAATGGCCTATGGCTGGAGATGGGTCCCCCGCCCAAAGAGACAGCAGGGAAAATTATGCCTTGTTCTAAAGCTCTTTGGGAACTGCTTGCGTAGTCCCACAGACCTGGGGGCTGCGGGCTTTCCTGCTGCCTTCAGCCTCAAAACCACCCTTTCCCACTACGCACCGCGCTAGGCATAGAAATAGCCATACGACTGGAGATGGGTCCCCCGCCCAAAGAGCCAGCAGGGAAAACTATGCCTTGTTCTAAAGCTCTTTGGGAACCGCTTGCGTAGCCCCACAGACCTGGGGGCTGCGGGCTTTGCTGCTGCCTTCAGCCTCAAAGCCACCCTTTCCCACTTGGCGTCGCGCTAGGCACAAAAATGGCCATACGGCTGGAGATGGGTCCCCCGCCCAGAGAGCCAGCAAGGAAAATTATGCCTTGTTCTAAAGCTCTTTGGGAACCGCTTGCGTAGCCGCACAGACCTGGGGGCTGCGGGCTTTCCTGCTGCCTTCAGCCTCAAAGCCACCCTTTCCCACTTGGCGCCGCATCAGGCACAAAAATGGCCTATGGCTGGAGATGGGTCCCATGCCCAAAGAGCCAGCAAGGAAAACTATGCCTTGTTCTAAAGCTCTTTGGGAACCGCTTGCGTAGCCCCACAGACCTGGGGGCTGCAGGCTTTGCTGCTGCCTTCAGCCTCAAAGCCACCCTTTCCCACTTGGCACTCCATCAGGCAAAAAAATGGCCTATGGCTGGAGATGGGTCCCATGCCCAAAGAGCCAGCAGGGAAAACTATGCCTTGTTCTAAAGCTCTTTGGGAACAGCTTGCTTGGCCCCACAGACCTGGGGGCTGCAGGCTTTGCTGCTGCCTTCAGCCTCAAAACCACCCTTTCCCACTTGGCGCCGCGCCAGGCACAAAAATGGCCATACGGCTGGAGATGGGTCCCCCGCCCAAAGAGCCAGCAGGGAAAACTATGCCTTGTTCTAAAGCTCTTTGGGAACCGCTTGCGTAGCCGCACAGACCTGGGGGCTGCGGGCTTTCCTGCTGCCTTCAGCGTCAAAACCACCCTTTACCACTACGCACCGCGCCAGGCACAAAAATGGCCATACGGCTGGAAATGGGTCCCCCGTCCAAAGAGCCAGCAGGGAAAACTATGCCTTCTTCTAAAGCTCTTTGGGAACCGCTTGCGTAGCCCCACAGACCTGGGGGCTGCAGGCTTTCCTGCTGCCTTCAGCCTCAAAGCCACCCTTTCCCACTTGGCGCCCTATCAGGCACAAAAATGGCCTATGGCTGGAGATGGGTCCCATGCCCAAAGAGCCATCAGGGAAAACTATGCCTTGTTCTAAAGCTCTTTGGGAACCGCTTGCTTGGCCCCACAGACCTGGGGGCTGCAGGCTTTCCTGCTGCCTTCAGCCTCAAAACCACCCTTTCCCACTACGCACCGCGCCAGGCACAAAAATGGCCATACGGCTGGAGATGGGTCCCCCGCCCAAAGAGCCAGCAGGGAAAACTATGCCTTGTTCTAAAGCTCTTTGGGAACCGCTTGCGCAGCCCCACAGACCTGGCGCTGCGGGCTTTCCTGCTGCCTTCAGCCTCAAAGCCACCCTTTCCCACTTGGTGTCGCGCCAGGCACAAAAATGGCCTATGGCTGGAGATGGGTCCCATGCCCAAAGAGCCAGCAGGGAAAACTATGCCTTGTTCTAAAGCTCTTTGGGAACCGCTTGCGTAGCCCCACAGACCTGGGGGCTGCAGGCTTTGCTGCTGCCTTCAGCCTCAAAGCCACCCTTTCCCACTTGGCGTCGCGCTAGGCACAAAAATGGCCATACGGCTGGAGATGGGTCCCCCGCCCAGAGAGCCAGCAAGGAAAATTTTGCCTTGTTCTAAAGCTCTTTGGGAACCGCTTGCGTAGCCGCACAGACCTGGGGGCTGCGGGCTTTCCTGCTGCCTTCAGCCTCAAAGCCACCCTTTCCCACTTGGCGCCGCATCAGGCACAAAAATGGCCTATGGCTGGAGATGGGGCCCATGCCCAAAGAGCCAGCAAGGAAAACTATGCCTTGTTCTAAAGCTCTTTGGGAACCGCTTGCGTAGCCCCACAGACCTGGGGGCTGCAGGCTTTCCTGCTGCATTCAGCCTCAAAGCCACCCTTTCCCACTTGGCACTCCATCAGGTAAAAAAATGGCCTATGGCTGGAGATCGGTCCCATGCCCAGAGAGCCAGCAGGGAAAACTATGCCTTGTTCTAAAGCTCTTTTGGAACCGCTTGCGTAGCCCCACAGACCTGGGGGCTGCGGGCTTTCCTGCTGCCTTCAGCCTCGACACCACCCTTTCCCACTTGGCGCCGTGCCAGGCACAAAAATGGCCATACGGCTGGAGATGGGTCCCCCGCCCAAAGAGCCAGCAGGGAAAACTATGCCTTGTTCTAAAGCTCTTTGGGAACCGCTTGCGTAGCCCCAAAGACCTGGGGGCTGCGGGCTTTCCTGCTGCCTTCAGCCTCAAAACCACCCTTTCCCACTACGCACCGCGCCAGGCATAAAAATAGCCATACGACTGGAGATGGGTCCCCCGCCCAAAGAGCCAGCAGGGAAAACTATGCCTTGTTCTAAAGCTCTTTGGGAACCGCTTGCATAGCCCCACAGACCTGGGGGCTGCAGGCTTTGCTGCTGCCTTCAGCCTCGACAGCACCCTTTCCCACTTGGCACTGCGCCAGGCACAAAAACGGCCTATGGCTGGAGATGGGTCCCCCGCCCAGAGAGCCAGCAGGGAAAATTATGCCTTGTTCTAAAGCTCTTTGGGAACTGCTTGCGTAGCCCCAGAGACTTGGCGGCTGCAGGCTTTCCTGCTGCCTTCAGCCTCAAAGCCACCCTTTCCCACTTGGCGCCGCGCCAGACACAAAAATGGCCTATGGCTGGAGATGGGTCCCATGCCCAAAGAGCCAGCAGGGAAAACTATGCCTTGTTCTAAAGCTCTTTGGGAACCGCTTGCTTGGCCCCACAGACCTGGGGGCTGCAGGCTTTGCTGCTGCCTTCAGCCTCAAAACCACCCTTTCCCACTTGGCGCCGCGCCAGGCACAAAAATGGCCATACGGCTGGAGATGGGTCCCCCGCCCAAAGAGCCAGCAGGGAAAACTATGCCTTGTTCTAAAGCTCTTTGGGAACCGCTTGCGTAGCCCCACAGACCTGGGGGCTGCGGGCTTTCCTGCTGCCTTCAGCGTCAAAAACACCCTTTACCACTACGCACCGCGCCAGGCACAAAAATGGCCATACGGCTGGAAATGGGTCCCCCGTCCAAAGAGCCAGCAGGGAAAACTATGCCTTGTTCTAAAGCTCTTTGGGAACCGCTTGCGTAGCCCCACAGACCTGGGGGCTGCAGGCTTTCCTGCTGCCTTCAGCCTCAAAGCCACCCTTTCCCACTTGGCGCCCTATCAGGCACAAAAATGGCCTATGCCTGGAGATGGGTCCCATGCCCAAAGAGCCATCAGGGAAAACTATGCCTTGTTCTAAAGCTCTTTGGGAACCGCTTGCTTGGCCCCACAGACCTGGGGGCTGCAGGCTTTCCTGCTGCCTTCAGCCTCAAAACCACCCTTTCCCACTACGCACCGCGCTAGGCACAAAAATGGCCATACGGCTGGAGATGGGTCCCCCGCCCAAAGAGCCAGCAGGGAAAACTATGCCTTGTTCTAAAGCTCTTTGGGAACCACTTGCGTAGCCCCACAGACCTGGGGGCTGTGGGCTTTCCTGCTGCCTTCAGCCTCGACACCACCCTTTCCCACTTGGCGCCGCGCCAAGCACAAAAATGGCCATACGGCTGGAGATGGGTCCCCCGCCCAAAGAGCCAGCAGGGAAAACTATGCCTTTTTCTAAAGCTCTTTGGGAACCGCTTGCGTAGCCCCACAGACCTGGGGGTGTGGGCTTTGCTGCTGCCTTCAGCCTCAAAGCCACCGTTTCCCGCTTGGCGCCGGGCCAGGCACAAAAATGGCCATACGGCTGGAGATGGGTCCCCCGCCCAAAGAGCCAGCAGGGAAAACTATGCCTTGTTCTAAAGCTCTTTGGGAACCGCTTGCGTAGCCCCACAGACCTGGGGGCTGCGGGCTTTCCTGCTGCCTTCAGCCTCAAAACCACCCTTTCCCACTTGGCGCCGCGCCAGGCACAAAAATGGCCATACGGCTGGAGATGGGTCCCCCGCCCAAAGAGCCAGCAGGGAAAACTATGCCTTGTTCTAAAGCTCTTTGGGAACCGCTTGCGTAGCCCCACAGACCTGGGGGCTGCGGGCTTTCCTGCTGCCTTCAGCCTCGACACCACCCTTTCCCACTTGGCGCCGCGCCAGGCACAAAAATGGCCATACGGCTGGAGATGGGTCCCCCGCCCAGAGAGCCAGCAAGGAAAATTATGCCTTGTTCTAAAGCTCTTTGGGAACCGCTTGCGTAGCCGCACAGACCTGGCGCTGCGGGCTTTCCTGCTGCCTTCAGCCTCAAAGCCACCCTTTCCCACTTGGCGTCGCGCCAGGCACAAAAATGGCCTATGGCTGGAGATGGGTCCCATGCCCAAAGACCCAGCAGGGAAAACTATGCCTTGTTCTAAAGCTCTTTGGGAACCGCTTGCGTAGCCCCACAGACCTGGGGGCTGCAGGCTTTGCTGCTGCCTTCAGCCTCAAAGCCACCCTTTCCCACTTGGCGTCGCGCTAGGCACAAAAATGGCCATACGGCTGGAGATGGGTCCCCCGCCCAGAGAGCCAGCAAGGAAAATTATGCCTTGTTCTAAAGCTCTTTGGGAACCGCTTGCGTAGCCGCACAGACCTGGGGGCTGCGGGCTTTCCTGCTGCCTTCAGCCTCAAAGCCACCCTTTCCCACTTGGCGCCGCATCAGGCACAAAAATGGCCTATGGCTGGAGATGGGTCCCATGCCCAAAGAGCCAGCAGGGAAAACTATGCCTTGTTCTAAAGCTCTTTGGGAACCGCTTGCGTAGCCCCACAGACCTGGGGGCTGCAGGCTTTCCTGCTGCCTTCAGCCTCAAAGCCACCCTTTCCCACTTGGCACTCCATCAGGCAAAAAAATGGCCTATGGCTGGAGATCGGTCCCATGCCCAAAGACCCAGCAAGGAAAACTATGCCTTGTTCTAAAGCTCTTTGGGAACCGCTTGCGTGGCCCCACAGACGTGGGGCCTGCAGGCTTTGCTGCTGCCTTCAGCCTCAAAGCCACCCTTTCCCACTTGGCGCCGCGCCAGGCACAAAAACAGCCTATGGCTGCAGATGGGTGCCCCGCCCAGAGAGCCAGCAGGGAAAACTATGCCTTGTTCTAAAGCTCTTTGGGAACCGCTTGCGTAGCCCCACAGACCTGGGGGCTGCAGGCTTTCCTGCTGCCTTCAGCTTCGACAGCACCCTTTCCCACTTGGCGTCGCGCCAGGCAGAAAAATGGCCTATGGGTGGAGATGGGTCCCATGCCCAAAGAGCCACCAGGGAAAACTATGCCTTGTTCTAAAGCTCTTTGGGAACCGCTTGCATAGCCCCACAGACCTGGGGGCTGTGGGCTTTCCTGCTGCCTTCAGCCTCGACACCACCCTTTCCCACTTGGCGCCGTGCCAGGCACAAAAATGGCCATACGGCTGGAGATGGGTCCCCCGCCCAAAGAGCCAGCAGGGAAAACTATGCCTTGTTCTAAAGCTCTTTGGGAACCGCTTGCGTAGCCCCACAGACCTCGGGGCTGTGGGCTTTGCTGCTGCCTTCAGCCTCAAAGCCACCCTTTCCCACTTGGCGCCGGGCCAGGCACAAAAATGGCCATACGGCTGGAGATGGGTCCCACGCCCAAAGAGCCAGCAGTGAAAACTATGCCTTGTTCTAAAGCTCTTTGGGAACCGCTTGCGTAGCCACACAGACCTGGGGGCTGCGGGCTTTCCTGCTGCCTTCAGCCTCGACACCACCCTTTCCCACTTGGCGCCGCGCCAGGCACAAAAATGGCCATACGGCTGGAGATGGGTCCCCCGCCCAAAGAGCCAGCAGGGAAAACTATGCCTTGTTCTAAAGCTCTTTGGGAACCGCTTGCATAGCCCCAAAGACCTGGGGGCTGCAGGCTCTCCTGCTGCCTTCAGCCTCAAAGCCACCCTTTCCCACTTGGCGCCGCGCTAGGCACAAAAATGGTCTATGGCTGGAGATGGGTCCCCCGCCCAAAGAGCCAGCAGGGAAAACTAGGTCTTGTTCTAAAGCTCTTTGGGAACCGCTTGCGTAGCCGCACAGACCTGGGGGCTGCAGGCTTTCCTGCTGCCTTCAGCCTCAAAGCCACCCTTTCCCACTACGCACCGCGCCAGGCACAAAAATGGCCTATGGCTGGAGATGGGTCCCATGCCCAAAGACCCAGCAAGGAAAACTATGCATTGTTCTAAAGCTCTTTGGGAACCGCTTGCGTAGCCCCACAGACCTGGGGGCTGCAGGCTTTGCTGCTGCCTTCAGCCTCAAAGCCACCCTTTCCCACTTGGCGCCGCGCCAGGCACAAAAATGGCCATACGGCTGGAGATGGGTCCCCCGCCCAAAGAGCCAGCAGGGAAAATTATGCCTTGTTCTAAAGCTCTTTGGGAACCGCTTGCGTAGCCCCACAGACCTTGGGGCTGCAGGCTTTCCTGCTGCCTTCAGACTCGACACCACCCTTTCCCACTTGGCACCGCGCCAGGCAGAAAAATGGCCTATGGCTGGAGATGGGTCCCATGCCCAAAGAGCCAGCAGGGAAAACTATGCCTTGTTCTGAAGCTCTTTGGGAACCGCTTGCGTAGCCCCACAGACCTGGGGCTGCAGGCTTTCCTGCTGCCTTCAGCCTCAAAGCCACCCTTTCCCACTTGGCGCCCTATCAGGCACAAAAATGGCCATACGGCTGGAGATGGGTCCCATGCCCAAAGAGCCATCAGGGAAAACTATGCCTTGTTCTAAAGCTCTTTGGGAACCGCTTGCTTGGCCCCACAGACCTGGGGGCTGCAGGCTTTCCTGCTGCCTTCAACCTCAAAGCCACCCTTTTCCACTACGCACTGCGCCAGGCACAAAAATGGCCATACGGCTGGAGATGGGTCCCCCGCCCAAAGAGCCAGCAGGGAAAAATATGCCTTGTTCTAAAGCTCTTTGGTGAACCGCTTGCGTAGCCCCACAGACCTGGGGGCTGCGGGCTTTCCTGCTGCCTTCAGCGTCAAAACCACCCTTTCCCACTACGCACCGCGCCAGGCACAAAAATGGCCATACGGCTGGAGATGGGTCCCCCGCCCAAAGAGCCAGCAGGGAAAACTATGCCTTGTTCTAAAGCTCTTTGGGAACCGCTTGCGTAGCCCCACACACGTGGGGGCTGCGGGCTTTCCTGCTGCCTTCAGCCTCAAAACCACCCTTTCCCACTTGGCCCCTGGCCAGGCAAAAAAATGGCCATACGGCTGGAGATGGGTCCCCCGCCCAAAGAGCCAGCAGGGAAAACTATGCCTTGTTGTAAAGCTCTTTGGGAACCGCTTGCGTAGCCCCACAGACCTGGGGGCTGCGGGCTTTCCTGCTGCCTTCAAGCCTCAAAGCCACCCTTTCCCACTGGGCGCCGGGCCAGGCACAAAAATGGCCTATGGCTGGAGATGGGTCCCCCGCCCAGAGAGCCAGCAGGGAAAACTATGCCTTGTTCTAAAGCTCTTTGGGAACCGCTTGCGTAGCCCCACAGACCTGGGGGCTGCGGGCTTTCCTGCTGCCTTCAGTCTCAAAGCCACCCTTTCCCACTTGGCGCCGCGCCAGGCACAAAAATGGCCATACGGCTGGAGATGGGTCCCCTGCCAAAAGAGCCAGCAGGGAAAACTATGCCTTGTTCTAAAGCTCTTTGGGAACCGCTTGCGTAGCCCCACAGACCTGGGGGCTGCGGGCTTTCCTGCTGCCTTCAGCCTCAAAGCCACCCTTTCGCACTTGGGGCTTCGCCAGGCACAAAAATGGCCATATGGCTGGAGATGGGTCCCCCGCCCAAAGAGCGAGCAGGGAAAACTATGCCTTGTTCTAAAGCTCTTTGGGAACCGCTTGCGTAGCCCCACAGACCTGGGGGCTGCGGGCTTTCCTGCTGCCTTCAGCCTCAAAACCACCCTTTCCCACTTCGCGCCCTATCAGGCACAAAAATGGCCATACGGCTGGAGATGGGTCCCCCGCCCAAAGAGCCAGCAGGGAAAACTATGCCTTGTTCTAAAGCTCTTTGGGAACCGCTTGCGTAGCCCCACAGACCTGGGGGCTGCGGGCTTTCCTGCTGCCTTCAGCCTCAAAACCACCCTTTCCCACTACGCACCGCGCCAGGCACAAAAATGGCCATACGGCTGGAGATGGGTCCCCCGCCCAAAGAGCCAGCAGGGAAAACTATGCCTTGTTCTAAAGCTCTTTGGGAACCGCTTGCTTGGCCCCACAGACGTGGGGGCTGCGGGCTTTCCTGCTGCCTTCAGCCTCAAAACCACCCTATGCCACTACGCACCGCGTCAGGCACAAAAATAGCCATACGGCTGGAGATGGGTCCCCCACCCAAAGAGCCAGCAGGGAAAACTATGCCTTGTTCTAAAGGTCTTTGGGAACCGCTTGCGTAGCCCCACAGACCTGGGGGCTGCAGGCTTTCCTGCTGTCTTCAGCCTCAAAGCCACCCTTTCCCACTTGGCGCCCTATCAGGCACAAAAATGGCCTATGGGTGGAGATGGGTCCCATGCCCAAAGAGCCAGCAGGGAAAACTATGCCTTCTTCTAAAGCTCTTTGGGAACCGCTTGCGTAGCCCCACAGACCTGGGGGCTGCGGGCTTTCCTGCTGCCTTTAGCCTCGACACCACCCTTTCCCTCTTGGCGCCGCGCCAGGCACAAAAATGGCCGTACGGCTGGAGATGGGTCCCCCACCCAAAGAGCCAGCAGGGAAAACTATGCCTTGTTCTAAAGCTCTTTGGGAACCGCTTGCGTAGCCGCACAGACCTGGGGGCTGCGGGCTTTCCTGCTGCCTTCAGCCTCAAAGCCACCCTTTCCCACTTTGCGCCGGGCCAGGCACAAAAATGGCCATACGGCTGGAGATGGGTCCCCCGCCCAAAGAGCCAGCAGGGAAAACTATGCCTTGTTCTAAAGCTCTTTGGGAACCGCTTGCGTAGCCCCACAGACCTGGGGGCTGCAGGCTTTCCTGCTGCCTTCAGCCTCAAAACCACCCTTTCCCACTACGCAACGCGCCAGGCATAAAAATAGCCATACTACTGGAGATGGGTCCCCCGCCCAAAGAGCCAGCAGGGAAAACTATGCCTTGTTCTAAAGCTCTTTGGGAACCGCTTGCGTAGCCCCACAGACCTTGGGGCTGCGGGCTTTCCTGCTGCCTTCAGCCTCGACAGCACCCTTTCCCACTTGGCTTCGCGCCAGGCACAAAAATGGCCTATGGCTGGAGATGGGTCCCATGCCCTAAGAGCCAGCTGGGAAAACTATGCCTTCTTCTAAAGCTCTTTGGGAACCGCTTGCGTAGCACCACAGACCTGGGGGCTGCAGGCTTTGCTCCTGCCTTCAGCCTCAAAGCCACCCTTTCCCACCTGGCGCCGCGCCAGGCTCAAAAATGGCCATACGGCTGGAGATGGGTCCCCCGCCCAGAGAGCCAGCAGGGAAAACTATGCCTTGTTCTAAAGCTCTTTGGGAACCGCTTGCGTAGCCCCACAGACCTGGGGGCTGCGGGCTTTCCTGCTGCCTTTAGCCTCGACACCACCCTTTCCCACTTGGCGCCCTATCAGCCACAAAAATGGCCATACGGCTGGAGATGGGTCCCCCGCCCAGAGAGCCAGCTGGGAAAACTATGCCTTGTTCTAAAGCTCTTTGGGAACCGCTTGCGTAGCCCCACAGACCTGGGGGCTGCGGGCTTTCCTGCTGCCCTCAAGCCTCAAAGCCACCCTTTCCCACTGGGCGCCGGGCCAGGCACAAAAATGGCCTATGGCTGGAGATGGGTCCCCCGAACAAAGAGCCAGCAGGGAAAACTATGCCTTGTTCTAAAGCTCTTTGGGAACTGCTTGCGTAGCCCCACAGACCTGGGGGTTGCAGGCTTTCCTGCTGCCTTCAGCCTCAAAGCCACCCTTTCCCACTTGGCGCCCTATCAAGCACAAAAATGGCCTATGGCTGGAGATGGGTCCCCCGAACAAAGAGCCATCAGGGAAAACTATGCCTTGTTCTAAAGCTCTTTGGGAACCGCTTGCTTGGCCCCACAGACGTGGGGGCTGCGGGCTTTCCTGCTGCCTTCAGCCTCGACACCACCCTTTCCCACTTGGCGCCGCGCCAGGCACAAAAATGGCCATACGGCTGGAGATGGGTCCCCCGCCCAGAGAGCCAGCAGGGAAAACTATGCCTTGTTCTAAAGCTCTTTGGGAACCGCTTGCGTAGCCCCACAGACCTGGGGGCTGCGGGCTTTCCTGCTGGCTTCACCCTCAAAACCACCCTTTCCCACTTGGCACTGCTCCAGGCTCAAAAATGGCCATACGGCTGGAGATGGGTCCCCCACCCAAAGAGCCAGCAGGGAAAACTATGCCTTGTTCTAAAGCTCTTTGGGAACCGCTTGCGTAGCCCCACAGACCTGGGGGCTGCAGGCTTTCCTGCTGTCTTTAGCCTCAAAGCCACCCTTTCCCACTTGGCGCCCTATCAGGCACAAAAATGGCCTATGGGTGGAGATGGTTCCCATGCCCAAAGAGCCAGCAGGGAAAACTATGCCTTGTTCTAAAGCTCTTTGGGAACCGCTTGCGTAGCCCCACAGACCTTGGGGCTGCGGGCTTTCCTGCTGCCTTCAGCCTCAAAGCCACCCTTTCACACTTGGCGCCGCGCCAGGCACAAAAATGGCCTATGGCTGGAGATGGGTCCCCCGCCCAGAGAGCCAGCAGGGAAAATTATGCCTTGTTCTAAAGCTCTTTGGGAACCGCTTGCGTAGCCGCACAGACCTGGGGGCTGCGGGCTTTCCTGCTGCCTTCAGCCTCGACACCACCCTTTCCCACTTGGCGCCCTATCAAGCACAAAAATGGCCTATGGCTGGAGATGGGTCCCCTGCCAAAAGAGCCAGCAGGGAAAACTATGCCTTGTTCTAAAGCTCTTTGGGAACCGCTTGCGTAGCCCCACAGACCTGGGGACTGCGGGCTTTCCTGCTGCCTTCAAGCCGCAAAGCCACCCTTTCCCACTGGGCGCCGGGCCAGGCACAAAAATGGCCTATGGCTGGAGATGGGTCCCCCGCCCAAAGAGCCAGCAGGGAAAACTATGCCTTGTTCTAAAGCTCTTTGGGAACTGCTTGCGTAGCCCCACAGACCTGGGGGCTGCGGGCTTTCCTGCTGCCTTCAGCCTCGACACCACCCTTTCCCACTTGGCACTGCTCCAGGCTCAAAAATGGCCATACGACTGGAGATGGGTCCCCCGCCCAGAGAGCCAGCAGGGAAAACTATGCCTTGTTCTAAAGCTCTTTGGGAACCGCTTGCGTAGCCCCACAGACCTGGGGGCTGCAGGCTTTGCTGCTGCCTTCAGCCTCGACACCACCCTTTCCCACTACGCACCGCGCCAGGCACAAAAATGGCCATACGTCTGGAGATGGGTCCCACGCCCAAAAAGCCAGCAGGGAAAACTATGCCTTGTTCTAAAGCTCTTTGGGAACCGCTTGCTTGGCCCCACAGACGTGGGGGCTGCGGGCTTTCCTGCTGTCTTCAGCCTCGACACTACCCTTTCCCACTTGGCGCCCTATCAGCCACAAAAATGGCCATACGGCTGGAGATGGGTCCCCCGCCCAAAGAGCCAGCAGGGAAAACTATGCCTTGTTCTAAAGCTCTTTGGGAACCGCTTGCGTAGCCCCACAGACCTGGGGGCTGCGGGCTTTCCTGCTGCCTTCAGCCTCAAAGCCACCCTTTCGCACTTGGGGCTTCGCCAGGCACAAAAATGGCCATATGGCTGGAGATGGGTCCCCCGCCCAAAGAGCCAGCAGGGAAAACTATGCCTTGTTCTAAAGCTCTTTGGGAACCGCTTGCGTAGCCCCACAGACCTGGGGGCTGCGGGCTTTCCTGCTGCCTTCAGCCTCAAAGCCACCCTTTCCCACTTGGCGCCGGGCCAGGGACAAAAATGGCCATACGGCTGGAGATGGGTCCCATGCTCAAAGAGCCAGCAGGGAAAACTATGCCTTGTTCTAAAGCTCTTTGGGAACCGCTTGCTTGGCCCCACAGACCTGGGGGCTGCAGGCTTTGCTGCTGCCTTCAGACTCAAAGCCACCCTTTCCCACTACGCACCGCGCCAGGCACAAAAATGGCCATACGGCTGGAGATGGGTCCCCCGCCCAAAGAGCCAGCAGGGAAAACTATGCCTTGTTCTAAAGCTCTTTGGGAACCGCTTGCTTGGCCCCATAGACGTGGGGGCTGCGGGCTTTCCTGCTGCCTTCAGCCTCAAAACCACCCTATGCCACTACGCACCGCGTCAGGCACAAAAATAGCCATACGGCTGGAGATGGGTCCCCCGCCCAAAGAGCCAGCAGGGAAAACTATGCCTTGTTCTAAAGGTCTTTGGGAACCGCTTGCGTAGCCCCACAGACCTGGGGGCTGCAGGCTTTCCTGCTGTCTTCAGCCTCAAAGCCACCCTTTCCCACTTGGCGCCCTATCAGGCACAAAAATGGCCTATGGGTGGAGATGGGTCCCATGCCCAAAGAGCCAGCAGGGAAAACTATGCCTTGTTCTAAAGCTCTTTGGGAACCGCTTGCGTAGCCCCACAGACCTGGGGGCTGCGGGCTTTCCTGCTGCCTTCAGCCTCGATACCACCATTTCCCACTTGGCGCTGCGCCATGCACAAAAATGGCCATACGGCTGGAGATGGGTCCCCCGCCCAAAGAGCCAGCAGGGAAAACTATGCCTTGTTCTAAAGCTCTTTGGGAACCGCTTGCGTAGCCCCACAGACCTGGGGGCTGCGGGCTTTCCTGCTGCCTTTAGCCTCGACACCACCCTTTCCCTCTTGGCGCCGCGCCAGGCACAAAAATGGCCGTACGGCTGGAGATGGGTCCCCCGCCCAAAGAGCCAGCAGGGAAAACTATGCCTTGTTCTAAAGCTCTTTGGGAACCGCTTGCGTAGCCGCACAGACCTGGGGGCTGCGGGCTTTCCTGCTGCCTTCAGCCTCAAAGCCACCCTTTCCCACTTGGCTTCGCGCCAGGCACAAAAATGGCCTATGGCTGGAGATGGGTCCCATGCCCTAAGAGCCAGCTGGGAAAACTATGCCTTGTTCTAAAGCTCTTTGGGAACCGCTTGCGTAGCCCCACAGACCTGGGGGCTGCAGGCTTTGCTCCTGCCTTCAGCCTCAAAGCCCCCTTTCCCACCTGGCGCTGCGCCAGGCTCAAAAATGGCCATACGGCTGGAGATGGGTCCCCCGCCCAGAGAGCCAGCAGGGAAAACTATGCCTTGTTCTAAAGCTCTTTGGGAACCGCTTGCGTAGCCCCACAGACCTGGGGGCTTCGGGCTTTCCTGCTGCCTTCAGCCTCAAAGCCACCCTTTCCCACTTGGCGCCGGGCCAGGGACAAAAATGGCCATACGGCTGGAGATGGGTCCCCCGCCCAAAGAGCCAGCAGGGAAAAATATGCCTTGTTCTAAAGCTCTTTGGGAACCGCTTGCTTGGCCCCACAGACCTGGGGGCTGCAGGCTTTGCTGCTGCCTTCAGCCTCAAAACCACCCTTTCCCACTACGCACCGCGCCAGGCACAAAAATGGCCATACGTCTGGAGATGGGTCCCACGCCCAAAGAGCCAGCTGGGAAAACTATGCCTTGTTCTAAAGCTCTTTGGGAACCGCTTGCTTGGCCCCACAGACGTGGGGGCTGCGGGCTTTCCTGCTGTCTTCAGCCTCGACACCACCCTTTCCCACTTGGCGCCCTATCAGCCACAAAAATGGCCATACGGCTGGAGATGGGTCCCCCGCCCAAAGAGCCAGCAGGGAAAACTATGCCTTGTTCTAAAGCTCTTTGGGAACCGCTTGCGTAGCCCCACAGACCTGGGGGCTGCGGGTTTTCCTGCTGCCTTCAGCCTCAAAGCCACCCTTTCGCACTTGGGGCTTCGCCAGGCACAAAAATGGCCATATGGCTGGAGATGGGTCCCCCTCCCAAAGAGCCAGCAGGGAAAACTATGCCTTGTTCTAAAGCTCTTTGGGAACCGCTTGCGTAGCCCCACAGACCTGGGGGCTGCGGGCTTTCCTGCTGCCTTCAGCCTCAAAGCCACCCTTTCCCACTTGGCGCCGGGCCAGGGACAAAAATGGCCATACGGCTGGAGATGGGTCCCATGCTCAAAGAGCCAGCAGGGAAAACTATGCCTTGTTCTAAAGCTCTTTGGGAACCCCTTGCTTGGCCACACAGACCTGGGGGCTGCAGGCTTTGCTGCTGCCTTCAGCCTCAAAACCACCCTATGCCACTACGCACCGCGTCAGGCACAAAAATAGCCATACGGCTGGAGATGGGTCCCCCGCCCAAAGAGCCAGCAGGGAAAACTATGCCTTGTTCTAAAGGTCTTTGGGAACCGCTTGCGTAGCCCCACAGACCTGGGGGCTGCAGGCTTTCCTGCTGTCTTCAGCCTCAAAGCCACCCTTTCCCACTTGGCGCCCTATCAGGCACAAAAATGGCCTATGGGTGGAGATGGGTCCCATGCCCAAAGAGCCAGCAGGGAAAACTATGCCTTGTTCTAAAGCTCTTTGGGAACCGCTTGCGTAGCCCCACAGACCTGGGGGCTGCGGGCTTTCCTGCTGCCTTCAGCGTCGATACCACCATTTCCCACTTGGCGCTGCGCCATGCACAAAAATGGCAATACGGCTGGAGATGGGTCCCCCGCCCAAAGAGCCAGCAGGGAAAACTATGCCTTGTTCTAAAACTCTTTGGGAACCGCTTGCGTAGCCCCACAGACCTGGGGGCTGCGGGCTTTCCTGCTGTCTTCAGCCTCAAAGCAACCCTTTCTCACTTGGCGCCCTATCAAGCACAAAAATGGCCTATGGCTGGACATGGGTCCCATGCCCAAAGAGCCAGCAGGGAAAACTATGCCTTGTTCTAAAGCTCTTTGGGAACCGCTTGCGTAGCCCCACACACCTGGGGGCTGCGGGCTTTCCTGCTGCCTTCAGCCTCAAAACCACCCTTTCCCACTTGGCCCCCGGCCAGGCACAAAAATGGCCATATGTCTGCAGATGGGTCCCCTGCCCAAGGAGCCAGCAGGGAAAACTATGCCTTGTTCTAAAGCTCTTTGGGAACCGCTTGCTTGGCCCCACAGACGTGGGGGCTGCAGGCTTTCTTGCTGCCTTCAGCCTCGACAGCACACTTTCCCATTTGGCACCGCGTCAGGCACAAAAATGGCCTATGGCTGGAGATGGGTCCCACGCCCAAAGAGCCAGCTGGGAAAACTATGCCTTGTTCTAAAGCTCTTTGGGAACCGCTTGCTTGGCCCCACAGACGTGGGGGCTGCGGGCTTTCCTGCTGTCTTCAGCCTCGACACCACCCTTTCCCACTTGGCGCCCTATCAGCCACAAAAATGGCCATACGGCTGGAGATGGGTCCCCCGCCCAAAGAGCCAGCAGGGAAAACTATGCCTTGTTCTAAAGCTCTTTGGGAACCGCTTGCGTAGCCCCACAGACCTGGGGGCTGCGGGTTTTCCTGCTGCCTTCAGCCTCAAAGCCACCCTTTCGCACTTGGGGCTTCGCCAGGCACAAAAATGGCCATATGGCTGGAGATGGGTCCCCCTCCCAAAGAGCCAGCAGGGAAAACTATGCCTTGTTCTAAAGCTCTTTGGGAACCGCTTGCGTAGCCCCACAGACCTGGGGGCTGCGGGCTTTCCTGCTGCCTTCAGCCTCAAAGCCACCCTTTCCCACTTGGCGCCGGGCCAGGGACAAAAATGGCCATACGGCTGGAGATGGGTCCCATGCTCAAAGAGCCAGCAGGGAAAACTATGCCTTGTTCTAAAGCTCTTTGGGAACCCCTTGCTTGGCCACACAGACCTGGGGGCTGCAGGCTTTGCTGCTGCCTTCAGCCTCAAAACCACCCTATGCCACTACGCACCGCGTCAGGCACAAAAATAGCCATACGGCTGGAGATGGGTCCCCCGCCCAAAGAGCCAGCAGGGAAAACTATGCCTTGTTCTAAAGGTCTTTGGGAACCGCTTGCGTAGCCCCACAGACCTGGGGGCTGCAGGCTTTCCTGCTGTCTTCAGCCTCAAAGCCACCCTTTCCCACTTGGCGCCCTATCAGGCACAAAAATGGCCTATGGGTGGAGATGGGTCCCATGCCCAAAGAGCCAGCAGGGAAAACTATGCCTTGTTCTAAAGCTCTTTGGGAACCGCTTGCGTAGCCCCACAGACCTGGGGGCTGCGGGCTTTCCTGCTGCCTTCAGCGTCGATACCACCATTTCCCACTTGGCGCTGCGCCATGCACAAAAATGGCAATACGGCTGGAGATGGGTCCCCCGCCCAAAGAGCCAGCAGGGAAAACTATGCCTTGTTCTAAAACTCTTTGGGAACCGCTTGCGTAGCCCCACAGACCTGGGGGCTGCGGGCTTTCCTGCTGTCTTCAGCCTCAAAGCAACCCTTTCTCACTTGGCGCCCTATCAAGCACAAAAATGGCCTATGGCTGGACATGGGTCCCATGCCCAAAGAGCCAGCAGGGAAAACTATGCCTTGTTCTAAAGCTCTTTGGGAACCGCTTGCGTATCCCCACAGACCTGGGGGCTGCGGGCTTTCCTGCTGCCTTCAGCCTCAAAACCACCCTTTCCCACTTGGCCCCCGGCCAGGCACAAAAATGGCCATATGTCTGCAGATGGGTCCCCTGCCCAAGGAGCCAGCAGGGAAAACTATGCCTTGTTCTAAAGCTCTTTGGGAACCGCTTGCTTGGCCCCACAGACGTGGGGGCTGCAGGCTTTCTTGCTGCCTTCAGCCTCGACAGCACACTTTCCCATTTGGCACCGCGTCAGGCACAAAAATGGCCTATGGCTGGAGATGGGTCCCACGCCCAAAGAGCCAGCTGGGAAAACTATGCCTTGTTCTAAAGCTCTTTGGGAACCGCTTGCTTGGCCCCACAGACGTGGGGGCTGCGGGCTTTCCTGCTGTCTTCAGCCTCGACACCACCCTTTCCCACTTGGCGCCCTATCAGCCACAAAAATGGCCATACGGCTGGAGATGGGTCCCCCGCCCAAAGAGCCAGCAGGGAAAACTATGCCTTGTTCTAAAGCTCTTTGGGAACCGCTTGCGTAGCCCCACAGACCTGGGGGCTGCGGGTTTTCCTGCTGCCTTCAGCCTCAAAGCCACCCTTTCGCACTTGGGGCTTCGCCAGGCACAAAAATGGCCATATGGCTGGAGATGGGTCCCCCTCCCAAAGAGCCAGCAGGGAAAACTATGCCTTGTTCTAAAGCTCTTTGGGAACCGCTTGCGTAGCCCCACAGACCTGGGGGCTGCGGGCTTTCCTGCTGCCTTCAGCCTCAAAGCCACCCTTTCCCACTTGGCGCCGGGCCAGGGACAAAAATGGCCATACGGCTGGAGATGGGTCCCATGCTCAAAGAGCCAGCAGGGAAAACTATGCCTTGTTCTAAAGCTCTTTGGGAACCCCTTGCTTGGCCACACAGACCTGGGGGCTGCAGGCTTTGCTGCTGCCTTCAGCCTCAAAACCACCCTATGCCACTACGCACCGCGTCAGGCACAAAAATAGCCATACGGCTGGAGATGGGTCCCCCGCCCAAAGAGCCAGCAGGGAAAACTATGCCTTGTTCTAAAGGTCTTTGGGAACCGCTTGCGTAGCCCCACAGACCTGGGGGCTGCAGGCTTTCCTGCTGTCTTCAGCCTCAAAGCCACCCTTTCCCACTTGGCGCCCTATCAGGCACAAAAATGGCCTATGGGTGGAGATGGGTCCCATGCCCAAAGAGCCAGCAGGGAAAACTATGCCTTGTTCTAAAGCTCTTTGGGAACCGCTTGCGTAGCCCCACAGACCTGGGGGCTGCGGGCTTTCCTGCTGCCTTCAGCGTCGATACCACCATTTCCCACTTGGCGCTGCGCCATGCACAAAAATGGCAATACGGCTGGAGATGGGTCCCCCGCCCAAAGAGCCAGCAGGGAAAACTATGCCTTGTTCTAAAACTCTTTGGGAACCGCTTGCGTAGCCCCACACACCTGGGGGCTGCGGGCTTTCCTGCTGTCTTCAGCCTCAAAGCAACCCTTTCTCACTTGGCGCCCTATCAAGCACAAAAATGGCCTATGGCTGGACATGGGTCCCATGCCCAAAGAGCCAGCAGGGAAAACTATGCCTTGTTCTAAAGCTCTTTGGGAACCGCTTGCGTAGCCCCACACACCTGGGGGCTGCGGGCTTTCCTGCTGCCTTCAGCCTCAAAACCACCCTTTCCCACTTGGCCCCCGGCCAGGCACAAAAATGGCCATATGTCTGCAGATGGGTCCCCTGCCCAAGGAGCCAGCAGGGAAAACTATGCCTTGTTCTAAAGCTCTTTGGGAACCGCTTGCTTGGCCCCACAGACGTGGGGGCTGCAGGCTTTCTTGCTGCCTTCAGCCTCGACAGCACACTTTCCCATTTGGCACCGCGTCAGGCACAAAAATGGCCTATGGCTGGAGATGGGTCCCATGCCCAAAGAGCCAGCAGGGAAAACTATGCCTTGTTCTAAAGCTCTTTGGGAACCGCTTGCGTAGCCCCACAGACCTGGGGCTGTGGGGTTTCCTGCTGTCTTCAGCCTCAAAACCACCCTTTCCCACTTGGCACCGCGCCAGGCACAAAAATGGCCTATGGCTGGAGATGGGTGCCCCGCCCAAAGAGCCAGCAGGGAAAACTATGCCTTGTTCTAAAGCTCTTTTGGAACCACTTGCGTAGCCCCACAGACCTGGGGGCTGTGGGCCTTCCTGCTGCCTTCAACCTCGACACCACCCTTTCCCACTTGGCCCCTGGCCAGGCACAAAAATGGCCATACGGCTGGAGATGGGTCCCCCGCCCAAAGAGCCAGCAGGGAAAACTATGCCTTGTTCTAAAGCTCTTTGGGAACCGCTTGCGTAGCCCCACAGACCTGGGGGCTGCAGGCTTTGCTCCTGCCTTCAGCCTCAAAACCACCCTTTCCCACTTGGCGCCGCGCCAGGCACAAAAATGGCCATACGGCTGGAGATGTGTCGACCGCCCAAAGAGCCAGCAGGGAAAACTATGCCTTGTTCTAAAGCTCTTTGGGAACCGCTTGCGTAGCCCCACAGACCTGGGGGCTGCGGGCTTTGCTGCTGCCTTCAGCCTCAAAGCCACCCTTTCCCACTTGGCGCCGCGCCAGGCACAAAAATGGCCATACGGCTGGAGATGGGTCGACCGCCCTAAGAGCCAGCAGGGAAAACTATGCCTTGTTCTAAAGCTCTTTGGGAACCGCTTGCTTGGCCCCACAGACCTGGGGGCTGCGGGCTTTCCTGCTGCCTTCAGCCTCGACACCACCCTTTCCCACTTGGCACCGCGCCAGGCAGAAAAATGGCCATACGGCTGGAGATGGGTCCCCCGCCCAAAGAGCCAGCAGGGAAAACTATGCCTTGTTCTAAAGCTCTTTGGGAACCGCTTGCGTAGCCCCACAGACCTGGGGGCTGCAGGCTTTGCTGCTGCCTTCAGCCTCGACACCACCCTTTCCCACTTGGCACTGCGCCAGGCACAAAAATGGCCATACGGCTGGAGATGGGTCCCCCGCCCAAAGAGCCAGCAGGGAAAACTATGCCTTGTTCTAAAGCTCTTTGGGAACCACTTGCGTAGCCCCACAGACCTGGGGGCTGCGGGCTTTCCTGCTGCCTTCCGCCTCGACACCACCCTTTCCCACTTGGCACTGCGCCAGGCACAAAAATGGCCTATGGCTGAAGATGGGTCCCCCGCCCAAAGAGCCAGCAGGGAAAACTATGCCTTGTTCTAAAGCTCTTTGGGAACCGCTTGCGTAGCCCCACAGAACTGGGGGCTGTGGGCTTTCCTGCTGCCTTCAGCCTCGACACCACCCTTTCCCACTTGGCGCCGCGCCAGGCACAAAAATGGCCATACGGCTGGAGATGGGTCCCCCGCCCAAAGAGCCAGCAGGGAAAACTATGCCTTGTTCTAAAGCTCTTTGGGAACCGCTTGCGTAGCCCCACAGACCTGGGGGCTGGAGCCTTTGCTGCTGCCTTCAGCCTCAAAACCACCCTTTCCCACTTGGCGCCGCGCCAGGCACAAAAATGGCCTATGGCTGGAGATGGGTCCCCCGCCCAACGAACAAGCAGGGAAAACTATGCCTTGTTCTAAAGCTCTTTGGGAACCGCTTGCGTAGCCCCACAGACCTGGGGGCTGCAGGCTTTCCTGCTGCCTTCAGCCTCAAAGCCACCCTTTCCCACTTGGAGCTACGCCAGGCACAAAAATGGCCATACGGCTGGAGATGGGTCCCCCGCCCAAAGAGCCAGCAGGGAAAACTATGCCTTGTATTAAATCTCTTTGGGAACCACTTGCGTAGCCCAACAGACCTGGGGGCTGCGGGCTTTCCTGCTGCCTTCAGCCTCGACACCACCCTTTCCCACTTGGCGCCACGCCAGGCACAAAAATGGCCATACGGCTGGAGATGGGTCCCCCGCCCAAAGAGCCAGCAGGGAAAACTATGCCTTGTTCTAAAGCTCTTTGGGAACCGCATGCGTAGCCCAACAGATCTTGGGCCTGTGGGCTTTCCTGCTGCCTTCAGCCTAGACAACACCCTTTCCCACTAGGTGCCTCGCCACGCACACAAATGGCCATACGGCTGGAGATGGGTCCCATGCCCAAGGAGCCAGCAGGGAAAACTATGCCTTGTTCTAAAGCTCTTTGGGAACCGCTTGCTTGGCCCCACAGACCTGGGGGCTGCAGGCTTTCTTGCTGCCTTCAGCCTCGACAGCACACTTTCCCTTTTGGCACCGCGTCAGGCACAAAAATGGCCTATGGATGGAGATGGGTGCCCCGCCCAAAGAGCCAGCAGGGAAAACTATGCCTTGTTCTAAAGCTCTTTCAGAACCGCTTGCGTAGCCCCCAGACCTGGTGGCTGCAGGCTTTCTTGCTGCCTTCAGCCTCGACAGCACACTTTCCCACTTGGCACCGCGTCAGTCACAAAAATGGCCTATGGCTGGAGATGGGTCCCCTGCCCAAGGAGCCAGCAGGGAAAACTATGCCTTGTTCTAAAGCTCTTTGGGAACCGCTTGCGTAGCCCCACAGACCTGGGGGCTGCGGGATTTCCTGCTGCCTTCAGCCTCGACACCACCCTTTCCCACTTGGCGCCGCGCCAGGCTCAAAATTGGCCATACGGCTGGAGATGGGTCCCCCACCCAAAGAGTCAGCAGGGAAAACTATGCCTTGTTCTAAAGCTCTTTGTGAACCGCTTGGATAGCCCCACAGACCTGGGGGCTGCAGGCTCTCCTGCTGCCTTCAGCCTCGACACCACCCTTTCCCACTTGGCGCCGCGCCAGGCACAAAAATGGCCATACGGCTGGAGATGGGTCCCCCGCCCAGAGAGCCAGCAGGGAAAACTATGCCTTGTTCTAAAGCTCTTTGGGAACCGCTTGCGTAGCCCCACAGACCTGGGGGCTGCGGGATTTCCTGCTGCCTTCAGACTCGACACCACCCTTTCCCACTTGGCGCCGCGCCAGGCACAAAAATGGCCATACGGCTGGAGATGGGTGCCCCGCCCAAAGAGCCAGCAGGGAAAACTATGCCTTGTTCTAAAGCTCTTTGGGAACCGCTTGCGTAGCCCCACAGACCTGGGGGCTGCGGGCTTTCCTGCTGCCTTCAGCCTCGACAACACCCTTTCCCACTTGGCGCCGCGCCAGGCACAAAAATAGCTATACGGCTGGAGATGGGTCCCCTGCCCAAGGAGCCAGCAGGGAAAACTATGCCTTGTTCTAAAGCTCTTTCAGAACCGCTTGCGTAGCCCCCAGACCTGGGGGCTGCAGGCTTTCTTGCTGCCTTCAGCCTCGACAGCACACTTTCCCACTTGGCGCCGCGCCAGGCACAAAAATGGCCTATGGCTGGAGATGGGTACCCCGCCCAAGGAGCCAGCAGGGAAAACTATGCCTTGTTCTAAAGCTCTTTCAGAACCGCTTGCGTAGCCCCACAGACCTGGGGGCTGCGGGCTTTCCTGCTGCCTTTAGCCTCGACACCACCCTTTCCCACTTGGCGCCGCGCCAGGCACAAAAATGGCCATACGGCTGGAGATGTGTCGACCGCCCAAAGAGCCAGCAGGGAAAACTATGCCTTGTTCTAAAGCTCTTTGGGAACCGCTTGCGTAGCCCCACAGACCTGGCGGCTGCGGGCTTTGCTGCTGCCTTCAGCCTCGACACCACCCTTTCCCACTTGGCGCCGCGCCAGGCACAAAAATGGCCATACGGCTGGAGATGGGTCCCCCGCCCTAAGAGCCAGCAGGGAAAACTATGCCTTGTTCTAAAGCTCTTTGGGAACCGCTTGCTTGGCCCCACAGACCTGGGGGCTGCGGGCTTTGCTGCTGCCTTCAGCCTCGACACCACCCTTTCCCACTTGGCCCCGCGCCAGGCACAAAAATGGCCATACGGCTGGAGATGGGTCCCCCGCCCAAAGAGCCAGCAGGGAAAACTATGCCTTGTTCTAAAGCTCTTTGGGAACCGCTTGCGTAGCCCCACAGACCTGGGGGCTGCAGGCTCTCCTGCTGCCTTCAGACTCAAAGCCACCCTTTCCCACTTGGCCCCGCGCCAGGCACAAAAATGGCCTATGGCTGGAGATGGGTCCCCTGCCCAAAGAGCCAGCAGGGAAAACTATGCCTTGTTCTAAAGCTCTTTGGGAACCACTTGCGTAGCGCCACAGACCTGGGGGCTGCAGGCTTTCCTGCTGCCTTCAGCCTCGACACCACCCTTTCCCACTTGGCACTGCGCCAGGCACAAAAATGGCCATACGGCTGGAGATGGGTCCCCCGCCCAAAGAGCCAGCAGGGAAAACTATGCCTTGTTCTAAAGCTCTTTGGGAACCACTTGCGTAGCCCCACAGACCTGGGGGCTGCGGGCTTTCCTGCTGCCTTCAGCCTCGACACCACCCTTTCCCACTTGGCACTGCGCCAGGCACAAAAATGGCCTATGGCTGGAGATGGGTCCCCCGCCCAAAGAGCCAGCAGGGAAAACTATGCCTTGTTCTAAAGCTCTTTGGGAACCGCTTGTGTAGCCCCACAGACCTGGGGGCTGCGGGCTTTCCTGCTGCCTTTAGCCTCGACACCACCCTTTCCCACTTGGCGCCGCGCCAGGCACAAAAATGGCCATACGGCTGGAGATGTGTCGACCGCCCAAAGAGCCAGCAGGGAAAACTATGCCTTGTTCTAAAGCTCTTTGGGAACCGCTTGCGTAGCCCCACAGACCTGGCGGCTGCGGGCTTTGCTGCTGCCTTCAGCCTCGACACCACCCTTTCCCACTTGGCGCCGCGCCAGGCACAAAAATGGCCATACGGCTGGAGATGGGTCCCCCGCCCTAAGAGCCAGCAGGGAAAACTATGCCTTGTTCTAAAGCTCTTTGGGAACCGCTTGTGTAGCCCCACAGACCTGGGGGCTGCAGGCTTTGCTCCTGCCTTCAGCCTCAAAGCCACCCTTTCCCACTTGGCGCTACGCCAGGCACAAAAATGGCCATACGGCTGGAGATGGGTCCCCCGCCCAAAGAGCCAGCAGGGAAAACTATGCCTTGTTCTAAATCTCTTTGGGAACCACTTGCGTAGCCCAACAGACCTGGGGGCTGCGGGCTTTCCTGCTGCCTTCAGCCTCAAAGCCACCCTTTCCCACTTGGCGCCACGCCAGGCACAAAAATGGCCATACGGCTGGAGATGGGTCCCCCGCCCAAAGAGCCAGCAGGGAAAACTATGCCTTGTTCTAAAGCTCTTTGGGAACCACTTGCGTAGCCCCACAGACCTGGGGGCTGCGGGCTTTCCTGCTGCCTTCAGCCTCGACACCACCCTTTCCCACTTGGCGCCGCGCTAGGCACAAAAATGGCCTATGGCTGGAGATGGGTCCCCCGCCCAACGAACAAGCAGGGAAAACTATGCCTTGTTCTAAAGCTCTTTGGGAACCGCTTGCGTAGCCCCACAGACCTGGGGGCTGCAGGCTTTCCTGCTGCCTTCAGCCTCAAAGCCACCCTTTCCCACTTGGCGCTACGCCAGGCACAAAAATGGCCATACGGCTGGAGATGGGTCCCCCGCCCAAAGAGCCAGCAGGGAAAACTATGCCTTGTTCTAAATCTCTTTGGGAACCACTTGCGTAGCCCAACAGACCTGGGGGCTGCGGGCTTTCCTGCTGCCTTCAGCCTCAAAGCCACCCTTTCCCACTTGGCGCCACGCCAGGCACAAAAATGGCCATACGGCTGGAGATGGGTCCCCCGCCCAAAGAGCCAGCAGGGAAAACTATGCCTTGTTCTAAAGCTCTTTGGGAACCGCTTGTGTAGCCCCACAGACCTGGGGGCTGCAGGCTTTGCTCCTGCCTTCAGCCTCAAAGCCACCCTTTCCCACTTGGCGCTACGCCAGGCACAAAAATGGCCTATGGCTGGAGATGGGTCCCCCGCCCAACGAACAAGCAGGGAAAACTATGCCTTGTTCTAAAGCTCTTTGGGAACCGCTTGCGTAGCCCCAAAGACCTGGGGGCTGCAGGCTTTCCTGCTGCCTTCAGCCTCAAAGCCACCCTTTCCCACTTGGCGCTACGCCAGGCACAAAAATGGCCATACGGCTGGAGATGGGTCCCCCGCCCAAAGAGCCAGCAGGGAAAACTATGCCTTGTTCTAAATCTCTTTGGGAACCACTTGCGTAGCCCAACAGACCTGGGGGCTGCGGGCTTTCCTGCTGCCTTCAGCCTCAAAGCCACCCTTTCCCACTTGGCGCCACGCCAGGCACAAAAATGGCCATACGGCTGGAGATGGGTCCCCCGCCCAAAGAGCCAGCAGGGAAAACTATGCCTTGTTCTAAAGCTCTTTGGGAACCGCATGCGTAGCCCAACAGATCTTGGGCCTGTGGGCTTTCCTGCTGCCTTCAGCCTAGACAACACCCTTTCCCACTAGGTGCCTCGCACGCACACAAATGGCCATACGGCTGGAGATGGGTCCCCTGCCCAAGGAGCCAGCAGGGAAAACTATGCCTTGTTCTAAAGCTCTTTGGGAACCGCTTGCTTGGCCCCACAGACGTGGGGGCTGCAGGCTTTCTTGCTGCCTTCAGCCTCGACAGCACACTTTCCCTTTTGGCACCGCGTCAGGCACAAAAATGGCCTATGGATGGAGATGGGTCCCATGCCCAAAGAGCCAGCAGGGAAAACTATGCCTTGTTCTAAAGCTCTTTCAGAACCGCTTGCGTAGCCCCCAGACCTGGTGGCTGCAGGCTTTCTTGCTGCCTTCAGCCTCGACAGCACACTTTCCCACTTGGCACCGCGTCAGTCACAAAAATGGCCTATGGCTGGAGATGGGTCCCCTGCCCAAGGAGCCAGCAGGGAAAACTATGCCTTGTTCTAAAGCTCTTTGGGAACCGCTTGCGTAGCCCCACAGACCTGGGGGCTGCGGGCTTTCCTGCTGCCTTCAGCCTCGACACCACCCTTTCCCACTTGGCGCCGCGCCAGGCTCAAAAATGGCCATACGGCTGGAGATGGGTCCCCCACCCAAAGAGTCAGCAGGGAAAACTATGCCTTGTTCTAAAGCTCTTTGTGAACCGCTTGGATAGCCCCACAGACCTGGGGGCTGCAGGCTCTCCTGCTGCCTTCAGCCTCGACACCACCCTTTCCCACTTGGCGCCGCGCCAGGCACAAAAATGGCCTATGGCTGGAGATTGGTGCCCCGCCCAAAGAGCCAGCAGGGAAAACTATGCCTTGTTCTAAAGCTCTTTGGGAACCGCTTGCGTAGCCCCACAGACCTGGGGGCTGCGGGCTTTCCTGCTGCCTTCAGCCTCGACAACACCCTTTCCCACTTGGCGCCGCGCCAGGCACAAAAATAGCTATACGGCTGGAGATGGGTCCCATGCCCAAAGAGCCAGCAGGGAAAACTATGCCTTGTTCTAAAGCTCTTTCAGAACCGCGTGCGTAGCCCCCAGACCTGGGGACTGCAGGCTTTCTTGCTGCCTTCAGCCTCGACAGCACACTTTCCCACTTGGCACCGCGTCAGTCACAAAAATGGCCTATGGCTGGAGATGGGTCCCCCGCCCAAGGAGCCAGCAGGGAAAACTATGCCTTGTTCTAAAGCTCTTTCAGAACCGCTTGCGTAGCCCCACAGACCTGGGGGCTGCAGGCTTTGCTCCTGCCTTCAGCCTCAAAGCCACCCTTTCCCACTTGGCGCTACGCCAGGCACAAAAATGGCCATACGGCTGGAGATGGGTCCCCCGCCCAAAGAGCCAGCAGGGAAAACTATGCCTTGTTCTAAATCTCTTTGGGAACCACTTGCGTAGCCCAACAGACCTGGGGGCTGCGGGCTTTCCTGCTGCCTTCAGCCTCAAAGCCACCCTTTCCCACTTGGCACTGCGCCAGGCACAAAAATGGCCATACGGCTGGAGATGGGTCCCCCGCCCAAAGAGCCAGCAGGGAAAACTATGCCTTGTTCTAAAGCTCTTTGGGAACCGCTTGCGTAGCCCCACAGACCTGGGGGCTGCAGGCTTTCCTGCTGCCTTCAGCCTCAAAGCCACCCTTTCCCACTTGGCGCCACGCCAGGCACAAAAATGGCCATACGGCTGGAGATGGGTCCCCCGCCCAAAGAGCCAGCAGGGAAAACTATGCCTTGTTCTAAAGCTCTTTGGGAACCGCATGCGTAGCCCAACAGATCTTGGGCCTGTGGGCTTTCCTGCTGCCTTCAGCCTAGACAACACCCTTTCCCACTAGGTGCCTCGCACGCACACAAATGGCCATACGGCTGGAGATGGGTCCCCTGCCCAAGGAGCCAGCAGGGAAAACTATGCCTTGTTCTAAAGCTCTTTGGGAACCGCTTGCTTGGCCCCACAGACCTGGGGGCTGCAGGCTTTCTTGCTGCCTTCAGCCTCGACAGCACACTTTCCCTTTTGGCACCGCGTCAGGCACAAAAATGGCCTATGGATGGAGATGGGTCCCATGCCCAAAGAGCCAGCAGGGAAAACTATGCCTTGTTCTAAAGCTCTTTGGGAACCGCTTGCGTAGCCCCACAGACCTGGGGGCTGCAGGCTTTGCTGCTGCCTTCAGCCTCAAAACCACCCTTTCCCACTTGGCACCGCGCCAGGCTCAAAAATGGCCTATGGCTGGAGATGGGTGCCCCGCCCAAAGAGCCAGCAGGGAAAACTATGCCTTGTTCTAAAGCTCTTTGGGAACCGCTTGCGTAGCCCCACAGACCTGGGGGCTGCGGGCTTTCCTGCTGCCTTCAGCCTCGACAACACCCTTTCCCACTTTCGCCGCGCCAGGCACAAAAATAGCTATACGGCTGGAGATGGGTCCCATGCCCAAAGAGCCAGCAGGGAAAACTATGCCTTGTTCTAAAGCTCTTTCAGAACCGCTTGCGTAGCCCCCAGACCTGGGGGCTGCAGGCTTTCTTGCTGCCTTCAGCCTCGACAGCACACTTTCCCACTTGGCACCGCGTCAGTCACAAAAATGGCCTATGGCTGGAGATGGGTCCCCTGCCCAAGGAGCCAGCAGGGAAAACTATGCCTTGTTCTAAAGCTCTTTGGGAACCGCTTGCGTAGCCCCACAGACCTGGGGGCTGCGGGCTTTCCTGCTGCCTTCAGCCTCAAAGCCACCCTTTCCCACTTGGCGCCGCGCCAGGCTCCAAAATGGCCATACGGCTGGAGATGGGTCCCCCACCCAAAGAGTCAGCAGGGAAAACTATGCCTTGTTCTAAAGCTCTTTGTGAACCGCTTGGATAGCCCCACAGACCTGGGGGCTGCAGGCTCTCCTGCTGCCTTCAGCCTCGACACCACCCTTTCCCACTTGGCGCCGCGCCAGGCACAAAAATGGCCTATGGCTGGAGATGGGTCCCATGCCCAAAGAGCCAGCAGGGAAAACTATGCCTTGTTCTAAAGCTCTTTGGGAACCGCTTGCGTAGCCCCACAGACCTGGGGGCTGCGGGATTTCCTGCTGCCTTCAGACTCGACACCACCCTTTCCCACTTGGCGCCGCGCCAGGCACAAAAATGGCCATACGGCTGGAGATGGGTGCCCCGCCCAAAGAGCCAGCAGGGAAAACTATGCCTTGTTCTAAAGCTCTTTGGGAACCGCTTGCGTAGCCCCACAGACCTGGGGGCTGCGGGCTTTCCTGCTGCCTTCAGCCTCGACAACACCCTTTCCCACTTGGCGCCGCGCCAGGCACAAAAATAGCTATAGGGCTGGAGATGGGTCCCATGCCCAAAGAGCCAGCAGGGAAAACTATGCCTTGTTCTAAAGCTCTTTCAGAACCACTTGCGTAGCCCCCAGACCTGGGGGCTGCAGGCTTTCTTGCTGCCTTCAGCCTCGACAGCACACTTTCCCACTTGGCGCCGCGCCAGGCTCAAAAATGGCCATACGGCTGGAGATGGGTCCCCCACCCAAGGAGCCAGCAGGGAAAACTATGCCTTGTTCTAAAGCTCTTTGGGAACCGCTTGCGTAGCCCCACAGACCTGGGGGCTGCGGGCTTTCCTGCTGCCTTCAGCCTCGACACCACCCTTTCCCACTTGGCGCCGCGCCAGGCTCAAAAATGGCCATACGGCTGGAGATGGGTCCCATGCCCAAAGAGCCAGCAGGGAAAACTATGCCTTGTTCTAAAGCTCTTTGGGAACCGCTTGCGTAGCCCCACAGACCTGGGGGCTGCGGGATTTCCTGCTGCCTTCAGACTCGACACCACCCTTTCCCACTTGGCGCCGCGCCAGGCACAAAAATGGCCATACGGCTGGAGATGGGTCCCCCGCCCAAAGAGCCAGCAGGGAAAACTATGCCTTGTTCTAAAGCTCTTTGGGAACCGCTTGCGTAGCCCCACAGACCTGGGGGCTGCGGGCTTTCCTGCTGCCTTCAGCCTCAAAACCACCCTTTCCCACTTGGCGCCGCGCCAGGCACAAAAATGGCCATACGGCTGGAGATGGGTTCCCCGCTGAAGGAGCCAGCAGGGAAAACTATGCCTTGTTCTAAAGCTCTTTGGGAACCGCTTGCGTAGCCCCACAGACCTGGGGGCTGTGGGCTTTCCTGCTGCCTTCAGCCTCGACACCACCCTTTCCCACTTGGCGCCACGCCAGGCACAAAAATGGCCATACGGCTGGAGATGGGTCCCCCGCCCAAAGAGCCAGCAGGGAAAACTTTGTCTACAGTCAGTCAAGGTCGACGTACTCAACACTGATAAGAAAGATCACATGTGTTCTTGTGGTGAGGGATATCAAGTGGAAATCCTTCTCGCGGAGTGATCAAGCGATTTAAACTTTTCATCATAATCCAAAGTCTAACATGCAAAACAATTGTCTAAGCAAAGCACAATACAGTGAGTATTAGTAAAACAACAACAGAGTGAAGCATCTTGTTATAAAGTCCTGTAACTGTCGGTGACCATCCAAAAAGAGGATCTCCCCATCTATGTCCTTCGCCTCTCTTCACTCTTTCCAACGCTTGGTGTATTTCTTCAACCTGATGATGGACGGTAATCAAAGTTGTCTGTCTATTTTCTTGGGCCTCTTTCAAGAGTCGCTTCAATTCATTGTGTTTTAGCAGCTTCTTCACCAGGGAGAGATTCATTCCGATAGGGGCAGGCAACAATCTCGAATCAACGTATAATTAGGTTGTAGCAATTGAAAAGACGTAACAGGAGCTTAATAATTGAAGTCGCATCCCGTAACTTTGTGTTAGTAAAGTTCAAACACAAAGATTTGAGTGATTACTATGTCATCTCTGAATACAAGACTACAGGGAGACCTCATGCTAACGCACCCTTTCCCAATATAGTCAAGCACAGTCTCTGGGGTTTCATCGGGATGTGTCTCAAAGTGACAAACATTCTGGTTGGTGTCAAGACAAAGGTCTTGTGCTTTGAGAGTATTACTCTCACAAATGAATCCTTGTTGGTCTCGTGAAACGCATGCGTCAACATCAGCAGTTTGCCATTTAGTCTCATTTTGTCGTGCCCAACCTCTGTGCTGTGTTGGATAGAGTAGAGCTCCTTGGTGATTCAACCCCAGTGCGATGATTGGGTATATGGTGGATACTGAGGCATTGCGTATCGTTAAGACAAAAGCTGTGGCTTTGCTCTCAGTGGGATCGTAGGTGAAATTAACCAGATAACACCTGGACTGAAATTTTTTCTCAAATTCAATTGCGTTATCCCATATTACTTTTCGAATTTCGGTGGGCAAGGTGCCTTCTTCACCTTCCCTTATGATTGCGGCTGTCATAGATTGCATCCACAATTGGGCTTGGATACAACTAAGAGCCAAGGAAACATTGGTTTGAGTTGTACCAAGTGCATCTGTGATCAGCTGATGGTCTTTTTCACCCGTTTCTTCCCATTGAGGCAATATATTCGATAAAAGCCGTTGGTGGTTTCCCAATGCTAATAGAGAGGACTGTAGGGGACGTCTTAATTTGTCCAGATCAGTAGCGGTTGTGACTAGTTTGTTGGCAAGTATCTCAGCATCTATACTATTCAAGACTCCCAGGCCTGTTCCTAAGATACCAGTCGCATCCCTCTTCCGTCCGTGTGAAGTGGCAAGAGTTCGTTTGCGTAACCATGCTGACCATTCTGCATAAGATGTACTCAGGAATGGTAAGCAGGTGGGTTTGATCGCAGAGATTTTAATCTGCATTGACAATTCTGCTCGTTTGAGGGAATATGTGGGATTAAACAGTACCTGTTGTTGACCTGTGTGTGTTTAATAACGTAAGGGCCAATGTTGAAAATGTAAGGAGTTAGTCTAATGGAGGGCTTAGAAAAGAGAGAGGTGTTTTTTTTTTTTCTCTTAGAAGAGAGAGCCTTTGAGAGTTTGTGGGGTGTAGGTTCTGGATTCATTTCAGCAAGTTCAGGTGTATTTGAGTCAATCATAAATTCAAATAACAATTCTGTGCCCTTGTAGCCCCAAATACAGTACACTACTGTAGGTTTGATGAAAGTGAAATTGTGCCAGCAATCTGAATTTGGCGCCATAATTTTGTAACAATCAGTGTTGTATTTGTCCGCTTTGGTAGAGTCTACATAGATGGTTTTAATTACAGTTGGCCTGTGGTGATTAGACCCGTTGATAAATCGGCAACCAATGTGTGTTCTTGTGGAATAATTACTAAATTGGCCAAGAATACAAAAATACAGCATTGTTCACACATTAAGGAAAGTCATAAAATCAAGAGGCTTCTGAGGTAGAATACAGCCGCAGCTGGCACACGAAGAATGCAACAGCTGTGATTCCCTGTACAAGGTTGTTTGCGAAACTACACGAGGGATGGAACGGAACGCGCTTGTTCCGTGGCCTTCCCTTGTGACGAATAGCAGATATGGGGACGAGATGGTACTACGGAACTGATAAGCGGCTTACACGCCACCCGAGCCAACATTTCGTCAAATGTTGATGAAATGCTGTCCTTTTGTGCGAACTTTGCTCACCACAATGTACCAAAACACACCTCCATCCCGGAGGCTATCCGCCCCCGAGGTGTGAACACTCCTCCTTGAGTACATTAATCATAATAAAAGTACATATGACTAAAGTCACTCAAACTCCACTTTGAAGTTAAAAAAATAATATAAAAATAGCCCGAGAGGGGGAATGTCTGGGAAGACACCATCGCGAAGAATCCCACCGCTGTTTTCTGGGATCAGTCGACGGGCTGAGCCTTTCTTCCCCCTCATAAGGACGCCTTTGGGTAAGACTTTGATTACACCGAGTGCTTTCTCGGGGACTCTAGAAATTTCTCTAGAGAATCTCTACCCTACATTTATAGTCAGGCTGTATCGTTTATAATTTTGTCGCGCGTTTGTCTATTTAACAATGTCTTTATTTGCACGTGCTTTGCAGACAGTGTATTTATCACCGGCAATCCTAAAGAACCTGTATATCTGTTGTTTAAATAAACTGCACTGTTTCAGTAGCTAGTCGTTTCGCTTTCTCACTGAACGCGACCAAAACTTGAGAGAGGCCGTGCTGGTTCAGGAGCACGACTAGACTGAAGGTGCAGCCCACTATTAGTGTCTCCAAATCGTAATAGTTTAACACATAGTAAACGCGATTGGGCTGATAGTGCTGAATTGGGCATCACTCAGAATTGAAACCCAGCCGCACCTGGCCTCCCACCTCGGTGAGGAGTGTTAGAACGCAAGGGGGTTTATCTTCTGCCAAAACCGCTTGGCCCCGTTTCACGCAACAGAATTTGGCGTAGTCGGCAGGATTGCCATGGATAAACTGCTGCAAAAATATGATTGTGCCCCTTCCCAGGGTGGGAAGGAGTGGGCCCAAAAATTTTGGAAGGATGAAGAGAAAGTGGTGGAACGTATTGAAGAGCGTCGGGTTTCACAGAAGCTCAGAGCGGGGAAAGGCAAGGGTGTGATTTGTGCTGTGTTAGGCGCCTGTTTATCTTGTGCACAACAAGAAGCTAGAGAAACCCCCGCTCCTAATCTGATTTCAGCTGTAGAATATGCAACCCTGAAATCGGAGAATGAGGTGCTGAAGTCATCATTAGCCTTGCAAAAGGAGACAGGAGAAAGATTAAGAACTCAAGTCGATAAGCTTGTGAGTGAGAATGAATGTTTAGGAAACCGGAATGCTCAACTTGGGAGTGAAAATCGCCAACTTAAAATGTTATTGAAAGGGTGACCGGGCTCTTAGATAAAATGCAGCCCTCGACCCAGGTCCAACAGATTCGTAAGTTAATGTGTTATCCAAATTCCGGAACCCAGACCGGAGATTTTTTTGTCTAATAGTGAGGATGACGAAGAAGATGAGGAGGAAAGGACTTTTACTTTGAAATCCCAAGTTTTTCCTTTACGTCCTCTGGTTAAAACTGAAACTGCAGTTGATGATGGTGATGAAATTCACACCACTGTGCGTACCGTTCCATGGACACCAACCGAGTTAACAAAAATAAGGGAGAAATATTCGAGGCGACCAGAAGAGTCAGCTGTTGAGTACGTGTGGCGAGTTTCTTCTGAAGGGGGGGGCAGAATTATGCTGAGTGAGGAAGAAGCAGGAGACTCTTGGGGACCAGGAGTGTTTTTAACCACTATGCCTGGGGATCATAATTATTCCCTAACCGCTCGAGCAGCCTTTTGGGCAGGGGGTATGGATCCGCGAGAGAGGGGGGAGCCGTTAGAGATTAGAGCTACAGGCTACTCTGATCTGTTTGCGGCTGTACGGAAAGCAGCTTGTCTGCAAGCCATGTATGACAGAGAGGAATTTCGGAAATCCCCAATGTCAGCCCCTATCGACCCGGATCGATTAGCCCCTCTCATCCGTGGTCTTCCCGGTTGCCTGAAACCGTTCCTTGTTCGCACTCAAGATCGTATACGGGATGCTCAGGGTGCTCATGGGCGGGGCCGTCGTCACTACATGCCCACCTGGAATGTACAGGAAATAGATCAATATGGGCGCCGAATGGGCTGGGCCAGCCAAACTAGTGAGAAATCCTCCGAACACCCGCGAAAGGTTCGCCAAGTCCAAACTCACACTCAAAACCCTAAATCAGAGGGAAGGTTTAAGCCTGATAAGGACCGGAATGAGTTGTGGCGTAAAGCCCTACAATTAGGGGTGCCCCGACAATTCTTGCACGGTGACCCTACGGGAGATCTCCGTACGCTAGTCCAATCTCTACCTAGAAAGAATAATGCGGCTGGGGAGAAAAGTCTAACCAGAGAATCCCCAAGCCGTGAGAAAACTGTGCCTTCTGCACCGGAACATAACTTGATTGATTTGACAGAGTCCCAGCCACAACACTCCTATCCCCGGGGAGGGCACTGAGCAACCCTGTCGGGCAGGTACTAGCAATCCAATGGCGCTCTCATAAAGACTCCGAACCCGTTATTGTCATTCCTGTTGGACCCCGGAAGATATTGGTAAATTTTATTATTGATACCGGAGCCCAAATGTCTGCAATCACTAACGAAACAGCACAACTTCTAGGTATAAATCCCACCCGACGCAGAGTCAACTTCACAGGAATTGATGGTGTGGTAAAAACATGCCCCACTGCAAAAATTAACCTCTGGTTGCCGGGAGAGCAGCGAATGACTAGGGCAGAAGTGTTAGTGGGTGCCTCACGTAGACCCGACTCAAAGTGTCAGGGACCCGCACAGGAAGTTAAATTCCTGGGGGTCTGGTGGATTAAGGGAGCTGCTTCTGTCCCTCAGGATACCCTGAAAAAATAGAACATGGACAGAATCCTTCCAGCACGAAGGAGTTACAGCAGGTCCTGGGAACTTTAAGTTATTGGCGTAAACACATCCCTGGCTTTTCCATCATTGCTCGCCCCCTTCATAGCTTGCCAAAAAAGGGTAAATCCTGGGTGTGGACTGAACAACACACTAATGCTCTGCAATTACTAATAAAGGAGCTAAGGTTATTCCAACAACTTGGCCCCATACATCCAACTGACCCTGTCCATGTAGAATGGGGGCTCAGTGAACATGGTTCCCGTTGTAATTTATGGCAGAAGGGACCAGCAGGACCGGAGAGACCATTAGAATTTTGCTCACACTCCTTCAATGATACTGAATGCAGCTATTCAGACCTGGAGAAGGGTTTACTGTCCCTGGTGCGAGCGTTGCAACGAGCAGAGCAGATAAGAAGAGAACAGAGTGTGATCTTTCCTGGGACCTTTTCGCCTCCCAGATGTGGTCCTTAAAGGGACACCACCACCAGCTGGCATTGCCCAGAGACCTACAGTTCGAAAGTGGTATGCTTATTTAGAAGGCATTAATGAAATCAAGCCAGTCTCTGAAGGCAGTGTTAAAGTATCCAAGGCTACTTCACAAGGATACCAAAGGATATAGATGGTGCCCTATTGTTCCAATCCCCACCAAACAGACCATCTCCGATCCAAGAAGCACCTCCTTTGAGGGACAGCAGTGATCTTAGAGGAGTGTGGTTTACTGGTGCGTCATCTCACCGTTAAAAAAATAAGTGCAAATATAAGGCCGTAGCACTGGAAGTAACAACGGGAGAAAGAGCAATTGAAATAGGGGAGGGTAGGGGAACTCAGAGCTGTCCTACTAGCTGCACAACATGGAGCCACCTCCTTTTACGCTGAGTCATATGCTGTTCTTAAAGGAGCCACTGAATGGCTAGGACACTGGGCAGCCAACGATTGGCAGGTGAATAGAGTCCCAGTTTGGGAGACAGATAATTGGAAGCAACTGTTGGAAATAGGAGGACAGAGACCATTGCACGTTGCTTGGGTAAAAGGCCACGATCGTTCAAACTCGATCACTGCTCAGTTCAACCAACAGGTAGATGGCCTCACGCGGCTGCAACAAATTGACATTGTAGATGATGGTCGGGAATGGGAACGCTTACTTGAATCGTTACATGTTAAACGTGGCCGCACAGGCCGTCCTGACCTGTATCGGGAAGGTGGGTGGCTTGTGTCAGTTAAGCTGTGCGAACAAATAGTAACTGCCTGTTCACAATGTCGCCTACGACTCAGCAAAGATCATCCGAGTAAGGCGCCTCCCTTACACATGCGGGACAAGAAAGCGTTGTGGCATTCATGGCAGCTTGATTATATTGGGCCCTTGAGATCATCAGGTGGGAAAAGATATGTCCTGGTAGGAGTGGAGATTATCTCCAGCCTCAGTATGGCCAGCAGTTTCAAACCAGCTACGAGGGACAACACAGTGAAAGGCCTAACAGGGTGGTTCAGCACACTTCCCCTTCCCGACGAAATCCAGAGTGATAACGTTTCACACTTTACGGCTTCGGTGGTACAAGATTGGGCCAAGGAAGAAGGGATTCGATGGGTATTTCATACTCCCTGTTATCCCCAGGCTAATGGCATTGTTGAACGCACCAATAGATTGGTTAAGCGTTTTGCAAAAAGTCATGAACCTGGTTGGCATTTGCGATTGGATGATGCCATCTATCAACTAAATAACAAATGGAGTGGAGACGGCTGTCCTAAAATGAAAGCTTTCTGTGTACCTGCCAATATTATCTCGCCAAAGGCTGCCAATGAACCGGGAAAATACCCCGGAAGATTTCACCCTGGACTACCTGTGTTAGTGAAAATGCCTCAAAATGGGACGGTGCCAATGGTGCTAGCTACTCCCAAAAATCCCTATGCATGGGAAGCCAAGGATTGTTCAGGGAAGATACACCGGATCAGCACCCGGTGGACCGCACCTTCTTTTTAACCCCGTCGGTCGAATAAGACCGAGCAGATTTTCTTTTCCTTTATGTCTTACAGGAACCTTGGATGAGCTGTACAGACGGATTGGCCTACGCTACCTTTGAATGTCTCCAGGGAATCCTGACATTGAACCTGGCAATAATACTACTTTTATGATGTATGGCTATTTGGAGGCCCAAATTCTAAAATGACGAATTGGCAGATGGAATTGATGCTATTCAGTTTCACCTTTTTATTCCCTGTTGTTTGTAGTCAAAGAGACCCAGAGTGGCCATGGTCTCAAGCCTTTCTCGTCTATAATACAAGACTACAGGGAGACCTCATGCTAACGCACCCTTTCCCAATATAGTCAAGCACAGTCTCTGGGGTTTCATCGGGATGTGTCTCAAAGTGACAAACATTCTGGTTGGTGTCAAGACAAAGGTCTTGTGCTTTGAGAGTATTACTCTCACAAATGAATCCTTGTTGGTCTCGTGAAACGCATGCGTCAACATCAGCAGTTTGCCATTTAGTCTCATTTTGTCGTGCCCAACCTCTGTGCTGTGTTGGATAGAGTAGAGCTCCTTGATGATTCAACCCCAGTGCGATGATTGGGTATATGGTGGATACTGAGGCATTGCGTATCGTTAAGACAAAAGCTGTGGCTTTGCTCTCAGTGGGATCGTAGGTGAAATTAACCAGATACCACCAGGATTGAAATTTTCTCTCAAACTCAATTGCGTTATCCCATATTACTTTTCGAATTTCGGTGGGCAAGGTGCCTTCTTCACCTTCCCTTATGATTTATGAGTTTTTGCAAAACGCTTAACCAATCCGTTGGTGCATTCAACAATGCCATTAGCCTGAGGATAATAGGGAGTATGAAATACCCATCGAATCCCTTCTTCTTTGGCCCAATCTTGTACCACTGTAGCGGTAAAGTGTGAACCGTTATCACTTTGGATTTCCTCGGGAAGGGGAAGTGTGCTGAACCACCCTGTTAGGCCTTTCACTGTGTTGTCCCCAGCAGCTGATTTGAAGCCAGTGGCCATACTGAGGCTGGAGATAATCTCCACTCCGACTAGGACATATCTTTTCCCACCTGATGATCTCAAGGGCCCAATATAATCAATCTGCCATGAATGCCACAACATTTTCTTGTCCCGCATGTGTAAGGGAGGCGCCTTACTCGGATGATCTTTGCTGAGTCGTAGGCGACATTGTGACCAGGCAGTTACTACTTGTTCGCACAGCTTAACCGACACAGGCCACCCCCGGGCTAGACCTTCCTGATACAGATCAGCACGGCCTGTATGGCCAGGCTTAATATGTAACCATTCCCGACCATCATCTACAGTGTCAATTTGTTGTAGCCGCGTGAGGCTATCTACCTGTTGGTTGAACTGAGCAGTGATCGAGTTTGAACGATCGTGGCCTTTTACCCAAGCAATGTGCAATGGTCTCTGTCCTCCTATTTCCAACAGTTGCTTCCAACTGTCTGTCTCCCAGATTGGGACTCTATTCACCTGCCAATCATTGGCTGCCCAGTGTCCTAGCCATTCAGTGGCTCCTTTAAAAACAGCATATGAGTCAGTGTAAATGTAAGTAGCTCCATGTTGTGCAGCTAGTAGGACGGCTCTGAGTTCCCCTACTTGTGCCCTACCTTCTCCTGTTTCAATTGCTCTTTCCCCCGTTGCTACTTCCAGTGCTACGGCCTTGTATTTCCACTTGCTGTTCTCACGGTGAGATGACACACCAGTAAACCACACTCCTGTAAGATCACTGCCTGCTTTCAGAGGAGGTGCTTCTTGGATTGGAGATGGTCTGTTTGGTGGGGATTGGAACAATAGGGCACCATCTCTATCCTTCTGGAGCATGGATACTTTGATACTACCTTCAGAGACTGGCATGATATCATTAATGCCTTCTAAATAAGCATACCACTTTCGAACTGTGGGTTTCTGGGGAATGCCAGCTGGTGGTGGTGTCCCTTTAAGGACCACATCTGGGAGGCGAAAAGGGCCCCGAACAATCACGCTCTGTTGTCTCCTTATCTGCTCTGCTCGTTGCAATGCTCGCACCAGGGACAGTAAACCCTTCTCCAGGTCTGAATAGCTGCTCTCAGTATCATTAAAGGCGTGAGAGCTAAATTCTAATGGTCTCTCCGGTCCTGCTGGTCCCTTCTGGCATAAATTACAATGGGAACCATGTTCACTGAGCCCCCATTCTACATGGACAGGGTCAGTTGGATGTATGGGGCCAAGTTGTTGGAATAACCTTAGCTCTTTTATTAGCAATTCTAGTGCATTAGTGTGTTGTTCAGTCGACTCCCAGGATTTACCTTTTTTGAGCAAACAATAAAGGGGGCGAGCAATGATGGAAAAGCCAGGGATGTGTTTACGCTAATAACTTAAAGTTCCCAGGACTTGCTGTAACTCCTTCGTGCTGGAAGGATTCTGTCCATGTTCTATTTTTTCAGGGTATCCTGAGGGACAGAAGCAGCTCCCTTAATCCACCAGACCCCCAGGAATTTAACTTCCTGTGCGGGTCCCTGACACTTTGAGTCGGGAATTTCCAATCCCAAATCTGATAATGTTTTTCGGATGTTTTCCATCATGTCTTGTACACTTTCTTGGTTCTCTCCCCTATTAAGATGTCATCAATAATATATTGGTATACTGTACATCCCTGTGAAACAGGAATCTCTGATAGCACTTTAGCCAAAGCATTATGGGCAATAGTGGGGGAATGTTTGTATCCTTGTGGAAAGCGGTTAAAGGTATATTGCACTCCTTTCCATGTGAATGCAAACTGCGCTTTGTCCTGCTCAAGGAGGAGAATCATAAAAAAATATGTCTTTAAAATCTAAGGCAACCCTGCAAGGATGGGCAGCTCCTTTTATCATTGTCACAATTTCCGCGATATTCGGAACAGCAGCGGTCAGAGGTGCAGTGTTGGCGTTTAATTTTCCGTAATCTACTGTGAAACGCCATTGCCTTTTTGGTTTCTTTACTGGCCACACCGGTGAAAAATAAGGCGAGTGAATCCTCTTAATGATGTCCCTTTTTTCTAAATTTGATACCAATCTGTCTGCTCCTGCAACAGCAGTTGCAGGCAGTGGATACTACAGGACACCAGAGATTTTAGAGGGAGGGAAAAGTATGGAAGTTTCCAATAGACTCAATTTCACTGTGTCTATTACTTTTTCAAATCCTGCAAAACTTCACACTGTGGAGACATCATTAAGAAAAGTCATTAAGAAACCCTCGGACGGCAGGCTTTTGTGACGCCTTCAGCCTCAAAATCACCCTTTCCCACGTGGCGCCGCGCCAGGCACAAAAATGGCCATACGACTGGAGATGGGTCCCCTGCCAAAAGAGCCAGCAGGTAAAACTATGCCTTGTTCTAAAGCTCTTTGGGAACCGCTTGCGTAGCCCCACAGACCTGGGGGCTGCGGGCTTTCCTGCTGACTTCAGCCTCGACAACACCCTTTCCCACTTGGCGCCGCATCAGGCACAAAAATAGCCATACGACTGGAGATGGGTCCCCCGCCCAAAGAGCCAGCAGGGAAAACTATGCCTTGTTCTAAAGCTCTTTGGAAACCGCTTGCGTAGCCCCACAGACCTGGGGGCTGCAGGCTTTCCTGCTGCCTTCAGCCTCGACAGCACCCTTTCCCACTTGGCGCCGTGCCAGGCACAAAAATGGCCATACGGCTGGAGATGGGTCCCCTGCCAAAAGAGCCAGCAGGGAAAACTATGCCTTGTTCTAAAGCTCTTTGGGAACCGCTTGCGTAGCCCCACAGACCTGGGGGCTGCGGGCTTTCCTGCTGCCTTCAGCCTCAAAACCACCCTTTCCCACTACGCACCGCGCCAGGCACAAAAATGGCCATACGGCTGGAGATGGGTCCCCCGCCCAAAGAGCCAGCTGGGAAAACTATGCCTTGTTCTAAAGCTCTTTGGGAACCGCTTGCTTGGCCCTACAGACGTAGGGGCTGCGGGCTTTCCTGCTGCCTTCAGCCTCAAAACCACCCTATGCCACTACGCACCGCGTCAGGCACAAAAATAGCCATACGGCTGGAGATGGGTCCCCCACCCAAAGAGCCAGCAGGGAAAACTATGCCTTGTTCTAAAGCTCTTTGGGAACCGCTTGCGTAGCCCCACAGACCTGGGGGCTGCAGGCTTTCCTGCTGTCTTCAGCCTCAAAGCCACCCTTTCCCACTTGGCGCCCTATCAGGCACAAAAATGGCCTATGGGTGGAGATGGGTCCCATGCCCAAAGAGCCAGCAGGGAAAACTATGCCTTGTTCTAAAGCTCTTTGGGAACCACTTGCGTAGCCCCACAGACCTGGGGGCTGCGGGCTTTCCTGCTGCCTTCAGCCTCGATACCACCATTTCCCACTTGGCGCTGCGCCATGCACAAAAATGGCCATACGGCTGGAGATGGGTCCCCCGCCCAAAGAGCCAGCAGGGAAAACTATGCCTTGTTCTAAAGCTCTTTGGGAACCGCTTGCGTAGCCCCACAGACCTGGGGGCTGCGGGCTTTCCTGCTGCCTTTAGCCTCGACACCACCCTTTCCCTCTTGGCGCCGCGCCAGGCACAAAAATGGCCGTACGGCTGGAGATGGGTCCCCCGCCCAAAGGCCCAGCAGGGAAAACTATGCCTGGTTCTAAAGCTCTTTGGGAACCGCTTGCGTAGCCGCACAGACCTGGGGGCTGCGGGCTTTCCTGCTGCCTTCAGCCTCAAAGCCACCCTTTCCCACTTTGCGCCGGGCCAGGCACAAAAATGGCCATACGGCTGGAGATGGGTCCCCCGCCCAAAGAGCCAGCAGGGAAAACTATGCCTTGTTCTAAAGCTCTTTGGGAACCGCTTGCGTAGCCCCACAGACCTTGGGGCTGCGGGCTTTCCTGCTGCCTTCAGCCTCGACAGCACCCTTTCCCACTTGGCTTCGCGCCAGGCACAAAAATGGCCTATGGCTGGAGATGGGTCCCATGCCCTAAGAGCGAGCAGGGAAAACTATGCCTTGTTCTAAAGCTCTTTGGGAACCGCTTGCGTAGCCCCACAGACCTGGGGGCTGCGGGCTTTCCTGCTGCCTTCAGCCTCAAAGCCACCCTTTCCCACTTGGCGCCGGGCCAGGGACAAAAATGGCCATACGGCTGGAGATGGGTCCCATGCCCAAAGAGCCAGCAGGGAAAACTATGCCTTGTTCTAAAGCTCTTTGGGAACCGCTTGCTTGGCCCCACAGACCTGGGGGCTGCAGGCTTTGCTGCTGCCTTCAGCCTCGACACCACCCTTACCCACTTGGCGCCGCGCCAGGCACAAAAATGGCCATACGGCTGGAGATGGGTCCCCCGCCCAAAGAGCCAGCAGGGAAAACTATGCCTTGTTCTAAAGCTCTTTGGGAACCGCTTGCGTAGCCCCACAGACCTGGGGGCTGCGGGCTTTCCTGCTGCCTTCAGCCTCAAAGCCACCCTTTCCCACTTGGCGCCGTGCCAGGCACAAAAATGGCCATACGGCTGGAGATGGGTCCCCCGCCCAAAGAGCCAGCTGGGAAAACTATGCCTTGTTCTAAAGCTCTTTGGGAACCGCTTGCTTGGCCCCACAGACGTGGGGGCTGCGGGCTTTCCTGCTGCCTTCAGCCTCAAAACCACCCTATGCCACTACGCACCGCGTCAGGCACAAAAATAGCCATACGGCTGGAGATGGGTCCCCCACCCAAAGAGCCAGCAGGGAAAACTATGCCTTGTTCTAAAGCTCTTTGGGAACCGCTTGCGTAGCCCCACAGACCTGGGGGCTGCAGGCTTTCCTGCTGTCTTCAGCCTCAAAGCCACCCTTTCCCACTTGGCGCCCTATCAGGCACAAAAATGGCCTATGGGTGGAGATGGGTCCCATGCCCAAAGAGCCAGCAGGGAAAACTATGCCTTGTTCTAAAGCTCTTTGGGAACCGCTTGCGTAGCCCCACAGACCTTGGGACTGCGGGCTTTCCTGCTGCCTTCAGCCTCGACAGCACCCTTTCCCACTTGGCTTCGCGCCAGGCACAAAAATGGCCTATGGCTGGAGATGGGTCCCATGCCCTAAGAGCCAGCAGGGAAAACTATGCCTTGTTCTAAAGCTCTTTGGGAACCGCTTGCGTAGCACCACAGACCTGGGGGCTGCAGGCTTTGCTCCTGCCTTCAGCCTCAAAGCCACCCTTTCCCACCTGGCGCCGCGCCAGGCTCAAAAACGGCCATACGGCTGGAGATGGGTCCCCCGCCCAGAGAGCCAGCAGGGAAAACTATGCCTTGTTCTAAAGCTCTTTGGGAACCTCTTGCGTAGCCCCACAGACCTGGGGGCTGCGGGCTTTCCTGCTGTCTTCAGCCTCAAAGCAACCCTTTCCCACTTGGCGCCCTATCAAGCACAAAAATGGCCTATGGCTGGAGATGGGTCCCATGCCCAAAGAGCCAGCAGGGAAAACTATGCCTTGTTCTAAAGCTCTTTGGGAACCGCTTGCGTAGCCGCACAGACCTGGGGGCTGCGGGCTTTCCTGCTGCCTTCAGCCTCAAAACCACCCTTTCCCACTTGGCCCCCGGCCAGGCACAAAAATGGCCATACGGCTGGAGATGGGTCCCCCGCCCAAAGAGCCAGCAGGGAAAACTATGCCTTGTTCTAAAGCTCTTTGGGAACCGCTTGCGTAGCCCCACAGACCTGGGGGCTGCGGGCTTTCCTGCTGCCTTCAGCCTCAAAACCACCCTTTCCCACTTGGCGCTGCGCCAGGCACAAAAATGGCCATACGGCTGGAGATGGGTCCCCCGCCCAAAGAGCCAGCAGGGAAAATTATGCCTTGTTCTAAAGCTCTTTGGGAACCGCTTGCGTAGCCCCACAGACCTGGGGGCTGCGGGCTTTCCTGCTGCCTTTAGCCTCGACACCACCCTTTCCCACTTGGCGCCGCGCCAGGCTCAAAAATGGCCATACGGCTGGAGATGGGTCCCCCGCCCAGAGAGCCAGCAGCGAAAACTATGCCTTGTTCTAAAGCTCTTTGGGAACCGCTTGCGTAGCCCCACAGACCTGGGGGCTGCGGGCTTTCCTGCTGCCTTCAAGCCTCAAAGCCACCCTTTCCCACTGGGCGCCGGGCCAGGCACAAAAATGGCCTATGGCTGGAGATGGGTCCCCCGAACAAAGAGCCAGCAGGGAAAACTATGCCTTGTTCTAAAGCTCTTTGGGAACCACTTGCTTGGCCCCACAGACGTGGGGGCTGCGGGCTTTCCTGCTGCCTTCAGCCTCGACACCACCCTTTCCCACTTGGCGCCGCGCCAGGCACAAAAATGGCCATACGGCTGGAGATGGGTCCCCCGCCCAAAGAGCCAGCAGGGAAAACTATGCCTTGTTCTAAAGCTCTTTGGGAACCGCTTGCGTAGCCCCACAGACCTGGGGGCTGTGGGCTTTCCTGCTGCCTTCACCCTCAAAACCACCCTTTCCCACTTGGCACTGCTCCAGGCTCAAAAATGGCCATACGGCTGCAGATGGGTCCCCCGCCCAGAGAGCCAGCAGGGAAAATTATGCCTTGTTCTAAAGCTCTTTGGGAACCGCTTGCGTAGCCCCACAGACCTGGGGGCTGCAGTCTTTGCTGCTGCCTTCAGCCTCAAAGCCACCCTTTCCCACTTGGCGCCGGGCCAGGCACAAAAATGGCCATACGGCTGGAGATGGGTCCCCCGCCCAAAGAGCCAGCAGGGAAAACTATGCCTTGTTCTAAAGCTCTTTGGGAACCGCTTGCGTAGCCCCACAGACCTGGGGGCTGCAGGCTTTCCTGCTGCCTTCAGCCTCAAAGCCACCCTTTCCCACTTGGCGCCGTGCCAGGCACAAAAATGGCCATACGGCTGGAGATGGGTCCCCCGCCCAAAGAGCCAGCAGGGAAAACTATGCCTTGTTCTAAAGCTCTTTGGGAACCGCTTGCTTGGCCCCACAGACGTGGGGGCTGCAGTCTTTGCTGCTGCCTTCAGCCTCAACACCACCCTTTCCCACTTGGCGCCGGGCCAGGGACAAAAATGGCCATACGGCTGGAGATGGGTCCCCTGCCAAAAGAGCCAGCAGGGAAAACTATGCCTTGTTCTAAAGCTCTTTGGGAACCACTTGCGTAGCACCACAGACCTGGGGGCTGCAGGCTTTGCTCCTGCCTTCAGCCTCAAAGCCACCCTTTCCCACCTGGCGCCGCGCCAGTCTCAAAAATGGCCATACGGCTGGAGATGGGTCCCCGCCCAGAGAGCCAGCAGGGAAAACTATGCCTTGTTCTAAAGCTCTTTGGGAACCGCTTGCGTAGCCCCACAGACCTGGGGACTGCGGGCTTTCCTGCTGCCTTCAGCCTCGACACCACCCTTTCCTACTTGGCGCCGCGCCAGGCACAAAAATGGCCATACGGCTGGAGATGGGTCCCCCGCCCTAAGAGCCAGCAGGGAAAACTACGCCTTGTTCTAAAGCTCTTTGGGAACCGCTTGCATAGCCCCACAGACCTGGGGGCTGCAGGCTTTCCTGCTGTCTTCAGCCTCAAAGCCACCCTTTCCCACTTGGCGCCCTATCAGGCACAAAAATGGCCATACGGCTGGAGATGGGTCCCCCGCCCAAAGAGCCAGCAGGGAAAACTATGCCTTGTTCTAAAGCTCTTTGGGAACCGCTTGCGTAGCCCCACAGACCTGGGGGCTGCGGGCTTTCCTGCTGCCTTCAGCCTCGACACCAACCTTTCCCACTTGGCACCCTATCAGGCACAAAAATGGCCATACGGCTGGAGATGGGTCCCCCGCCCAAAGAGCCAGCAGGGAAAACTATGCCTTGTTCTAAAGCTCTTTGGGAACCTCTTGCGTAGCCCCACAGACCTGGGGGCTGCGGGCTTTGCTGCTGCCTTCAGCCTCAAAGCCACCCTTTCCCACTTGGCGCCGCGCCAGGCACAAAAATGGCCATACGGCTGGAGATGGGTCCCCCGCCCAAAGAGCCAGCAGGGAAAATTATGCCTTGTTCTAAAGCTCTTTGGGAACCGCTTGCGTAGCACCACAGACCTGGGGGCTGCGGGCTTTCCTGCTGCCTTTAGCCTCGACACAACCCTTTCCCACTTGGCGCCGCGCCAGGCTCAAAAATGGCCATACGGCTGGAGATGGGTCCCCCGCCCAAAGAGCCAGCAGGGAAAACTATGCCTTGTTCTAAAGCTCTTTGGGAACCGCTTGCGTAGCCCCACAGACCTGGGGGCTGCGGGCTTTCCTGCTGCCTTCAAGCCTCAAAGCCACCCTTTCCCACTGGGCGCCGGGCCAGGCACAAAAATGGCCTATGGCTGGAGATGGGTCCCCCGAACAAAGAGCCAGCAGGGAAAACTATGCCTTGTTCTAAAGCTCTTTGGGAACTGCTTGCGTAGCCCCACAGACCTGGGGGCTGCAGGCTTTCCTGCTGCCTTCAGCCTCAAAGCCACCCTTTCCCACTTGGCGCCCTATCAAGCACAAAAATGGCCTATGGCTGGAGATGGGTCCCATGCCCAAAGAGCCAGCAGGGAAAACTATGCCTTGTTCTAAAGCTCTTTGGGAACCGCTTGCTTGGCCCCACAGACGTGGGGGCTGCGGGCTTTCCTGCTGCCTTCAGCCTCGACACCACCCTTTCCCACTTGGCGCCGCGCCAGGCACAAAAATGGCCATACGGCTGGAGATGGGTCCCATGCCCAAAGAGCCAGCAGGGAAAACTATGCCTTGTTCTAAAGCTCTTTGGGAACCGCTTGCGTAGCCCCACAGACCTGGGGGCTGTGGGCTTTGCTGCTGCCTTCAGCCTCAAAGCCACCCTTTCCCACTTGGCGCTGCGCCAGGCACAAAAATGGCCATACGGCTGGAGATGGGTCCCCCGCCCAAAGAGCCAGCAGGGAAAACTATGCCTTGTTCTAAAGCTCTTTGGGAACCGCTTGCGTAGCCCCACAGACCTGGGGGCTGCGGGCTTTCCTGCTGCCTTCAGCCTCAAAACCACCCTTTCCCACTACGCACCGCGCCAGGCACAAAAATGGCCATACGGCTGGAGATGGGTCCCCCGCCCAAAGAGCCAGCTGGGAAAACTATGCCTTGTTCTAAAGCTCTTTGGGAACCGCTTGCGTAGCCCCACAGACGTGGGGGCTGCGGGCTTTCCTGCTGCCTTCAGCCTCAAAACCACCCTATGCCACTACGCACCGCGTCAGGCACAAAAATAGCCATACGGCTGGAGATGGGTCCCCCACCCAAAGAGCCAGCAGGGAAAACTATGCCTTGTTCTAAAGCTCTTTGGGAACCGCTTGCGTAGCCCCACAGACCTGGGGGCTGCAGGCTTTCCTGCTGTCTTCAGCCTCAAAGCCACCCTTTCCCACTTGGCGCCCTATCAGGCACAAAAATGGCCTATGGGTGGAGATGGGTCCCATGCCCAAAGAGCCAGCAGGGAAAACTATGCCTTGTTCTAAAGCTCTTTGGGAACCGCTTGCGTAGCCCCACAGACCTGGGGGCTGCGGGCTTTCCTGCTGCCTTCAGCCTCGATACCACCATTTCCCACTTGGCGCTGCGCCATGCACAAAAATGGCCATACGGCTGGAGATGGGTCCCCCGCCAAAGAGCCAGCAGGGAAAACTATGCCTTGTTCTAAAGCTCTTTGGGAACCGCTTGCGTAGCCGCACAGACCTGGGGGCTGCGGGCTTTGCTGCTGCCTTCAGCCTCAAAGCCACCCTTTCCCACTTTGCGCCGGGCCAGGCACAAAAATGGCCATACGGCTGGAGATGGGTCCCCCGCCCAAAGAGCCAGCAGGGAAAACTATGCCTTGTTCTAAAGCTCTTTGGGAACCGCTTGCGTAGCCCCACAGACCTTGGGGCTGCGGGCTTTCCTGCTGCCTTCAGCCTCGACAGCACCCTTTCCCACTTGGCGCCGCGCCAGGCACAAAAATGGCCTATGGCTGGAGATGGGTCCCATGCCCTAAGAGCGAGCAGGGAAAACTATGCCTTGTTCTAAAGCTCTTTGGGAACCGCTTGCGTAGCCCCACAGACCTGGGGGCTGCGGGCTTTCCTGCTGCCTTCAGCCTCAAAGCCACCCTTTCCCACTTGGCGCCGGGCCAGGGACAAAAATGGCCATACGGCTGGAGATGGGTCCCATGCCCAAAGAGCCAGCAGGGAAAACTATGCCTTGTTCTAAAGCTCTTTGGGAACCGCTTGCTTGGCCCCACAGACCTGGGGGCTGCAGGCTTTGCTGCTGCCTTCAGCCTCAAAGCCACCCTTACCCACTTGGCGCCGCGCCAGGCACAAAAATGGCCATACGGCTGGAGATGGGTCCCCCGCCCAAAGAGCCAGCAGGGAAAACTATGCCTTGTTCTAAAGCTCTTTGGGAACCGCTTGCGTAGCCCCACAGACCTGGGGGCTGCGGGCTTTCCTGCTGCCTTCAGCCTCAAAACCACCCTTTCCCACTACGCACCGCGCCAGGCACAAAAATGGCCATACGGCTGGAGATGGGTCCCCCGCCCAAAGAGCCAGCTGGGAAAACTATGCCTTGTTCTAAAGCTCTTTGGGAACCGCTTGCGTAGCCCCACAGACCTGGGAGCTGCGGGCTTTCCTGCTGCCTTCAGCCTCAAAACCACCCTATGCCACTACGCACCGCGTCAGGCACAAAAATAGCCATACGGCTGGAGATGGGTCCCCCACCCAAAGAGCCAGCAGGGAAAACTATGCCTTGTTCTAAAGCTCTTTGGGAACCGCTTGCGTAGCCCCACAGACCTGGGGGCTGCAGGCTTTCCTGCTGTCTTCAGCCTCAAAGCCACCCTTTCCCACTTGGCGCCCTATCAGGCACAAAAATGGCCTATGGGTGGAGATGGGTCCCATGCCCAAAGAGCCAGCAGGGAAAACTATGCCTTGTTCTAAAGCTCTTTGGGAACCGCTTGCGTAGCCGCACAGACCTGGGGGCTGCGGGCTTTCCTGCTGCCTTCAGCCTCGATACCACCATTTCCCACTTGGCGCTGCGCCATGCACAAAAATGGCCATACGGCTGGAGATGGGTCCCCCGCCCAAAGAGCCAGCAGGGAAAACTATGCCTTGTTCTAACGCTCTTTGGGAACTGCTTGCGTAGCCCCACAGACCTGGGGGCTGCGGGCTTTCCTGCTGCCTTTAGCCTCGACACCACCCTTTCCCTCTTGGCGCCGCGCCAGGCACAAAAATGGCCGTACGGCTGGAGATGGGTCCCCCGCCCAAAGAGCCAGCAGGGAAAACTATGCCTTGTTCTAAAGCTCTTTGGGAACCGCTTGCGTAGCCGCACAGACCTGGGGGCTGCGGGCTTTCCTGCTGCCTTCAGCCTCAAAGCCACCCTTTCCCACTTTGCGCCGGGCCAGGCACAAAAATGGCCTATGGCTGGAGATGGGTCCCATGCCCTAAGAGCCAGCTGGGAAAACTATGCCTTGTTCTAAAGCTCTTTGGGAACCGCTTGCGTAGCACCACAGACCTGGGGGCTGCAGGCTTTGCTCCTGCCTTCAGCTTCAAAGCCACCCTTTCCCACCTGGCGCCGCGCCAGGCTCAAAAATGGCCATACGGCTGGAGATGGGTCCCCCGCCCAGAGAGCCAGCAGGGAAAACTATGCCTTGTTCTAAAGCTCTTTGGGAACCGCTTGCGTAGCCCCACAGACGTGGGGGCTGCGGGCTTTCCTGCTGCCTTCAAGCCTCAAAGCCACCCTTTCCCACTGTGCGCCGGGCCAGGCACAAAAATGGCCTATGGCTGGAGATGGGTCCCCCGAACAAAGAGCCAGCAGGGAAAACTATGCCTTGTTCTAAAGCTCTTTGGGAACTGCTTGCGTAGCCCCACAGACCTGGGGGCTGCAGGCTTTCCTGCTGCCTTCAGCCTCAAAGCCACCCTTTCCCACTTGGCGCCCTATCAAGCACAAAAATGGCCTATGGCTGGAGATGGGTCCCAGGCCCAAAGAGCCAGCAGGGAAAACTATGCCTTGTTCTAAAGCTCTTTGGGAACCGCTTGCTTGGCCCCACAGACGTGGGGGCTGCGGGCTTTCCTGCTGCCTTCAGCCTCGACACCACCCTTTCCCACTTGGCGCCGCGCCAGGCACAAAAATGGCCATACGGCTGGAGATGGGTCCCCCGCCCAAAGAGCCAGCAGGGAAAAATAGGCCTTGTTCTAAAGCTCTTTGGGAACCGCTTGCGTAGCCCCACAGACCTGGGGGCTGCGGGCTTTCCTGCTGCCTTCACCCTCAAAACCACCCTTTCCCACTTGGCACTGCTCCAGGCTCAAAAATGGCCATACGGCTGCACATGGGTCCCCCGCCCAGAGAGCCAGCAGGGAAAACTATGCCTTGTTCTAAAGCTCTTTGGGAACCGCTTGCGTAGCCCCACAGACCTGGGGGCTGCAGGCTTTGCTGCTGCCTTCAGCCTCAAAGCCACCCTTTCCCACTTGGCGCCGGGCCAGGCACAAAAATGGCCATACGGCTGGAGATGGGTCCCCCGCCCAAAGAGCCAGCAGGGAAAACTATGCCTTGTTCTAAAGCTCTTTGGGAACCGCTTGCGTAGCCCCACAGACCTGGGGGCTGCGGGCTTTGCTGCTGGCTTCAGCCTCAAAGCCACCCTTTCCCACTTGGCGCCGTGCCAGGCACAAAAATGGCCATACAGCTGGAGATGGGTCCCCCGCCCAAAGAGCCAGCAGGGAAAACTATGCCTTGTTCTAAAGCTCTTTGGGAACCGCTTGCTTGGCCCCACAGACCTGGGGGCTGCAGTCTTTGCTGCTGCCTTCAGCCTCAAAGCCACCCTTTCCCACTTGGCGCCGGGCCAGGGACAAAAATGGCCATACGGCTGGAGATGGGTCCCCTGCCAAAAGAGCCAGCAGGGAAAACTATGCCTTGTTCTAAAGCTCTTTGGGAACCGCTTGCGTAGCCCCACAGACCTGGGGGCTGCGGGCTTTCCTGCTGCCTTCAGCCTCGATACCACCATTTCCCACTTGGCGCTGCGCCATGCACAAAAATGGCCATACGGCTGGAGATGGGTCCCCCGCCCAAAGAGCCAGCAGGGAAAACTATGCCTTGTTCTAAAGCTCTTTGGGAACCGCTTGCGTAGCCCCACAGACCTGGGGGCTGCGGGCTTTCCTGCTGCCTTTAGCCTCGACACCACCCTTTCCCTCTTGGCGCCGCGCCAGGCACAAAAATGGCCGTACGGCTGGAGATGGGTCCCCCGCCCAAAGAGCCAGCAGGGAAAACTATGCCTTGTTCTAAAGCTCTTTGGGAACCGCTTGCGTAGCCGCACAGACCTGGGGGCTGCGGGCTTTCCTGCTGCCTTCAGCCTCAAAGCCACCCTTTCCCACTTTGCGCCGGGCCAGGCACAAAAATGGCCATACGGCTGGAGATGGGTCCCCTGCCCAGAGAGCCAGCAGGGAAAACTATGCCTTGTTCTAAAGCTCTTTGGGAACCGCTTGCGTAGCCCCACAGACCTGGGGGCTGCGGGCTTTCCTGCTGCCTTCAGCCTCGACAGCACCCTTTCCCACTTGGCTTCGCGCCAGGCACAAAAATGGCCTATGGCTGGAGATGGGTCCCATGCCCTAAGAGCGAGCAGGGAAAACTATGCCTTGTTCTAAAGCTCTTTGGGAACCGCTTGCGTAGCCCCACAGACCTGGGGGCTGCGGGCTTTCCTGCTGCCTTCAGCCTCAAAGCCACCCTTTCCCACTTGGCGCCGGGCCAGGGACAAAAATGGCCATACGGCTGGAGATGGGTCCCATGCCCAAAGAGCCAGCAGGGAAAACTATGCCTTGTTCTAAAGCTCTTTGGGAACCGCTTGCGTAGCCCCACAGACCTGGGGGCTGCAGGCTTTGCTGCTGCCTTCAGCCTCGACACCACCCTTTCCCACTTGGCGCCGCGCCAGGCACAAAAATGGCCATACGGCTGGAGATGGGTCCCCCGCCCAAAGAGCCAGCAGGGAAAATTATGCCTTGTTCTAAAGCTCTTTGGGAACCGCTTGCGTAGCCCCACAGACCTGGGGGCTGCGGGCTTTCCTGCTGCCTTCAGCCTCAAAACCACCCTTTCCCACTACGCACCGCGCCAGGCACAAAAATGGCCATACGGCTGGAGATGGGTCCCCCGCCCAAAGAGCCAGCTGGGAAAACTATGCCTTGTTCTAAAGCTCTTTGGGAACCGCTTGCTTGGCCCCACAGACGTGGGGGCTGCGGGCTTTCCTGCTGCCTTCAGCCTCAAAACCACCCTATGCCACTACGCACCGCGTCAGGCACAAAAATAGCCATACGGCTGGAGATGGGTCCCCCACCCAAAGAGCCAGCAGGGAAAACTATGCCTTGTTCTAAAGCTCTTTGGGAACCGCTTGCGTAGCCCCACAGACCTGGGGGCTGCAGGCTTTCCTGCTGTCTTCAGCCTCAAAGCCACCCTTTCCCACTTGGCGCCCTATCAGGCACAAAAATGGCCTATGGGTGGAGATGGGTCCCATGCCCAAAGAGCCAGCAGGGAAAACTATGCCTTGTTCTAAAGCTCTTTGGGAACCGCTTGCGTAGCCCCACAGACCTGGGGGCTGCGGGCTTTCCTGCTGCCTTTAGCCTCGACACCACCCTTTCCCTCTTGGCGCCGCGCCAGGCACAAAAATGGCCGTATGGCTGGAGATGGGTCCCCCGCCCAAAGAGCCAGCAGGGAAAACTATGCCTTGTTCTAAAGCTCTTTGGGAACCGCTTGCGTAGCCGCACAGACCTGGGGGCTGCGGGCTTTCCTGCTGCCTTCAGCCTCAAAACCACCCTTTCCCACTTGGCTTCGCGCCAGGCACAAAAATGGCCTATGGCTGGAGATGGGTCCCATGCCCTAAGAGCCAGCAGGGAAAACTATGCCTTGTTCTAAAGCTCTTTGGGAACCGCTTGCGTAGCACCACAGACCTGGGGGCTGCAGGTTTGCTCCTGCCTTCAGCCTCAAAGCCACCCTTTCCCACCTGGCGCCGCGCCAGGCTCAAAAATGGCCATACGGCTGGAGATGGGTCCCCCGCCCAGAGAGCCAGCAGGGAAAACTATGCCTTGTTCTAAAGCTCTTTGGGAACCGCTTGCGTAGCCCCACAGACCTGGGGGCTGCGGGCTTTCCTGCTGTCTTCAGCCTCAAAGCAACCCTTTCCCACTTGGCGCCCTATCAAGCACAAAAATGGCCTATGGCTGGAGATGGGTCCCATGCCCAAAGAGCCAGCAGGGAAAACTATGCCTTGTTCTAAAGCTCTTTGGGAACCGCTTGCGTAGCCGCACAGACCTGGGGGCTGCGGGCTTTCCTGCTGCCTTCAGCCTCAAAACCACCCTTTCCCACTTGGCCCCCGGCCAGGCACAAAAATGGCCATACGGCTGGAGATGGGTCCCCCGCCCAAAGAGCCAGCAGGGAAAACTATGCCTTGTTCTAAAGCTCTTTGGGAACCGCTTGCGTAGCACCACAGACCTGGGGGCTGCGGGCTTTCCTGCTGCCTTTAGCCTCGACACAACCCTTTCCCACTTGGCGCCGCGCCAGGCTCAAAAATGGCCATACGGCTGGAGATGGGTCCCCCGCCCAAAGAGCCAGCAGGGAAAACTATGCCTTGTTCTAAAGCTCTTTGGGAACCGCTTGCGTAGCCCCACAGACCTGGGGGCTGCGGGCTTTCCTGCTGCCTTCAAGCCTCAAAGCCACCCTTTCCCACTGGGCGCCGGGCCAGGCACAAAAATGGCCTATGGCTGGAGATGGGTCCCCCGCCCAAAGAGCCAGCAGGGAAAACTATGCCTTGTTCTAAAGCTCTTTGGGAACTGCTTGCGTAGCCCCACAGACCTGGGGGCTGCAGGCTTTCCTGCTGCCTTCAGCCTCAAAGCCACCCTTTCCCACTTGGCGCCCTACCAAGCACGAAAATGGCCTATGGCTGGAGATGGGTCCCCCGCCCAAAGAGCCAGCAGGGAAAACTCTGCCTTGTTCTAAAGCTCTTTGGGAACCGCTTGCTTGGCCCCACAGACGTGGGGGCTGCGGGCTTTCCTGCTGCCTTCAGCCTCGACACCACCCTTTCCCACTTGGCGCCGCGCCAGGCACAAAAATGGCCATACGGCTGGAGATGGGTCCCCCGCCCAAAGAGCCAGCAGGGAAAACTATGCCTTGTTCTAAAGCTCTTTGGGAACCGCTTGCGTAGCCCCACAGACCTGGGGGCTGCGGGCTTTGCTGCTGCCTTCAGCCTCAAAGCCACCCTTTCCCACTTGGCGCCGTGCCAGGCACAAAAATGGCCATACGGCTGGAGATGGGTCCGCCGCCCAAAGAGCCAGCAGGGAAAACTATGCCTTGTTCTAAAGCTCTTTGGGAACCGCTTGCTTGGCCCCACAGACCTGGGGGCTGCAGTCTTTGCTGCTGCCTTCAGCCTCGACACCACCCTTTCCCACTTGGCGCCGGGCCAGGGACAAAAATGGCCATACGGCTGGAGATGGGTCCCCCGCCCAAAGAGCCAGCAGGGAAAACTATGCCTTGTTCTAAAGCTCTTTGGGAACCGCTTGCGTAGCCGCACAGACCTGGGGGCTGCGGGCTTTCCTGCTGCCTTCAGATTCAAAGCCACCCTTTCCCTCTTGGGGCTTCGCCAGGCACAAAAATGGCCATACGGCTGGAGATGGGTCCCCCGCCCAAAGAGCGAGCAGGGAAAACTATGCCTTGTTCTAAAGCTCTTTGGGAACCGCTTGCGTAGCCCCACAGACCTGGGGGCTGCGGGCTTTCCTGCTGCCTTCAGCCTCGACACCACCCTTTCCCACTTGGCGCCGCGCCAGGCTCAAAAATGGCCATACGGCTGGAGATGGGTCCCCCGCCCAAAGAGCCAGCAGGGAAAACTATGCCTTGTTCTAAAGCTCTTTGGGAACCGCTTGCGTAGCCCCACAGACCTGGGAGCTGCAGGCTTTGCTCCTGCCTTCAGCCTCAAAGCCACCCTTTCCCACCTGGCGCCGCGCCAGGCTCAAAAATGGCCATACGGCTGGAGATGGGTCCCCGCCCAGAGAGCCAGCAGGGAAAACTATGCCTTGTTCTAAAGCTCTTTGGGAACCGCTTGCGTAGCCCCACAGACCTGGGGACTGCGGGCTTTCCTGCTGCCTTCAGCCTCGACACCACCCTTTCCCACTTGGCGCCGCGCCAGGCACAAAAATGGCCATACGGCTGGAGATGGGTCCCCCGCCCAAAGAGCCAGCAGGGAAAACTAGGCCTTGTTCTAAAGCTCTTTGGGAACCGCTTGCATAGCCCCACAGACCTGGGGGCTGCAGGCTTTCCTGCTGTCTTCAGCCTCAAAGCCACCCTTTCCCACTTGGCGCCCTATCAGGCACAAAAATGGCCATACGGCTGGAGATGGGTCCCCCGCCCAAAGAGCCAGCAGGGAAAACTATGCCTTGTTCTAAAGCTCTTTGGGAACCGCTTGCGTAGCCGCACAGACCTGGGGGCTGCGGGCTTTCCTGCTGCCTTCAGCCTCGACACCACCCTTTCCCACTTGGCGCCCTATCAGGCACAAAAATGGCCATACGGCTGGAGATGGGTCCCCCGCCCAAAGAGCCAGCAGGGAAAACTATGCCTTGTTCTAAAGCTCTTTGGGAACCGCTTGCGTAGCCCCACAGACCTGGGGGCTGCGGGCTTTGCTGCTGCCTTCAGCCTCAAAGCCACCCTTTCCCACTTGGCGCCGCGCCAGGCACAAAAATGGCCATACGGCTGGAGATGGGTCCCCCGCCCAAAGAGCCAGCAGGGAAAATTATGCCTTGTTCTAAAGCTCTTTGGGAACCGCTTGCGTAGCCCCACAGACCTGGGGGCTGCGGGCTTTCCTGCTGCCTTTAGCCTCGACACAACCCTTTCCCACTTGGCGCCGCGCCAGGCTCAAAAATGGCCATACGGCTGGAGATGGGTCCCCCGCCCAGAGAGCCAGCAGGGAAAACTATGCCTTGTTCTAAAGCTCTTTGGGAACCGCTTGCGTAGCCCCACAGACCTGGGGGCTGCGGGCTTTCCTGCTGCCTTCAAGCCTCAAAGCCACCCTTTCCCACTGGGCGCCGGGCCAGGCACAAAAATGGCCTATGGCTGGAGATGGGTCCCCCGAACAAAGAGCCAGCAGGGAAAACTATGCCTTGTTCTAAAGCTCTTTGGGAACTGCTTGTGTAGCCCCACAGACCTGGGGGCTGCAGGCTTTCCTGCTGTCTTCAGCCTCAAAGCCACCCTTTCCCACTTGGCGCCGGGCCAGGCACAAAAATGGCCATACGGCTGGAGATGGGTCCCCCGCCCAAAGAGCCAGCAGGGAAAACTATGCCTTGTTCTAAAGCTCTTTGGGAACCGCTTGCGTAGCCCCACAGACCTGGGGGCTGCGGGCTTTCCTGCTGCCTTCAGCCTCGACACCACCCTTTCCCACTTGGCGCCCTATCAGGCACAAAAATGGCCATACGGCTGGAGATGTGTCCCCCGCCCAAAGAGCCAGCAGGGAAAACTATGCCTTGTTCTAAAGCTCTTTGGGAACCGCTTGCGTAGCCCCACAGACCTGGGGGCTGCGGGCTTTGCTGCTGCCTTCAGCCTCAAAGCCACCCTTTCCCACTTGGCGCCGCGCCAGGCACAAAAATGGCCTATGGCTGGAGCTGGGTCCCATGCCCAAAGAGCCAGCAGGGAAAACTATGCCTTGTTCTAAAGCTCTTTGGGAACCGCTTGCTTGGCCCCACAGACCTGGGGGCTGCGGGCTTTCCTGCTGCCTTCAGCCTCAAAACCACCCTTTCCCACTACGCACCGCGCCAGGCACAAAAATGGCCATATGGCTGGAGTTGGTCCCCCGCCCAAAGAGCCAGCAGGGAAAACTATGCCTTGTTCTAAAGCTCTCTGGGAACCGCTTGCTTGGGCCCACAGACGTGGGGGCTGCGGGCTTTCCTGCTGCCTTCAGCCTCAAAACCACCCTATGCCACTACGCACCGCGCCAGGCACAAAAATAGCCATACGTCTGGAGATGGGTCCCCCACCCAAAGAGCCAGCAGGGAAAACTATGCCTTGTTCTAAAGCTCTTTGGGAACCGCTTGCGTAGCCCCACAGACCTGGGGGCTGCGGGCTTTCCTGCTGCCTTCAAGCCTCAAAGCCACCCTTTCCCACTGGGCGCCGGGCCAGGCACAAAAATGGCCTATGGCTGGAGATGGGTCCCCCGAACAAAGAGCCAGCAGGGAAAACTATGCCTTGTTCTAAAGCTCTTTGGGAACTGCTTGTGTAGCCCCACAGACCTGGGGGCTGCAGGCTTTCCTGCTGCCTTCAGCCTCAAAGCCACCCTTTCCCACTTGGCGCCCTATCAAGCACAAAAATGGCCTATGGGTGGAGATGGGTCCCATGCCCAAAGAGCCAGCAGGGAAAACTATGCCTTGTTCTAAAGCTCTTTGGGAACCGCTTGCTTGGCCCCACAGACGTGGGGGCTGCGGGCTTTCCTGCTGCCTTCAGCCTCAAAACCACCCTTTCCCACTTGGCGCCGCGCCAGGCACAAAAATGGCCATACGGTTGGAGATGGGTCCCCCGCCCAAAGAGCCAGCAGGGAAAACTATGCCTTGTTCTAAAGCTCTTTGGGAACCGCTTGCGTAGCCCCACAGACCTGGGGGCTGCGGGCTTTCCTGCTGCCTTCACCCTCAAAACCACCCTTTCCCACTTGGCACTGCTCCAGGCTCAAAAATGGCCATACGGCTGCAGATGGGTCCCCCGCCCAGAGAGCCAGCAGGGAAAACTATGCCTTGTTCTAAAGCTCTTTGGGAACCGCTTGCGTAGCCCCACAGACCTGGGAGCTGCAGGCTTTGCTGCTGCCTTCAGCCTCAAAGCCACCCTTTCCCACTTGGCGCCGGGCCAGGCACAAAAATGGCCATACGGCTGGAGATGGGTCCCCCGCCCAAAGAGCCAGCAGGGAAAACTATGCCTTGTTCTAAAGCTCTTTGGGAACCGCTTGCTTGGCCCCACAGACCTGGGGGCTGCGGGCTTTGCTGCTGCCTTCAGCCTCAAAGCCACCCTTTCCCACTTGGCGCCGTGCCAGGCACAAAAATGGCCATACGGCTGGAGATGGGTCCCCCGCCCAAAGAGCCAGCAGGGAAAACTATGCCTTGTTCTAAAGCTCTTTGGGAACCGCTTGCTTGGCCCCACAGACCTGGCGGCTGCAGTCTTTGCTGCTGCCTTCAGCCTCAACACCACCCTTTCCCACTTGGCGCCGGGCCAGGCACAAAAATGGCCATACGGCTGGAGATGGGTCCCCTGCCAAAAGAGCCAGCAGGGAAAACTATGCCTTGTTCTAAAGCTCTTTGGGAACCGCTTGCATAGCCCCACAGACCTGGGGGCTGCGGGCTTTCCTGCTGCCTTCAGATTCAAAGCCACCCTTTCCCTCTTGGGGCTTCGCCAGGCACAAAAATGGCCATACGGCTGGAGATGGGTCCCCCGCCCAAAGAGCGAGCAGGGAAAACTATGCCTTGTTCTAAAGCTCTTTGGGAACCGCTTGCGTAGCCGCACAGACCTGGGGGCTGCGGGCTTTCCTGCTGCCTTCAGCCTCGACACCACCCTTTCCCACTTGGCGCCGCGCCAGGCTCAAAAATGGCCATACGGCTGGAGATGGGTCCCCCGCCCTAAGAGCCAGCAGGGAAAACTATGCCTTGTTCTAAAGCTCTTTGGGAACCGCTTGCGTAGCCCCACAGACCTGGGGGCTGCAGGCTTTGCTGCTGCCTTCAGACTCAAAGCCACCCTTTCCCACTACGCACCGCGCCAGGCACAAAAATGGCCATACGGCTGGAGATGGGTCCCCGCCCAGAGAGCCAGCAGGGAAAACTATGCCTTGTTCTAAAGCTCTTTGGGAACCGCTTGCGTAGCCCCACAGACCTGGGGACTGCGGGCTTTCCTGCTGCCTTCAGCCTCGACACCACCCTTTCCCACTTGGCGCCGCGCCAGGCACAAAAATGGCCATACGGCTGGAGATGGGTCCCCCGCCCAAAGAGCCAGCAGGGAAAACTATGCCTTGTTCTAAAGCTCTTTGGGAACCGCTTGCGTAGCCCCACAGACCTGGGGGCTGCAGGCTTTCCTGCTGTCTTCAGCCTCAAAGCCACCCTTTCCCACTTGGCGCCGGGCCAGGCACAAAAATGGCCATACGGCTGGAGATGGGTCCCCCGCCCAAAGAGCCAGCAGGGAAAACTATGCCTTGTTCTAAAGCTCTTTGGGAACCGCTTGCGTAGCCCCACAGACCTGGGGGCTGCGGGCTTTGCTGCTGCCTTCAGCCTCAAAGCCACCCTTTCCCACTTGGCGCCGCGCCAGGCACAAAAATGGCCTATGGCTGGAGCTGGGTCCCATGCCCAAAGAGCCAGCAGGGAAAACTATGCCTTGTTCTAAAGCTCTTTGGGAACCGCTTGCTTGGCCCCACAGACCTGGGGGCTGCGGGCTTTCCTGCTGCCTTCAGCCTCAAAACCACCCTTTCCCACTACGCACCGCGCCAGGCACAAAAATGGCCATATGGCTGGAGTTGGTCCCCCGCCCAAAGAGCCAGCAGGGAAAACTATGCCTTGTTCTAAAGCTCTCTGGGAACCGCTTGCTTGGGCCCACAGACCTGGGGGCTGCGGGCTTTCCTGCTGCCTTCAGGCTCAAAACCACCCTATGCCACTACGCACCGCGCCAGGCACAAAAATAGCCATACGTCTGGAGATGGGTCCCCCGCCCAAAGAGCCAGCAGGGAAAACTATGCCTTGTTCTAAAGCTCTTTGGGAACCGCTTGCTTGGCCCCACAGACGTGGGGGCTGCGGGCTTTCCTGCTGCCTTCAGCCTCGACACCACCCTTTCCCACTTGGCGCCGCGCCAGGCACAAAAATGGCCATACGGCTGGAGATGGGTCCCCCGCCCAAAGAGCCAGCAGGGAAAACTCTGCCTTGTTCTAAAGCTCTTTGGGAACCGCTTGCGTAGCCCCACAGACCTGGGGGCTGCAGGCTTTCCTGCTGCCTTCAGACTCGACACCACCCTTTCCCACTTGGCGCCACGCCAGGCACAAAAATGGCCATACGGCTGGAGATGGGTCCCCCGCCCAAAGAGCCAGCAGGGAAAACTATGCCTTGTTCTAAAGCTCTTTGGGAACCGCTTGCGTAGCCCCACAGACCTGGGGGCTGCGGGCTTTCCTGCTGCCTTCAGCCTCGACACCACCCTTTCCCACTTGGCTTCGCGCCAGGCACAAAAATGGCCTATGGCTGGAGATGGGTCCCATGCCCTAAGAGCGAGCAGGGAAAACTATGCCTTGTTCTAAAGCTCTTTGGGAACCGCTTGCGTAGCCCCACAGACCTGGGGGCTGCGGGCTTTCCTGCTGCCTTCAGCCTCAAAGCCACCCTTTCCCACTTGGCGCCGGGCCAGGGACAAAAATGGCCATACGGCTGGAGATGGGTCCCATGCCCAAAGAGCCAGCAGGGAAAACTATGCCTTGTTCTAAAGCTCTTTGGGAACCGCTTGCGTAGCCCCACAGACCTGGGGGCTGCGGGCTTTCCTGCTGCCTTCAGCCTCAAAACCACCCTTTCCCACTACGCACCGCGCCAGGCACAAAAATGGCCATACGGCTGGAGATGGGTCCCCCGCCCAAAGAGCCAGCTGGGAAAACTATGCCTTGTTCTAAAGCTCTTTGGGAACCGCTTGCTTGGCCCCACAGACGTGGCGGCTGCGGGCTTTCCTGCTGCCTTCAGCCTCAAAACCACCCTATGCCACTACGCACCGCGTCAGGCACAAAAATAGCCATACGGCTGGAGATGGGTCCCCCACCCAAAGAGCCAGCAGGGAAAACTATGCCTTGTTCTAAAGCTCTTTGGGAACCGCTTGCGTAGCCCCACAGACCTGGGGGCTGCAGGCTTTCCTGCTGTCTTCAGCCTCAAAGCCACCCTTTCCCACTTGGCGCCCTATCAGGCACAAAAATGGCCATACGGGTGGAGATGGGTCCCATGCCCAAAGAGCCAGCAGGGAAAACTATGCCTTGTTCTAAAGCTCTTTGGGAACCGCTTGCGTAGCCCCACAGACCTGGGGGCTGCGGGCTTTCCTGCTGCCTTTAGCCTCGACACCACCCTTTCCCTCTTGGCGCCGCGCCAGGCACAAAAATGGCCGTATGGCTGGAGATGGGTCCCCCGCCCAAAGAGCCAGCAGGGAAAACTATGCCTTGTTCTAAAGCTCTTTGGGAACCGCTTGCGTAGCCGCACAGACCTGGGGGCTGCGGGCTTTCCTGCTGCCTTCAGCCTCAAAGCCACCCTTTCCCACTTTGCGCCGGGCCAGGCACAAAAATGGCCATACGGCTGGAGATGGGTCCCCCGCCCAAAGAGCCAGCAGGGAAAACTATGCCTTGTTCTAAAGCTCTTTGGGAACCGCTTGCGTAGCCCCACAGACCTGGGGGCTGCGGGCTTTCCTGCTGCCTTCAGCCTCGACAGCACCCTTTCCCACTTGGCTTCGCGCCAGGCACAAAAATGGCCTATGGCTGGAGATGGGTCCCATGCCCTAAGAGCCAGCAGGGAAAACTATGCCTTGTTCTAAAGCTCTTTGGGAACCGCTTGCGTAGCCCCACAGACCTGGGGGCTGCGGGCTTTCCTGCTGCCTTCAGCCTCAAAACCACCCTTTCCCACTACGCACCGCGCCAGGCACAAAAATGGCCATACGGCTGGAGATGGGTCCCCCGCCCAAAGAGCCAGCTGGGAAAACTATGCCTTGTTCTAAAGCTCTTTGGGAACCGCTTGCTTGGCCCCACAGACGTGGCGGCTGCGGGCTTTCCTGCTGCCTTCAGCCTCAAAACCACCCTATGCCACTACGCACCGCGTCAGGCACAAAAATAGCCATACGGCTGGAGATGGGTCCCCCACCCAAAGAGCCAGCAGGGAAAACTATGCCTTGTTCTAAAGCTCTTTGGGAACCGCTTGCGTAGCCCCACAGACCTGGGGGCTGCAGGCTTTCCTGCTGTCTTCAGCCTCAAAGCCACCCTTTCCCACTTGGCGCCCTATCAGGCACAAAAATGGCCATACGGGTGGAGATGGGTCCCATGCCCAAAGAGCCAGCAGGGAAAACTATGCCTTGTTCTAAAGCTCTTTGGGAACCGCTTGCGTAGCCCCACAGACCTGGGGGCTGCGGGCTTTCCTGCTGCCTTTAGCCTCGACACCACCCTTTCCCTCTTGGCGCCGCGCCAGGCACAAAAATGGCCGTATGGCTGGAGATGGGTCCCCCGCCCAAAGAGCCAGCAGGGAAAACTATGCCTTGTTCTAAAGCTCTTTGGGAACCGCTTGCGTAGCCGCACAGACCTGGGGGCTGCGGGCTTTCCTGCTGCCTTCAGCCTCAAAGCCACCCTTTCCCACTTTGCGCCGGGCCAGGCACAAAAATGGCCATACGGCTGGAGATGGGTCCCCCGCCCAAAGAGCCAGCAGGGAAAACTATGCCTTGTTCTAAAGCTCTTTGGGAACCGCTTGCGTAGCCCCACAGACCTGGGGGCTGCGGGCTTTCCTGCTGCCTTCAGCCTCGACAGCACCCTTTCCCACTTGGCTTCGCGCCAGGCACAAAAATGGCCTATGGCTGGAGATGGGTCCCATGCCCTAAGAGCCAGCAGGGAAAACTATGCCTTGTTCTAAAGCTCTTTGGGAACCGCTTGCGTAGCACCACAGACCTGGGGGCTGCAGGCTTTGCTGCTGCCTTCAGCCTCAAAGCCACCCTTTCCCACCTGGCGCCGCGCCAGGCTCAAAAATGGCCATACGGCTGGAGATGGGTCCCCCGCCCAGAGAGCCAGCAGGGAAAACTATGCCTTGTTCTAAAGCTCTTTGGGAACCGCTTGCGTAGCCCCACAGACCTGGGGGCTGCGGGCTTTCCTGCTGCCTTTAGCCTCGACACAACCCTTTCCCACTTGGCGCCGCGCCAGGCTCAAAAATGGCCATACGGCTGGAGATGGGTCCCCCGCCCAGAGAGCCAGCAGGGAAAACTATGCCTTGTTCTAAAGCTCTTTGGGAACCGCTTGCGTAGCCCCACAGACCTGGGGGCTGCGGGCTTTCCTGCTGCCTTCAAGCCTCAAAGCCACCCTTTCCCACTGGGCGCCGGGCCAGGCACAAAAATGGCCTATGGCTGGAGATGGGTCCCATGCCCAAAGAGCCATCAGGGAAAACTATGCCTTGTTCTAAAGCTCTTTGGGAACTGCTTGCGTAGCCCCACAGACCTGGGGGCTGCAGGCTTTCCTGCTGCCTTCAGCCTCAAAGCCACCCTTTCCCACTTGGCGCCCTATCAAGCACAAAAATGGCCTATGGCTGGAGATGGGTCCCAGGCCCAAAGAGCCAGCAGGGAAAACTATGCCTTGTTCTAAAGCTCTTTGGGAACCGCTTGCTTGGCCCCACAGACGTGGGGGCTGCGGGCTTTGCTGCTGCCTTCAGCCTCGACACCACCCTTTCCCACTTGGCGCCGCGCCAGGCACAAAAATGGCCATACGGCTGGAGATGGGTCCCCCGCCCAAAGAGCCAGCAGGGAAAACTATGCCTTGTTCTAAAGCTCTTTGGGAACCGCTTGCGTAGCCCCACAGACCTGGGGGCTGCGGGCTTTGCTGCTGCCTTCAGCCTCAAAGCCACCCTTTCCCACTTGGCGCCGTGCCAGGCACAAAAATGGCCATACGGCTGGAGATGGGTCCCCCGCCCAAAGAGCCAGCAGGGAAAACTATGCCTTGTTCTAAAGCTCTTTGGGAACCGCTTGCTTGGCCCCACAGACCTGGGGGCTGCAGTCTTTGCTGCTGCCTTCAGCCTCAACACCACCCTTTCCCACTTGGCGCCCTATCAGGCACAAAAATGGCCATACGGCTGGAGATGGGTCCCCCGCCCAAAGAGCCAGCAGGGAAAACTATGCCTTGTTCTAAAGCTCTTTGGGAACCGCTTGCGTAGCCCCACAGACCTGGGGGCTGCGGGCTTTCCTGCTGCCTTCAGATTCAAAGCCACCCTTTCCCTCTTGGGGCTTCGCCAGGCACAAAAATGGCCATACGGCTGGAGATGGGTCCCCGCCCAAAGAGCGAGCAGCGAAAACTATGCCTTGTTCTAAAGCTCTTTGGGAACCGCTTGCGTAGCCCCACAGACCTGGGGGCTGCGGGCTTTCCTGCTGCCTTCAGCCTCGACACCACCCTTTCCCACTTGGCGCCGCGCCAGGCTCAAAAATGGCCATACGGCTGGAGATGGGTCCCCCGCCCTAAGAGCCAGCAGGGAAAACTATGCCTTGTTCTAAAGCTCTTTGGGAACCGCTTGCGTAGCCCCACAGACCTGGGGGCTGCAGGCTTTGCTCCTGCCTTCAGCCTCAAAGCCACCCTTTCCCACCTGGCGCCGCGCCAGGCTCAAAAATGGCCATACGGCTGGAGATGGGTCCCCGCCCAGAGAGCCAGCAGGGAAAACTATGCCTTGTTCTAAAGCTCTTTGGGAACCGCTTGCGTAGCCCCACAGACCTGGGGACTGCGGGCTTTCCTGCTGCCTTCAGCCTCGACACCACCCTTTCCCACTACGCACCGCGCCAGGCACAAAAATGGCCATACGGCTGGAGATGGGTCCCCCGCCCAAAGAGCCAGCAGGGAAAACTATGCCTTGTTCTAAAGCTCTTTGGGAACCGCTTGCGTAGCCCCACAGACCTGGGGGCTGCGGGCTTTCCTGCTGCCTTCAGCCTCGACAGCACCCTTTCCCACTTGGCTTCGCGCCAGGCACAAAAATGGCCTATGGCTGGAGATGGGTCCCATGCCCTAAGAGCCAGCAGGGAAAACTATGCCTTGTTCTAAAGCTCTTTGGGAACCGCTTGCGTAGCACCACAGACCTGGGGGCTGCAGGCTTTGCTGCTGCCTTCAGCCTCAAAGCCACCCTTTCCCACCTGGCGCCGCGCCAGGCTCAAAAATGGCCATACGGCTGGAGATGGGTCCCCCGCCCAGAGAGCCAGCAGGGAAAACTATGCCTTGTTCTAAAGCTCTTTGGGAACCGCTTGCGTAGCCCCACAGACCTGGGGGCTGCGGGCTTTCCTGCTGCCTTTAGCCTCGACACAACCCTTTCCCACTTGGCGCCGCGCCAGGCTCAAAAATGGCCATACGGCTGGAGATGGGTCCCCCGCCCAGAGAGCCAGCAGGGAAAACTATGCCTTGTTCTAAAGCTCTTTGGGAACCGCTTGCGTAGCCCCACAGACCTGGGGGCTGCGGGCTTTCCTGCTGCCTTCAAGCCTCAAAGCCACCCTTTCCCACTGGGCGCCGGGCCAGGCACAAAAATGGCCTATGGCTGGAGATGGGTCCCATGCCCAAAGAGCCATCAGGGAAAACTATGCCTTGTTCTAAAGCTCTTTGGGAACTGCTTGCGTAGCCCCACAGACCTGGGGGCTGCAGGCTTTCCTGCTGCCTTCAGCCTCAAAGCCACCCTTTCCCACTTGGCGCCCTATCAAGCACAAAAATGGCCTATGGCTGGAGATGGGTCCCAGGCCCAAAGAGCCAGCAGGGAAAACTATGCCTTGTTCTAAAGCTCTTTGGGAACCGCTTGCTTGGCCCCAGAGACGTGGGGGCTGCGGGCTTTGCTGCTGCCTTCAGCCTCGACACCACCCTTTCCCACTTGGCGCCGCGCCAGGCACAAAAATGGCCATACGGCTGGAGATGGGTCCCCCGCCCAAAGAGCCAGCAGGGAAAACTATGCCTTGTTCTAAAGCTCTTTGGGAACCGCTTGCGTAGCCCCACAGACCTGGGGGCTGCGGGCTTTGCTGCTGCCTTCAGCCTCAAAGCCACCCTTTCCCACTTGGCGCCGTGCCAGGCACAAAAATGGCCATACGGCTGGAGATGGGTCCCCCGCCCAAAGAGCCAGCAGGGAAAACTATGCCTTGTTCTAAAGCTCTTTGGGAACCGCTTGCTTGGCCCCACAGACCTGGGGGCTGCAGTCTTTGCTGCTGCCTTCAGCCTCAACACCACCCTTTCCCACTTGGCGCCCTATCAGGCACAAAAATGGCCATACGGCTGGAGATGGGTCCCCCGCCCAAAGAGCCAGCAGGGAAAACTATGCCTTGTTCTAAAGCTCTTTGGGAACCGCTTGCGTAGCCCCACAGACCTGGGGGCTGCGGGCTTTCCTGCTGCCTTCAGATTCAAAGCCACCCTTTCCCTCTTGGGGCTTCGCCAGGCACAAAAATGGCCATACGGCTGGAGATGGGTCCCCGCCCAAAGAGCGAGCAGCGAAAACTATGCCTTGTTCTAAAGCTCTTTGGGAACCGCTTGCGTAGCCCCACAGACCTGGGGGATGCGGGCTTTCCTGCTGCCTTCAGCCTCGACACCACCCTTTCCCACTTGGCGCCGCGCCAGGCTCAAAAATGGCCATACGGCTGGAGATGGGTCCCCCGCCCTAAGAGCCAGCAGGGAAAACTATGCCTTGTTCTAAAGCTCTTTGGGAACCGCTTGCGTAGCCCCACAGACCTGGGGGCTGCAGGCTTTGCTCCTGCCTTCAGCCTCAAAGCCACCCTTTCCCACCTGGCGCCGCGCCAGGCTCAAAAATGGCCATACGGCTGGAGATGGGTCCCCGCCCAGAGAGCCAGCAGGGAAAACTATGCCTTGTTCTAAAGCTCTTTGGGAACCGCTTGCGTAGCCCCACAGACCTGGGGACTGCGGGCTTTCCTGCTGCCTTCAGCCTCGACACCACCCTTTCCCACTTGGCGCCGCGCCAGGCACAAAAATGGCCATACGGCTGGAGATGGGTCCCCCGCCCAAAGAGCCAGCAGGGAAAACTATGCCTTGTTCTAAAGCTCTTTGGGAACCGCTTGCATAGCCCCACAGACCTGGGGGCTGCAGGCTTTCCTGCTGTCTTCAGCCTCAAAGCCACCCTTTCCCACTTGGCGCCCTATCAGGCACAAAAATGGCCATACGGCTGGAGATGGGTCCCCCGCCCAAAGAGCCAGCAGGGAAAACTATGCCTTGTTCTAAAGCTCTTTGGGAACCGCTTGCGTAGCCCCACAGACCTGGGGGCTGCGGGCTTTCCTGCTGCCTTCAGCCTCGACACCACCCTTTCCCACTTGGCGCCCTATCAGGCACAAAAATGGCCATACGGCTGGAGATGTGTCCCCCGCCCAAAGAGCCAGCAGGGAAAACTATGCCTTGTTCTAAAGCTCTTTGGGAACCGCTTGCGTAGCCCCACAGACCTGGGGGCTGCGGGCTTTGCTCCTGCCTTCAGCCTCAAAGCCACCCTTTCCCACTTGGCGCCGCGCCAGGCACAAAAATGGCCATACGGCTGGAGATGGGTCCCCCGCCCAAAGAGCCAGCAGGGAAAATTATGCCTTGTTCTAAAGCTCTTTGGGAACCGCTTGCGTAGCCCCACAGACCTGGGGGCTGCGGGCTTTCCTGCTGCCTTTAGCCTCGACACAACCCTTTCCCACTTGGCGCCGCGCCAGGCTCAAAAATGGCCATACGGCTGGAGATGGGTCCCCCGCCCAGAGAGCCAGCAGGGAAAACTATGCCTTGTTCTAAAGCTCTTTGGGAACCGCTTGCGTAGCCCCACAGACCTGGGGGCTGCGGGCTTTGCTGCTGCCTTCAGCCTCAAAGCCACCCTTTCCCACTTGGCGCCGTGCCAGGCACAAAAATGGCCATACGGCTGGAGATGGGTCCCCCGCCCAAAGAGCCAGCAGGGAAAACTATGCCTTGTTCTAAAGCTCTTTGGGAACCGCTTGCTTGGCCCCACAGACCTGGGGGCTGCAGTCTTTGCTGCTGCCTTCAGCCTCAACACCACCCTTTCCCACTTGGCGCCCTATCAGGCACAAAAATGGCCATACGGCTGGAGATGGGTCCCCCGCCCAAAGAGCCAGCAGGGAAAACTATGCCTTGTTCTAAAGCTCTTTGGGAACCGCTTGCGTAGCCCCACAGACCTGGGGGCTGCGGGCTTTCCTCCTGCCTTCAGATTCAAAGCCACCCTTTCCCTCTTGGGGCTTCGCCAGGCACAAAAATGGCCATACGGCTGGAGATGGGTCCCCGCCCAAAGAGCGAGCAGCGAAAACTATGCCTTGTTCTAAAGCTCTTTGGGAACCGCTTGCGTAGCCCCACAGACCTGGGGGCTGCGGGCTTTCCTGCTGCCTTCAGCCTCGACACCACCCTTTCCCACTTGGCGCCGCGCCAGGCTCAAAAATGGCCATACGGCTGGAGATGGGTCCCCCGCCCTAAGAGCCAGCAGGGAAAACTATGCCTTGTTCTAAAGCTCTTTGGGAACCGCTTGCGTAGCCCCACAGACCTGGGGGCTGCAGGCTTTGCTCCTGCCTTCAGCCTCAAAGCCACCCTTTCCCACCTGGCGCCGCGCCAGGCTCAAAAATGGCCATACGGCTGGAGATGGGTCCCCGCCCAGAGAGCCAGCAGGGAAAACTATGCCTTGTTCTAAAGCTCTTTGGGAACCGCTTGCGTAGCCCCACAGACCTGGGGACTGCGGGCTTTCCTGCTGCCTTCAGCCTCGACACCACCCTTTCCCACTTGGCGCCGCGCCAGGCACAAAAATGGCCATACGGCTGGAGATGGGTCCCCCGCCCAAAGAGCCAGCAGGGAAAACTATGCCTTGTTCTAAAGCTCTTTGGGAACCGCTTGCATAGCCCCACAGACCTGGGGGCTGCAGGCTTTCCTGCTGTCTTCAGCCTCAAAGCCACCCTTTCCCACTTGGCGCCCTATCAGGCACAAAAATGGCCATACGGCTGGAGATGGGTCCCCCGCCCAAAGAGCCAGCAGGGAAAACTATGCCTTGTTCTAAAGCTCTTTGGGAACCGCTTGCGTAGCCCCACAGACCTGGGGGCTGCGGGCTTTCCTGCTGCCTTCAGCCTCGACACCACCCTTTCCCACTTGGCGCCCTATCAGGCACAAAAATGGCCATACGGCTGGAGATGGGTCCCCCGCCCAAAGAGCCAGCAGGGAAAACTATGCCTTGTTCTAAAGCTCTTTGGGAACCGCTTGCGTAGCCCCACAGACCTGGGGTCTGCGGGCTTTGCTGCTGCCTTCAGCCTCAAAGCCACCCTTTCCCACTTGGCGCCGCGCCAGGCACAAAAATGGCCATACGGCTGGAGATGGGTCCCCCGCCCAAAGAGCCAGCAGGGAAAATTATGCCTTGTTCTAAAGCTCTTTGGGAACCGCTTGCGTAGCCCCACAGACCTGGGGGCTGCGGGCTTTCCTGCTGCCTTCAGCCTCGACACAACCCTTTCCCACTTGGCGCTGCGCCAGGCTCAAAAATGGCCATACGGCTGGAGATGGGTCCCCCGCCCAGAGAGCCAGCAGGGAAAACTATGCCTTGTTCTAAAGCTCTTTGGGAACCGCTTGCGTAGCCCCACAGACCTGGGGGCTGCGGGCTTTCCTGCTGCCTTCAAGCCTCAAAGCCACCCTTTCCCACTGGGCGCCGGGCCAGGCACAAAAATGGCCTATGGCTGGAGATGGGTCCCCCGAACAAAGAGCCAGCAGGGAAAACTATGCCTTGTTCTAAAGCTCTTTGGGAACTGCTTGTGTAGCCCCACAGACCTGGGGGCTGCAGGCTTTCCTGCTGCCTTCAGCCTCAAAGCCACCCTTTCCCACTTGGCGCCCTATCAAGCACAAAAATGGCCTATGGGTGGAGATGGGTCCCATGCCCAAAGAGCCAGCAGGGAAAACTATGCCTTGTTCTAAAGCTCTTTGGGAACCGCTTGCTTGGCCCCACAGACGTGGGGGCTGCGGGCTTTCCTGCTGCCTTCAGCCTCGACACCACCCTTTCCCACTTGGCGCCGCGCCAGGCACAAAAATGGCCATACGGTTGGAGATGGGTCCCCCGCCCAAAGAGCCAGCAGGGAAAACTATGCCTTGTTCTAAAGCTCTTTGGGAACCGCTTGCGTAGCCCCACAGACCTGGGGGCTGCGGGCTTTCCTGCTGCCTTCACCCTCAAAACCACCCTTTCCCACTTGGCACTGCTCCAGGCTCAAAAATGGCCATACGGCTGCAGATGGGTCCCCCGCCCAGAGAGCCAGCAGGGAAAACTATGCCTTGTTCTAAAGCTCTTTGGGAACCGCTTGCGTAGCCCCACAGACCTGGGGGCTGCAGGCTTTGCTGCTGCCTTCAGCCTCAAAGCCACCCTTTCCCACTTGGCGCCGGACCAGGCACAAAAATGGCCATACGGCTGGAGATGGGTCCCCCACCCAAAGAGCCAGCAGGGAAAACTATGCCTTGTTCTAAAGCTCTTTGGGAACCGCTTGCGTAGCCCCACAGACCTGGGGGCTGCGGGCTTTGCTGCTGCCTTCAGCCTCAAAGCCACCCTTTCCCACTTGGCGCCGTGCCAGGCACAAAAATGGCCATACGGCTGGAGATGGGTCCCCCGCCCTAAGAGCCAGCAGGGAAAACTATGCCTTGTTCTAAAGCTCTTTGGGAACCGCTTGCTTGGCCCCACAGACCTGGGGGCTGCAGTCTTTGCTGCTGCCTTCAGCCTCAACACCACCCTTTCCCACTTGGCGCCGGGCCAGGCACAAAAATGGCCATACGGCTGGAGATGGGTCCCCTGCCAAAAGAGCCAGCAGGGAAAACTATGCCTTGTTCTAAGGTCTTTGGGAACCGCTTGCATAGCCCCACAGACCTGGGGGCTGCGGGCTTTCCTGCTGCCTTCAGATTCAAAGCCACCCTTTCCCTCTTGGGGCTTCGCCAGGCACAAAAATGGCCATACGGCTGGAGATGGGTCCCCCGCCCAAAGAGCGAGCAGGGAAAACTATGCCTTGTTCTAAAGCTCTTTGGGAACCGCTTGCGTAGCCCCACACACCTGGGGGCTGCGGGCTTTCCTGCTGCCTTCAGCCTCGACACCACCCTTTCCCACTTGGCGCCGCGCCAGGCTCAAAAATGGCCATACGGCTGGAGATGGGTCCCCCGCCCTAAGAGCCAGCAGGGAAAACTATGCCTTGTTCTAAAGCTCTTTGGGAACCGCTTGCGTAGCCCCACAGACCTGGGGGCTGCAGGCTTTGCTCCTGCCTTCAGCCTCAAAGCCACCCTTTCCCACCTGGCGCCGCGCCAGGCTCAAAAATGGCCATACGGCTGGAGATGGGTCCCCGCCCAGAGAGCCAGCAGGGAAAACTATGCCTTGTTCTAAAGCTCTTTGGGAACCGCTTGCATAGCCCCACAGACCTGGGGGCTGCAGGCTTTCCTGCTGTCTTCAGCCTCAAAGCCACCCTTTCCCACTTGGCGCCCTATCAGGCACAAAAATGGCCATACGGCTGGAGATGGGTCCCCCGCCCAAAGAGCCAGCAGGGAAAACTATGCCTTGTTCTAAAGCTCTTTGGGAACCGCTTGCGTAGCCCCACAGACCTGGGGGCTGCGGGCTTTCCTGCTGCCTTCAGCCTCGACACCACCCTTTCCCACTTGGCGCCCTATCAGGCACAAAAATGGCCATACGGCTGGAGATGTGTCCCCCGCCCAAAGAGCCAGCAGGGAAAACTATGCCTTGTTCTAAAGCTCTTTGGGAACCGCTTGCGTAGCCCCACAGACCTGGGGGCTGCGGGCTTTGCTGCTGCCTTCAGCCTCAAAGCCACCCTTTCCCACTTGGCGCCGCGCCAGGCACAAAAATGGCCTATGGCTGGAGCTGGGTCCCATGCCCAAAGAGCCAGCAGGGAAAACTATGCCTTGTTCTAAAGCTCTTTGGGAACCGCTTGCTTGGCCCCACAGACCTGGGGGCTGCGGGCTTTCCTGCTGCCTTCAGCCTCAAAACCACCCTTTCCCACTACGCACCGCGCCAGGCACAAAAATGGCCATATGGCTGGAGTTGGTCCCCCGCCCAAAGAGCCAGCAGGGAAAACTATGCCTTGTTCTAAAGCTCTCTGGGAACCGCTTGCTTGGGCCCACAGACGTGGGGGCTGCGGGCTTTCCTGCTGCCTTCAGCCTCAAAACCACCCTATGCCACTACGCACCGCGCCAGGCACAAAAATAGCCATACGTCTGGAGATGGGTCCCCCACCCAAAGAGCCAGCAGGGAAAACTATGCCTTGTTCTAAAGCTCTTTGGGAACCGCTTGCGTAGCCCCACAGACCTGGGGGCTGCGGGCTTTCCTGCTGCCTTCAGCCTCGACACCACCCTTTCCCACTTGGCGCCGCGCCAGGCACAAAAATGGCCATACGGCTGGAGATGGGTCCCCCGCCCAAAGAGCCAGCAGGGAAAAATATGCCTTGTTCTAAAGCTCTTTGGGAACCGCTTCCATAGCCCCACAGACCTGGGAGCTGCAGGCTTTCCTGCTGTCTTCAGCCTCAAAGCCACCCTTTCCCACTTGGCGCCCTATCAGGCACAAAAATGGCCTATGGCTGGAGATGGGTCCCATGCCCAAAGAGCCAGCAGGGAAAACTATGCCTTGTTCTAAAGCTCTTTGGGAACCGCTTGCTTGGGCCCACAGACCTGGGGGCTGCGGGCTTTCCTGCTGCCTTCAGCCTCAAAACCACCCTATGCCACTACGCACCGCGTCAGGCACAAAAATAGCCATACGTCTGGAGATGGGTCCCCCGCCCAAAGAGCCAGCAGGGAAAACTATGCCTTGTTCTAAAGCTCTTTGGGAACCGCTTGCTTGGCCCCACAGACGTGGGGGCTGCGGGCTTTCCTGCTGCCTTCAGCCTCGACACCACCCTTTCCCACTTGGCGCCGCGCCAGGCACAAAAATGGCCATACGGCTGGAGATGGGTCCCCCGCCCAAAGAGCCAGCAGGGAAAACTCTGCCTTGTTCTAAAGCTCTTTGGGAACCGCTTCCATAGCCCCACAGACCTGGGGGCTGCAGGCTTTCCTGCTGCCTTCAGACTCGACACCACCCTTTCCCACTTGGCGCCGCGCCAGGCACAAAAATGGCCATACGACTGGACATGTGTCCGCCGCCCAAAGAGCCAGCAGGGAAAACTCTGCCTTGTTCTAAAGCTCTTTGGGAACCGCTTGCGTAGCCCCACAGACCTTAGGGCTGCAGGCTTTGCTGCTGCCTTCAGCCTCAAAACCACCCTTTCCCACTTGGCGCCGCGCCAGGCTCAAAAATGGCCTATGGCTGGAGATGGGTCCCATGCCCTAAGAGCCAGCTGGGAAAACTATGCCTTGTTCTAAAGCTCTTTGGGAACCGCTTGCGTAGCACCACAGACCTGGGGGCTGCAGGCTTTGCTCCTGCCTTCAGCCTCAAAGCCACCCTTTCCCACCTGGCGCCGCGCCAGGCTCAAAAATGGCCATACGGCTGGAGATGGGTCCCCCGCCCAGAGAGCCAGCAGGGAAAACTATGCCTTGTTCTAAAGCTCTTTGGGAACCGCTTGCGTAGCCCCACAGACCTGGGGGCTGCGGGCTTTCCTGCTGCCTTCAGCCTCAAAACCACCCTTTCCCACTTGGCGCCGCGCCAGGCACAAAAATGGCCATACGGCTGGAGATGGGTCCCCCGCCCAAAGAGCCAGCAGGGAAAACTATGCCTTGTTCTAAAGCTCTTTGGGAACCGCTTGCGTAGCCCCACAGACCTGGGGGCTGCAGGCTTTGCTGCTGCCTTCAGCCTCAAAACCACCCTTTCCCACTTGGCGCTGCGCCAGGCACAAAAATGGCCATAAGGCTGGAGATGGGTCCCCCGCCCAAAGAGCCAGCAGGGAAAATTATGCCTTGTTCTAAAGCTCTTTGGGAACCGCTTGTGTAGCCCCACAGACCTGGGGGCTGCGGGCTTTCCTGCTGCCTTTAGCCTCGACACAACCCTTTCCCACTTGGCGCCGCGCCAGGCTCAAAAATGGCCATACGGCTGGAGATGGGTCCCCCGCCCAGAGAGCCAGCAGGGAAAACTATGCCTTGTTCTAAAGGTCTTTGGGAACCGCTTGCGTAGCCCCACAGACCTGGGGGCTGCGGGCTTTCCTGCTGCCTTCAAGCCTCAAAGCCACCCTTTCCCACTGGGCGCCGCGCCAGGCACAAAAATGGCCTATGGCTGGAGATGGGTCCCCCGAACAAAGAGCCAGCAGGGAAAACTATGCCTTGTTCTAAAGCTCTTTGGGAACCGCTTGCTTGGCCCCACAGACGTGGGGGCTGCGGGCTTTCCTGCTGCCTTCAGCCTCAAAACCACCCTTTCCCACTTGGCGCCGCGCCAGGCACAAAAATGGCCATACGGCTGGAGATGGGTCCCCCGCCCAAAGAGCCAGCAGGGAAAACTATGCCTTGTTCTAAAGCTCTTTGGGAACCGCTTGCGTAGCCCCACAGACCTGGGGGCTGCGGGCTTTCCTGCTGCCTTCACCCTCAAAACCACCCTTTCCCACTTGGCACTGCTCCAGGCTCAAAAATGGCCATACGGCTGCAGATGGGTCCCCCGCCCAGAGAGCTAGCAGGGAAAACTATGCCTTGTTCTAAAGCTCTTTGGGAACCGCTTGCGTAGCCCCACAGACCTGGGGGCTGCGGGCTTTGCTGCTGCCTTCAGCCTCAAAGCCACCCTTTCCCACTTGGCGCCGCGCCAGGCACAAAAATGGCCATACGGCTGGAGATGGGTCCCCTGCCAAAAGAGCCAGCAGGGAAAACTATGCCTTGTTCTAAAGCTCTTTGGGAACCGCTTGCGTAGCCCCACAGACCTGGGGGCTGCGGGCTTTCCTGCTGCCTTCAGATTCAAAGCCACCCTTTCCCACTTGGCGCCGCGCCAGGCACAAAAATGGCCATACGGCTGGAGATGGGTCCCCCGCCCAAAGAGCGAGCAGGGAAAACTATGCCTTGTTCTAAAGCTCTTTGGGAACCGCTTGCGTAGCACCACAGACCTGGGGGCTGCGGGCTTTCCTGCTGCCTTCAGCCTCGACACCACCCTTTCCCACTTGGCGCCGCGCCAGGCACAAAAATGGCCATACGGCTGGAGATGGGTCCCCCGCCCTAAGAGCCAGCAGGGAAAACTATGCCTTGTTCTAAAGCTCTTTGGGAACCGCTTGCGTAGCCCCACAGACCTGGGGGCTGCAGGCTTTGCTGCTGCCTTCAGCCTCAAAGCCACCCTTTCCCACCTGGCGCCGCGCCAGGCTCAAAAATGGCCATACGGCTGGAGATGGGTCCCCGCCCAGAGAGCCAGCAGGGAAAACTATGCCTTGTTCTAAAGCTCTTTGGGAACCGCTTGCGTAGCCCCACAGACCTGGGGGCTGCACGCTTTCCTGCTGCCTTCAGCCTCGACACCACCCTTTCCCACTTGGCGCCGCGCCAGGCACAAAAATGGCCATACGGCTGGAGATGGGTCCCCCGCCCAAAGAGCCAGCAGGGAAAACTATGCCTTGTTCTAAAGCTCTTTGGGAACCGCTTGCGTAGCCCCACAGACCTGGGGGCTGCGGGCTTTGCTGCTGCCTTCAGCCTCAAAGCCACCCTTTCCCACTTGGCGCCGTGCCAGGCACAAAAATGGCCTATGGCTGGAGATGGGTCCCATGCCCAAAGAGCCAGCAGGGAAAACTATGCCTTGTTCTAAAGCTCTCTGGGAACCGCTTGCTTGGGCCCACAGACGTGGGGGCTGCGGGCTTTCCTGCTGCCTTCAGCCTCGACACCACCCTATGCCACTACGCACCGCGCCAGGCACAAAAATAGCCATACGTCTGGAGATGGGTCCCCCACCCAAAGAGCCAGCAGGGAAAACTATGCCTTGTTCTAAAGCTCTTTGGGAACCGCTTGCGTAGCCCCACAGACCTGGGGGCTGCGGGCTTTGCTGCTGCCTTCATCCTCAAAGCCACCCTTTCCCACTTGGCGCCGCGCCAGGCACAAAAATGGCCATACGGCTGGAGATGGGTCCCCCGCCCAAAGAGCCAGCAGGGAAAACTATGCCTTGTTCTAAAGCTCTTTGGGAACCTCTTGCATAGCCCCACAGACCTGGGAGCTGCAGGCTTTCCTGCTGTCTTCAGCCTCAAAGCCACCCTTTCCCACTTGGCGCCCTATCAGGCACAAAAATGGCCATACGGCTGGAGATGGGTCCCCCGCCCAAAGAGCCAGCAGGGAAAACTATGCCTTGTTCTAAAGCTCTTTGGGAACTGCTTGCTTGGCCCCACAGACGTGGGGGCTGCGGGCTTTCCTGCTGTCTTCAGCCTCGACACCACCCTTTCCCACTTGGCGCCCTATCAGGCACAAAAATGGCCATACGGCTGGAGATGGGTCCCCCGCCCAAAGAGCCAGCAGGGAAAACTATGCCTTGTTCTAAAGCTCTTTGGGAACCGCTTGCGTAGCCCCACAGACCTGGGGGCTGCAGGCTTTCCTGCTGCCTTCAGCCTCAAAGCAACCCTTTCCCACTTGGCGCCCTATCAAGCACAAAAATGGCCTATGGCTGGAGATGGGTCCCAGGCGCAAAGAGCCAGCAGGGAAAACTATGCCTTGTTCTAAAGCTCTTTGGGAACCGCTTGCTTGGCCCCACAGACGTGGGGGCTGCGGGCTTTCCTGCTGCCTTCAGCCTCAAAACCACCCTTTCCCACTTGGCCCCCGGCCAGGCACAAAAATGGCCATACGGCTGGAGATGGGTCCCCCGCCCAAAGAGCCAGCAGGGAAAACTATGCCTTGTTCTAAAGCTCTTTGGGAACCGCTTGCGTAGCCCCACAGACCTGGGGGCTGCGGGCTTTCCTGCTGCCTTCACCCTCAAAACCACCCTTTCCCACTTGGCACTGCTCCAGGCTCAAAAATGGCCATACGGCTGCAGATGGGTCCCCCGCCCAGAGAGCCAGCAGGGAAAACTATGCCTTGTTCTAAAGCTCTTTGGGAACCGCTTGCGTATCCCCACAGACCTGGGGGCTGCGGGCTTTCCTGCTGCCTTCAGCCTCAACACCACCCTTTCCCACTTGGCGCCGCGCCAGGCACAAAAATGGCCATACGGCTGGAGATGGGTCCCCCGCCCTAAGAGCCAGCAGGGAAAACTATGCCTTGTTCTAAAGCTCTTTGGGAACCGCTTGCGTAGCCCCACAGACCTGGGGGCTGCAGGCTTTGCTGCTGCCTTCAGCCTCAAAGCCACCCTTTCCCACCTGGCGCCGCGCCAGGCTCAAAAATGGCCATACGGCTGGAGATGGGTCCCCGCCCAAAGAGTCAGCAGGGAAAACTATGCCTTGTTCTAAAGCTCTTTGTGAACCGCTTGGATAGCCCCACAGACCTGGGGGCTGCAGGCTTTCCTGCTGCCTTCAGCCTCGACACCACCCTTTCCCACTTGGCGCCGCGCCAGGCACAAAAATGGCCATACGGCTGGAGATGGGTCCCCCGCCCAAAGAGCCAGCAGGGAAAACTATGCCTTGTTCTAAAGCTCTTTGGGAACCGCTTGCGTAGCCCCACAGACCTGGGGGCTGCGGGCTTTGCTGCTGCCTTCAGCCTCAAAGCCACCCTTTCCCACTTGGCGCCCTATCAGGCACAAAAATGGCCTATGGCTGGAGATGGGTCCCATGCCCAAAGAGCCAGCAGGGAAAACTATGCCTTGTTCTAAAGCTCTTTGGGAACCGCTTGCTTGGCCCCACAGACCTGGGGGCTGCGGGCTTTCCTGCTGCCTTCAGCCTCAAAACCACCCTTTCCCACTACGCACCGCGCCAGGCACAAAAATGGCCATATGGCTGGAGATGGGTCCCCCGCCCAAAGAGCCAGCAGGGAAAACTATGCCTTGTTCTAAAGCTCTCTGGGAACCGCTTGCTTGGGCCCACAGACGTGGGGGCTGCGGGCTTTCCTGCTGCCTTCAGCCTCGACACCACCCTATGCCACTACGCACCGCGCCAGGCACAAAAATAGCCATACGTCTGGAGATGGGTCCCCCACCCAAAGAGCCAGCAGGGAAAACTATGCCTTGTTCTAAAGCTCTTTGGGAACCGCTTGCGTAGCCCCACAGACCTGGGGGCTGCGGGCTTTCCTGCTGCCTTCATCCTCAAAGCCACCCTTTCCCACTTGGCGCCGCGCCAGGCACAAAAATGGCCATACGGCTGGAGATGGGTCCCCCGCCCAAAGAGCCAGCAGGGAAAACTATGCCTTGTTCTAAAGCTCTTTGGGAACCTCTTGCATAGCCCCACAGACCTGGGAGCTGCAGGCTTTCCTGCTGTCTTCAGCCTCAAAGCCACCCTTTCCCACTTGGCGCCCTATCAGGCACAAAAATGGCCTATGGGTGGAGATGGGTCCCATGCCCAAAGAGCCAGCAGGGAAAACTATGCCTTGTTCTAAAGCTCTTTGGGAACTGCTTGCTTGGCCCCACAGACGTGGGGGCTGCGGGCTTTCCTGCTGTCTTCAGCCTCGACACCACCCTTTCCCACTTGGCGCCCTATCAGGCACAAAAATGGCCATACGGCTGGAGATGGGTCCCCCGCCCAAAGAGCCAGCAGGGAAAACTATGCCTTGTTCTAAAGCTCTTTGGGAACCGCTTGCGTAGCCCCATAGACCTGGGGGCTGCAGGCTTTCCTGCTGCCTTCAGACTCGACACCACCCTTTCCCACTTGGCGCCGCGCCAGGCACAAAAATGGCCATACGACTGGACATGTGTCCGCCGCCCAAAGAGCCAGCAGGGAAAACTCTGCCTTGTTCTAAAGCTCTTTGGGAACCGCTTGCGTAGCCCCACAGACCTTAGGGCTGCAGGCTTTGCTGCTGCCTTCAGCCTCAAAACCACCCTTTCCCACTTGGCGCCGCGCCAGGCTCAAAAATGGCCATACGGCTGGAGATGGGTCCCCCGCCCAAAGAGCCAGCAGGGAAAACTATGCCTTGTTCTAAAGCTCTTTGGGAACCGCTTGCGTAGCCCCACAGACCTGGGGGCTGCAGGCTTTGCTGCTGCCTTCAGCCTCAAAGCCACCCTTTCACACTTGGCGCCGCGCCAGGCACAAAAATGGCCATACGGCTGGAGATGGGTCCCATGCCCAAAGAGCCAGCAGGGAAAACTATGTCTTGTTCTAAAGCTCTTTGGGAACCGCTTGCGTAGCCCCACAGACCTGGGGGCTGCAGGCTTTCCTGCTGCCTTCAGCCTCAAAACCACCCTTTCCCACTTGGCGCCGCGCCAGGCACAAAAATGGCCATACGGCTGGAGATGGGTCCACCGCGCAAAGAGCCTGCAGGGAAAGCTTTGTCTACAGTCAGTCAAGGTCGACGTACTCAACACTGATAAGAAAGATCACATGTGTTCTTGTGCTGAGGGATATCAAGTGGAAATCCTTCTCGCGGAGTGATCAAGCGATTTAAACTTTTCATCATAATCCAAAGTCTAACATGCAAAACAATTGTCTAAGCAAAGCACAATACAGTGAGTATTAGTAAAACAACAACAGAGTGAAGCATCTTGTTATAAAGTCCTGTAACTGTCGGTGACCATCCAAAAAGAGGATCTCCCCATCTATGTCCTTCGCCTCTCTTCACTCTTTCCAACGCTTGGTGTATTTCTTCAACCTGATGATGGACGGTAATCAAAGTTGTCTGTCTATTTTCTTGGGCCTCTTTCAAGAGTCGCTTCAATTCATTGTGTTTTAGCAGCTTCTTCACCAGGGAGAGATTCATTCCGATAGGGGCAGGCAACAATCTCGAATCAACGTATAATTAGGTTGTAGCAATTGAAAAGACGTAACAGGAGCTTAATAATTGAAGTCGCATCCCGTAACTTTGTGTTAGTAAAGTTCAAACACAAAGATTTGAGTGATTACTATGTCATCTCTGAATACAAGACTACAGGGAGACCTCATGCTAACGCACCCTTTCCCAATATAGTCAAGCACAGTCTCTGGGGTTTCATCGGGATGTGTCTCAAAGTGACAAACATTCTGGTTGGTGTCAAGACAAAGGTCTTGTGCTTTGAGAGTATTACTCTCACAAATGAATCCTTGTTGGTCTCGTGAAACGCATGCGTCAACATCAGCAGTTTGCCATTTAGTCTCATTTTGTCGTGCCCAACCTCTGTGCTGTGTTGGATAGAGTAGAGCTCCTTGGTGATTCAACCCCAGTGCGATGATTGGGTATGTGGTGTATACGGAGGCATTGCGTATCGTTAAGACAAAAGCTGTGGCTTTGCTCTCAGTGGGATCGTAGGTGAAATTAACCAGATACCACCTGGACTGAAATTTTTTCTCAAATTCAATTGCGTTATCCCATATTACTTTTCGAATTTCGGTGGGCAAGGTGCCTTCTTTACCTTCCCTTATGATTGCGGCTGTCATAGATTGCATCCACAATTGGGCTTGGATACAACTAAGAGCCAAGGAAACATTGCTTTGAGTTGTACCAAGTGCATCTGTGATCAGCTGATGGTCTTTTTCACCCGTTTCTTCCCATTGAGGCAATATATTCGATAAAAGCCGTTGGTGGTTTCCCAATGCTAATAGAGAGGACTGTAGGGGATGTCTTAATTTGTCCAGATCAGTAGCGGTTGTGACTAGTTTGTTGGCAAGTATCTCAGCATCTATACTATTCAAGACTCCCAGGCCTGTTCCTAAGATACCAGTCGCATCCCTCTTCCGTCCGTGTGAAGTGGCAAGAGTTCGTTTGCGTAACCATGCTGACCATTCTGCATAAGATGTACTCAGGAATGGTAAGCAGGTGGGTTTGATCGCAGAGATTTTAATCTGCATTGACAATTCTGCTCGTTTGAGGGAATATGTGGGATTAAACAGTACCTGTTGTTGACCTGTGTGTGTTTAATAACATAAGGGCCAATGTTGAAAATGTAAGGAGTTAGTCTAATGGAGGGCTTAGAAAAGAGAGAGGTGGTTTTTTTTTTTTTCTCTTAGAAGAGAGAGCCTTTGAGAGTTTGTGGGGTGTAGGTTCTGGATTCATTTCAGCAAGTTCAGGTGTATTTGAGTCAATCATAAATTCAAATAACAATTCTGTGCCCTTGTAGCCCCAAATACAGTACACTACTGTAGGTTTGATGAAAGTGAAATTGTGCCAGCAATCTGAATTTGGCTCCATAATTTTGTAACAATCAGTGTTGTATTTGTCCGCTTTGGTAGAGTCTACATAGATGGTTTTGATTACAGTTGGCCTGTGGTGATTAGACCCGTTGATAAATCGGCAACCAATGTGTGTTCTTGTGGAATAATTACTAAATTGGCCAAGAATACAAAAATACAGCATTGTTCACACATTAAGGAAAGTCATAAAATCAAGAGGCTTCTGAGGTAGAATACAGCCGCAGCTAGCACACGAAGAATGCAACAGCTGTGATTCCCTGTACAAGGTTGTTTGCGAAACTACACGAGGGATGGAACGGAACGCGCTTGTTCCGTGGCCTTCCCTTGTGACGAATAGCAGATATGGGGACGAGATGGTACTACGGAACTGATAAGCGGCCTACACGCCACCCGAGCCAACATTTCGTCAAATGTTGATGAAATGCTGTCCTTTTGTGCGAACTTTGCTCACCACAATGTACCAAAACACACCTCCATCCCGGAGGCTATCCGCCCCCGAGGTGTGAACACTCCTCCTTGAGTACATTAATCATAATAAAAGTACATATGACTAAAGTCACTCAAACTCCACTTTGAAGTTAAAAAAATAATATAAAAATAGCCCAAGAGAGGGGGAATGTCTGGGAAGACACCATCGCGAAGAATCCCACCGCTGTTTTCTGGGATCAGTCGACGGGCTGAGCCTTTCTTCCCCCTCATAAGGACGCCTTTGGGTAAGACTTTGATTACACCGAGTGCTTTCTCGGGGACTCTAGAAATTTCTCTAGAGAATCTCTACCCTACATTTATAGCCAGGCTGTATCGTTTATAATTTTGTCGCGCGTTTGTCTATTTAACAATGTCTTTATTTGCACGTGCTTTGCAGACAGTGTATTTATCACCGGCAATCCTAAAGAACCTGTATATCTGTTGTTTAAATAAACTGCACTGTTTCAGTAGCTAGTCGTTTCGCTTTCTCACTGAACGCGACCAAAACTTGAGAGAGGCCGTGCTGGTTCAGGAGCACGACTAGACTGAAGGTGCAGCCCACTATTAGTGTCTCCAAATCGTAATAGTTTAACACATATTAAACGCGATTGGGCTGATAGTGCTGAATTGGGCATCACTCAGAATTGAAACCCAGCCGCACCTGGCCTCCCACCTCGGTGAGGAGTGTTAGAACGCAAGGGGGTTTATCTTCTGCCAAAACCGCTTGGCCCCGTTTCACGCAACAGAATTTGGCGTAGTCGGCAGGATTGCCATGGATAAACTGCTGCAAAAATATGATTGTGCCCCTTCCCAGGCTGGGAAGGAGTGGGCCCAAAAATTTTGGAAGGATGAAGAGAAAGTGGTGGAACGTATTGAAGAGCGTCGGGTTTCACAGAAGCTCAGAGCGGGGAAAGGCAAGGGTGTGATTTGTGCTGTGTTAGGCGCCTGTTTATCTTGTGCACAACAAGAAGCTAGAGAAACCCCCGCTCCTAATCTGATTTCAGCTGTAGAATATGCAACCCTGAAATCGGAGAATGAGGTGCTGAAGTCATCATTAGCCTTGCAAAAGGAGACAGGAGAAAGATTAAGAACTCAAGTCGATAAGCTTGTGAGTGAGAATGAATGTTTAGGAAACCGGAATGCTCAACTTGGGAGTGAAAATCGCCAACTTAAAATGTTATTGAAAGGGTGACCGGGCTCTTAGATAAAATGCAGCCCTCGACCCAGGTCCAACAGATTCGTAAGTTAATGTGTTATCCAAATTCCGGAACCCAGACCGGAGATTTTTTTGTCTAATAGTGAGGATGACGAAGAAGATGAGGAGGAAAGGACTTTTACTTTGAAATCCCAAGTTTTTCCTTTACGTCCTCTGGTTAAAACTGAAACTGCAGTTGATGATGGTGATGAAATTCACACCACTGTGCGTACCGTTCCATGGACACCAACCGAGTTAACAAAAATAAGGGAGAAATATTCGAGGCGACCAGAAGAGTCAGCTGTTGAGTACGTGTGGCGAGTTTCTTCTGAAGGGGGGGGCAGAATTATGCTGAGTGAGGAAGAAGCAGGAGACTCTTGGGGACCAGGAGTGTTTTTAACCACTATGCCTGGGGATCATAATTATTCCCTAACCGCTCGAGCAGCCTATTGGGCAAGGGGTATGGATCCGCGAGAGAGGGGGGAGCCGTTAGAGATTAGAGCTACAGGCTACTCTGATCTGTTTGCGGCTGTACGGAAAGCAGCTTGTCTGCAAGCCATGTATGACAGAGAGGAATTTCGGAAATCCCCAATGTCAGCCCCTATCGACCCCGATCGATTAGCCCCTCTCATCCGTGGTCTTCCCGATTGCCTGAAACCGTTCCTTGTTCGCACTCAAGATCGTATACGGGATGCTCGGGGTGCTCATGGGCGGGGCCGTCGTCACTACATGCCCACCTGGAATGTACAGGAAATAGATCAATATGGGCGCCGAATGGGCTGGGCCAGCCAAACTAGTGAGAAATCCTCCGAACACCCGCGAAAGGTTCGCCAAGTCCAAACTCACACTCAAAACCCTAAATCAGAGGGAAGGTTTAAGCCTGATAAGGACCGGAATGAGTTGTGGCGTAAAGCCCTACAATTAGGGGTGCCCCGACAATTCTTGCACGGTGACCCTACGGGAGATCTCCGTACGCTAGTCCAATCTCTACCTAGAAAGAATAATGCGGCTGGGGAGAAAAGTCTAACCAGAGAATCCCCAAGCCGTGAGAAAACTGTGCCTTCTGCACCGGAACATAACTTGATTGATTTGACAGAGTCCCAGCCACAACACTCCTATCCCCGGGGAGGGCACTGAGCAACCCTGTCGGGCAGGTACTAGCAATCCAATGGCGCTCTCATAAAGACTCCGAACCCGTTATTGTCATTCCTGTTGGACCCCGGAAGATATTGGTAAATTTTATTATTGATACCGGAGCCCAAATGTCTGCAATCACTAACGAAACAGCACAACTTCTAGGTATAAATCCCACCCGACGCAGAGTCAACTTCACAGGAATTGATGGTGTGGTAAAAACATGCCCCACTGCAAAAATTAACCTCTGGTTGCCGGGAGAGCAGCGAATGACTAGGGCAGAAGTGTTAGTGGGTGCCTCACGTAGACCCGACTCAAAGTGTCAGGGACCCGCACAGGAAGTTAAATTCCTGGGGGTCTGGTGGATTAAGGGAGCTGCTTCTGTCCCTCAGGATACCCTGAAAAAATAGAACATGGACAGAATCCTTCCAGCACGAAGGAGTTACAGCAGGTCCTGGGAACTTTAAGTTATTGGCGTAAACACATCCCTGGCTTTTCCATCATTGCTCGCCCCCTTCATAGCTTGCCAAAAAAGGGTAAATCCTGGGTGTGGACTGAACAACACACTAATGCTCTGCAATTACTAATAAAGGAGCTAAGGTTATTCCAACAACTTGGCCCCATACATCCAACTGACCCTGTCCATGTAGAATGGGGGCTCAGTGAACATGGTTCCCGTTGTAATTTATGGCAGAAGGGACCAGCAGGACCGGAGAGACCATTAGAATTTTGCTCACACTCCTTCAATGATACTGAATGCAGCTATTCAGACCTGGAGAAGGGTTTACTGTCCCTGGTGCGAGCGTTGCAACGAGCAGAGCAGATAAGAAGAGAACAGAGTGTGATCTTTCCTGGGACCTTTTCGCCTCCCAGATGTGGTCCTTAAAGGGACACCACCACCAGCTGGCATTGCCCAGAGACCTACAGTTCGAAAGTGGTATGCTTATTTAGAAGGCATTAATGAAATCAAGCCAGTCTCTGAAGGCAGTGTTAAAGTATCCAAGGCTACTTCACAAGGATACCAAAGGATATAGATGGTGCCCTATTGTTCCAATCCCCACCAAACAGACCATCTCCGATCCAAGAAGCACCTCCTTTGAGGGACAGCAGTGATCTTAGAGGAGTGTGGTTTACTGGTGCGTCATCTCACCGTTAAAAAAATAAGTGCAAATATAAGGCCGTAGCACTGGAAGTAACAACGGGAGAAAGAGCAATTGAAATAGGGGAGGGTAGGGGAACTCAGAGCTGTCCTACTAGCTGCACAACATGGAGCCACCTCCTTTTACGCTGAGTCATATGCTGTTCTTAAAGGAGCCACTGAATGGCTAGGACACTGGGCAGCCAACGATTGGCAGGTGAATAGAGTCCCAGTTTGGGAGACAGATAATTGGAAGCAACTGTTGGAAATAGGAGGACAGAGACCATTGCACATTGCTTGGGTAAAAGGCCACGATCGTTCAAACTCGATCACTGCTCAGTTCAACCAACAGGTAGATGGCCTCACGCGGCTACAACAAATTGACATTGTAGATGATGGTCGGGAATGGGAACGCTTACTTGAATCGTTACATGTTAAACGTGGCCGCACAGGCCGTCCTGACCTGTATCGGGAAGGTGGGTGGCTTGTGTCAGTTAAGCTGTGCGAACAAATAGTAACTGCCTGTTCACAATGTCGCCTACGACTCAGCAAAGATCATCCGAGTAAGGCGCCTCCCTTACACATGCGGGACAAGAAAGCGTTGTGGCATTCATGGCAGCTTGATTATATTGGGCCCTTGAGATCATCAGGTGGGAAAAGATATGTCCTGGTAGGAGTGGAGATTATCTCCAGCCTCAGTATGGCCAGCAGTTTCAAACCAGCTACCAGGGACAACACAGTGAAAGGCCTAACAGGGTGGTTCAGCACACTTCCCCTTCCCGACGAAATCCAGAGTGATAACGTTTCACACTTTACGGCTTCGGTGGTACAAGATTGGGCCAAGGAAGAAGGGATTCGATGGGTATTTCATACTCCCTATTATCCCCAGGCTAATGGCATTGTTGAACGCACCAATAGATTGGTTAAGCGTTTTGCAAAAAGTCATGAACCTGGTTGGCATTTGCGATTGGATGATGCCATCTATCAACTAAATAACAAATGGAGTGGAGACGGCTGTCCTAAAATGAAAGCTTTCTGTGTACCTGCCAATATTATCTCGCCAAAGGCTGCCAATGAACCGGGAAAATACCCCGGAAGATTTCACCCTGGACTACCTGTGTTAGTGAAAATGCCTCAAAATGGGACGGTGCCAATGGTGCTAGCTACTCCCCAAAATCCCTATGCATGGGAAGCCAAGGATTGTTCAGGGAAGATACACCGGATCAGCACCCGGTGGACCGCACCTTCTTTTTAACCCCGTCGGTCGAATAAGACCGAGCAGATTTTCTTTTCCTTTATGTCTTACAGGAACCTTGGATGAGCTGTACAGACGGATTGGCCTACGCTACCTTTGAATGTCTCCAGGGAATCCTGACATTGAACCTGGCAATAATACTACTTTTATGATGTATGGCTATTTGGAGGCCCAAATTCTAAAATGACGAATTGGCAGATGGAATTGATGCTATTCAGTTTCACCTTTTTATTCCCTGTTGTTTGTAGTCAAAGAGACCCAGAGTGGCCATGGTCTCAAGCCTTTCTCGTCTATAATACAAGACTACAGGGAGACCTCATGCTAACGCACCCTTTCCCAATATAGTCAAGCACAGTCTCTGGGGTTTCATCGGGATGTGTCTCAAAGTGACAAGCATTCTGGTTGGTGTCAAGACAAAGGTCTTGTGCTTTGAGAGTATTACTCTCACAAATGAATCCTTGTTGGTCTCGTGAAACGCATGCGTCAACATCAGCAGTTTGCCATTTAGTCTCATTTTGTCGTGCCCAACCTCTGTGCTGTGTTGGATAGAGTAGAGCTCCTTGGTGATTCAACCCCAGTGCGATGACTGGGTATATGGTGGATACTGAGGCATTGCGTATCGTTAAGACAAAAGCTGTGGCTTTGCTCTCAGTGGGATCGTAGGTGAAATTAACCAGATACCACCAGGATTGAAATTTTCTCTCAAATTCAATTGCGTTATCCCATATTACTTTTCGAATTTCGGTGGGCAAGGTGCCTTCTTCACCTTCCCTTATGATTTATGAGTTTTTGCAAAACGCTTAACCAATCCGTTGGTGCATTCAACAATGCCATTAGCCTGAGGATAATAGGGAGTATGAAATACCCATCGAATCCCTTCTTCTTTGGCCCAATCTTGTACCACTGTAGCGGTAAAGTGTGAACCGTTATCACTTTGGATTTCCTCGGGAAGGGGAAGTGTGCTGAACCACCCTTTTAGGCCTTTCACTGTGTTGTCCCCAGCAGCTGATTTGAAGCCAGTGGCCATACTGAGGCTGGAGATAATCTCCACTCCGACTAGGACATATCTTTTCCCACCTGATGATCTCAAGGGCCCAATATAATCAATCTGCCATGAATGCCACAACATTTTCTTGTCCCGCATGTGTAAGGGAGGCGCCTTACTCGGATGATCTTTGCTGAGTCGTAGGCGACATTGTGACCAGGCAGTTACTACTTGTTCGCACAGCTTAACCGACACAGGCCACCCCCGGGCTAGACCTTCCTGATACAGATCAGCACGGCCTGTGTGGCCAGGCTTAATATGTAACCATTCCCGACCATCATCTACAGTGTCAATTTGTTGTAGCCGCGTGAGGCTATCTACCTGTTGGTTGAACTGAGCAGTGATCGAGTTTGAACGATCGTGGCCTTTTACCCAAGCAATGTGCAATGGTCTCTGTCCTCCTATTTCCAACAGTTGCTTCCAACTGTCTGTCTCCCAGATTGGGACTCTATTCACCTGCCAATCGTTGGCTGCCCAGTGTCCTAGCCATTCAGTGGCTCCTTTAAAAACAGCATATGAGTCAGTGTAAATGTAAGTAGCTCCATGTTGTGCAGCTAGTAGGACGGCTCTGAGTTCCCCTACTTGTGCCCTACCTTCTCCTGTTTCAATTGCTCTTTCCCCCGTTGCTACTTCCAGTGCTACGGCCTTGTATTTCCACTTGCTGTTCTCACGGTGAGATGACACACCAGTAAACCACACTCCTGTAAGATCACTGCCTGCTTTCAGAGGAGGTGCTTCTTGGATTGGAGATGGTCTGTTTGGTGGGGATTGGAACAATAGGGCACCATCTCTATCCTTCTGGAGCACGGATACTTTGATACTACCTTCAGAGATTGGCATGATATCATTAATGCCTTCTAAATAAGCATACCACTTTCGAACTGTGGGTTTCTGGGCAATGCCAGCTGGTGGTGGTGTCCCTTTAAGGACCACATCTGGGAGGCGAAAAGGGCCCCGAACAATCACGCTCTGTTATCTCCTTATCTGCTCTGCTCGTTGCAATGCTCGCACCAGGGACAGTAAACCCTTCTCCAGGTCTGAATAGCTGCTCTCAGTATCATTAAAGGCGTGAGAGCTAAATTCTAATGGTCTCTCCGGTCCTGCTGGTCCCTTCTGGCATAAATTACAACGGGAACCATGTTCACTGAGCCCCCATTCTACATGGACAGGGTCAGTTGGATGTATGGGGCCAAGTTGTTGGAATAACCTTAGCTCTTTTATTAGCAATTCTAGTGCATTAGTATGTTGTTCAGTCGACTCCCAGGATTTACCTTTTTTGAGCAAACAATAAAGGGGGCGAGCAATGATGGAAAAGCCAGGGATGTGTTTACGCTAATAACTTAAAGTTCCCAGGACTTGCTGTAACTCCTTCGTGCTGGAAGGATTCTGTCCATGTTCTATTTTTTCAGGGTATCCTGAGGGACAGAAGCAGCTCCCTTAATCCACCAGACCCCCAGGAATTTAACTTCCTGTGCGGGTCCCTGACACTTTGAGTCGGGAATTTCCAATCCGAAATCTGATAATGTTTTTCGGATGTTTTCCATCATGTCTTGTACACTTTCTTGGTTCTCTCCCCTATTAAGATGTCATCAATAATATATTGGTATATTGTACATCCCTGTGAAACAGGAATCTCTGATAGCACTTTAGCCAAAGCATTATGGGCAATAGTGGGGGAATGTTTGTATCCTTGCGGAAAGCGGTTAAAGGTATATTGCACTCCTTTCCATGTGAATGCAAACTGCGCTTTGTCCTGCTCAAGGAGGAGAATCATAAAAAAATATGTCTTTAAAATCTAAGGCAACCCTCCAAGGATGGGCAGCTCCTTTTATCATTGTCACAATTTCCGCGATATTCGGAACAGCAGCGGTCAGAGGTGCAGTGTTGGCGTTTAATTTTCCGTAATCTACTGTGAAATGCCATTGCCTTTTTGGTTTCTTTACTGGCCACACCGGTGAAAAATAAGGCGAGTGAATCCTCTTAATGATGTCCCTTTTTTCTAAATTTGATACCAATCTGTCTGCTCCTGCAACAGCAGTTGCAGGCAGTGGATACTACAGGACAGCAGAGATTTTAGAGGGAGGGAAAAGTATGGAAGTTTCCAATAGACTCAATTTCACTGTGTCTATTACTTTTTCAAATCCTGCAAAACTTCACACTGTGGAGACATCATTAAGAAAAGGCATTAAGAAACCCTCGGACGGCAGGCTTTCCTGCTGCCTTCAGCCTCAAAACCACCCTTTCCCACGACGCACCGCGCCAGGCACAAAAATGGCCATACGGCTGGAGATGGGTCCCCCGCCCAAAGAGCCAGCAGGAAAAACTATGCCTTGTTCTAAAGCTCTTTGGGAACCGCTTGCGTAGCCGCACAGACCTGGGGGCTGCGGGCTCTCCTGCTGTCTTCAGCCTCAAAGCCACCCTTTCCCGCTTGGCGCCGGGCCAGGCACAAAAATGGCCATACGGCTGGAGATGGGTCCCCCGCCCAAAGAGCCAGCAGGGAAAACTATGCCTTGTTCTAAAGCTCTTTGGGAACCGCTTGCGTAGCCCCACAGACCTGGGGGCTGCAGGCTTTCCTGCTGCCTTCAGCCTCGACACCACCCTTTCCCACTTGGCGCTTCGCCAGGCATAAAAATGGCCATATGGCTGGATATGGGTCCCCCGCCCAAAGAGCCAGCAGGGAAAACTATGCCTTGTTCTAAAGCTCTTTGGGAACCGCTTGCGTAGCCCCACAGACCTGGGGGCTGCGGGCTTTCCTGCTGCCTTCAGCCTCGACACCACCCTTTCCCACTTGGCGCCGCGCCAGGCACAAAAATGGCCATACGGCTGGAGATGGGTCTCCAGCCCAAGGAGCCAGCAGGGAAAACTATGCCTTGTTCTAAAGCTCTTTGGGAACCGCTTCCATAGCCCCACAGACCTGGGGGCTGCAGGCTTTCCTGCTGCCTTCAGCCTCAAAGCCACCCTTTCCCACTAGGCGCTGCATCAGGCACAAAAATGGCCTATGGCTGGAGATGGGTCCCATGCCCTAAGAGCCAGCAGGGAAAACTATGACTTGTTCTAAAGCTCTTTGGGAACCGCTTGCGTAGCCCCACAGACCTGGGGGCTGCAGGCTTTGCTCCTGCCTTCAGCCTCAAAGACACCCTTTCCCACCTGGCGCCGCGCCAGGCTCAAAAATGGCCATACGGCTGGAGATGGGTCCCCCGCCCAAAGAGCCAGCAGGGAAAACTAGGCCTTGTTCTAAAGCTCTTTGGGAACCGCTTGCGTAGTCCCACAGACCTGGAGGCTGCGGGCTTTCCTGCTGCCTTCAGACTCGACACCACCCTTTCCCACTTGGCGCCGCGCCAGGCACAAAAATGGCCATACGGCTGGAGATGGGTCCCCCGCCCAAGGAGCCAGCAGGGAAAACTATGCCTTGTTCTAAAGCTCTTTGGGAACCGCTTGCGTAGCCCCACAGACCTGGGGGCTGCAGGCTTTCCTGCTGTCTTCAGCCTCAAAGCCACCCTTACCCACTTGGCGTCGCGCCAGGCACAAAAATGGTCTATGGCTGGAGATGGGTCCCCCTCCCAAGGAGCCAGCAGGGAAAACTATGCCTTGTTCTAAAGCTCTTTGGGAACCGCTTGCTTGGCCCCACAGACCTTGGGGCTGCGGGCTTTCCTGCTGCCTTCAGCCTCCACAGGACCCTTTCCCACTTGGCGCCGCATCAGGCACAAAAATGGCCTATGGCTGGAGATGGGTCCCCCGCCCAAAGAGCCAGCAGGGAAAACTATGCCTTGTTCTAAAGCTCTTTGGGAACCGCTTGCTTGGCCCCACAGACCTGGGGGCTGCGGGCTTTCCTGCTGCCTTCAGCCTCGACAACACCCTTTCCCACTTGGTGTCGCGCCAGGCACAAAAATGGCCTATGGCTGGAGATGGGTCTCCCGCCCAAAGAGCCAGTAGGGAAAACTATGCCTTGTTCTAAAGCTCTTTGGGAACCGCTTGCGTAGCCCCACAGACCTGGGGGCTGAGGGCTTTCCTGCTGCCTTCAGCGTCAAAGCCACCCTTTCCCACTTGGCGTCGTGCCAGGCACAAAAATGGCCATATGTCTGCAGATGGGTCCCCCGCCCAAAGAGCCAGCAGGGAAAACTATGCCTTGTTCTAAAGCTCTTTGGGAACCGCTTGCGTAGCCCCACAGACCTGGGGGCTGCGGGCTTTCCTGCTGTCTTCAGCCTCAAAGCAACCCTTTCCCACTTGGCGCCCTATCAGGCACAAAAATGGCCTATGGCTGGAGATGGGTCCCATGCCTAAAGAGCCAGCAGGGAAAACTATGCCTTGTTCTAAAGCTCTTTGGGAACTGCTTGCGTAGCCCCACAGACCTGGGGGCTGCGGGCTTTCCTGCTGCCTTCAGCCTCAAAGCCACCCTTTCCCACTTGGCGCCGCGCCAGGCACAAAAATGGCCATACGGCTGGAGATGGGTCCCCCGCCCAAAGAGCCAGCAGGGAAAACTATGCCTTGTTCTAAAGCTCTTTGGGAACCGCTTGCTTGGCCCCACAGACCTGGGGGCTGCAGGCTTTGCTGCTACCTTCAGCCTCGACACCACCCTTTCCCACTTGGCGTCGTGCCAGGCACAAAAATGGCCTATGGCTGGAGATGGGTCTCCCGCCCAAAGAGCCAGCAGGGAAAACTATGCCTTGTTCTAAAGCTCTTTGGGAACCGCTTGCTTGGCCCCACAGACCTGGGGGCTGCAGGCTTTCCTGCTGCCTTCAGCCTCAAAGCCACCCTTTCGCACTTGGCGTCGTGCCAGGCACAAAAATGGCCATATGTCTGCAGATGGGTCCCCCGCCCAAAGAGCCAGCAGGGAAAACTATGCCTTGTTCTAAAGCTCTTTGGGAACCGCTTGCGTCGCCGCACAGACCTGGGGGCTGCGGGCTCTCCTGCTGCCTTCAGCCTCAAAGGCACCCTTTCCCGCTTGGCGCCGGGCCAGGCACAAAAATGGCCATACGGCTGGAGATGGGTCCCCCGCCCAAAGAGCCAGCAGGGAAAACTATGCCTTGTTCTAAAGCTCTTTGGGAACCGCTTGCGTAGCCCCACAGACCTGGGGGCTGCAGGCTTTCCTGCTGCCTTCAGCCTCGACACCACCCTTTCCCACTTGGCGCTTCGCCAGGCATAAAAATGGCCATATGGCTGGATATGGGTCCCCCGCCCAAAGAGCCAGCAGGGAAAACTATGCCTTGTTCTAAAGGTCTTTGGGAACCGCTTGCGTAGCCCCACAGACCTGGGGGCTGCGGGCTTTCCTGCTGCCTTCAGCCTCAAAGCCACCCTTTCCCACTTGGCGCCGCGCCAGGCACAAAAATGGCCATACGGCTGGAGATGGGTCTCCAGCCCAAGGAGCCAGCAGGGAAAATTATACCTTGTTCTAAAGCTCTTTGGGAACCGCTTCCATAGCCCCACAGACCTGGGGGCTGCAGGCTTTCCTGCTGCCTTCAGCCTCAAAGCCACCCTTTCCCACTAGGCGCTGCATCAGGCACAAAAATGGCCTATGGCTGGAGATGGGTCCCATGCCCTAAGAGCCAGCTGGGAAAACTATGCCTTGTTCTAAAGCTCTTTGGGAACCGCTTGCGTAGCCCCACAGACCTGGGGGCTGCAGGCTTTGCTCCTGCCTTCAGCCTCAAAGACACCCTTTCCCACCTGGCGCCGCGCCAGGCTCAAAAATGGCCATACGGCTGGAGATGGGTCCCCCGCCCAAAGAGCCAGCAGGGAAAACTAGGCCTTGTTCTAAAGCTCTTTGGGAACCGCTTGCGTAGTCCCACAGACCTGGAGGCTGCGGGCTTTCCTGCTGCCTTCAGACTCGACACCACCCTTTCCCACTTGGCGCCGCGCCAGGCACAAAAATGGCCATACGGCTGGAGATGGGTCCCCCGCCCAAGGAGCCAGCAGGGAAAACTATGCCTTGTTCTAAAGCTCTTTGGGAACCGCTTGCGTAGCCCCACAGACCTGGGGGCTGCAGGCTTTCCTGCTGTCTTTAGCCTCAAAGCCACCCTTTCCCACTTGGCGTCGCGCCAGGCACAAAAATGGCCTATGGCTGGAGATGGGTCCCCCGCCCAAGGAGCCAGCAGGGAAAACTATGCCTTGTTCTAAAGCTCTTTGGGAACCGCTTGCTTGGCCCCACAGACCTTGGGGCTGCGGGCTTTCCTGCTGCCTTCAGCCTCGACACCACCCTTTCCCACTTGGCGCCGCATCAGGCACAAAAATGGCCTATGGCTGGAGATGGGTCCCATGCCCAAAGAGCCAGCAGGGAAAACTATGCCTTGTTCTAAAGCTCTTTGGGAACCGCTTGCTTGGCCCCACAGACCTGGGGGCTGCGGGCTTTCCTGCTGCCTTCAGCCTCGACAACACCCTTTCCCACTTGGTGTCGCGCCAGGCACAAAAATGGCCATACGGCTGGAGATGGGTCTCCCGCCCAAAGAGCCAGTAGGGAAAACTATGCCTTGTTCTAAAGCTCTTTGGGAACCGCTTGCGTAGCCCCACAGACCTGGGGGCTGAGGGCTTTCCTGCTGCCTTCAGCGTCAAAGCCACCCTTTCCCACTTGGCGTCGTGCCAGGCACAAAAATGGCCATATGTCTGCAGATGGGTCCCCCGCCCAAAGAGCCAGCAGGGAAAACTATGCCTTGTTCTAAAGCTCTTTGGGAACCGCTTGCGTAGCCCCACAGACCTGGGGGCTGCGGGCTTTCCTGCTGTCTTCAGCCTCAAAGCAACCCTTTCCCACTTGGCGCCCTATCAGGCACAAAAATGGCCTATGGCTGGAGATGGGTCCCATGCCTAAAGAGCCAGCAGGGAAAACTATGCCTTGTTCTAAAGCTCTTTGGGAACTGCTTGCGTAGCCCCACAGACCTGGGGGCTGCGGGCTTTGCTGCTGCCTTCAGCCTCAAAGCCACCCTTTCCCACTTGGCGCCGCGCCAGGCACAAAAATGGCCATACGGCTGGAGATGGGTCCCCCGCCCAAAGAGCCAGCAGGGAAAACTATGCCTTGTTCTAAAGCTCTTTGGGAACCGCTTGCTTGGCCCCACAGACCTGGGGGCTGCAGGCTTTGCTGCTACCTTCAGCCTCGACACCACCCTTTCCCACTTGGCGTCGTGCCAGGCACAAAAATGGCCTATGGCTGGAGATGGGTCTCCCGCCCAAAGAGCCAGCAGGGAAAACTATGCCTTGTTCTAAAGCTCTTTGGGAACCGCTTGCTTGGCCCCACAGACCTGGGGGCTGCAGGCTTTCCTGCTGCCTTCAGCCTCAAAGCCACCCTTTCGCACTTGGCGTCGTGCCAGGCACAAAAATGGCCATATGTCTGCAGATGGGTCCCCCGCCCAAAGAGCCAGCAGGGAAAACTATGCCTTGTTCTAAAGCTCTTTGGGAACCGCTTGCGTAGCCCCACAGACCTGGGGGCTGCAGGCTTTCCTGCTGCCTTCAGCCTCGACACCACCCTTTCCCACTTGGCACTGCTCCAGGCACAAAAATGGCCTATGGCTGGAGATGGGTCCCATGCCTAAAGAGCCAGCAGGGAAAACTATGCCTTGTTCTAAAGCTCTTTGGGAACCGCTTGCGTAGCCCCACAGACCTGGGGGCTGCAGGCTTTCCTGCTGCCTTCAAGCCTCAAAGCCACCCTTTCCCACTGGGCGCCGGGCCAGGCACAAAAATGGCCATACGGCTGGAGATGGTTCCCCCGCCCAAAGAGCCAGCAGGGAAAACTATGCCTTGTTCTAAAGCTCTTTGGGAACTGATTGCGTAGCCCCACAGACCTGGGGGCTGCGGGCTTTCCTGCTGCCTTCAGCCTCAAAACCACCCTTTCCCACTTGGCGCCGCGCCAGGCACAAAAATGGCCTATGGCTGGAGATGGGTCCCCCGCCCAAAGAGCCAGCAGGGAAAACTAGGCCTTGTTCTAAAGCTCTTTGGGAACCGCTTGCTTGGCCCCACAGACCTGGGGGCTGCGGGCTTTGCTGATGCCTTCAGCGTCAAAGACACCCTTTCCCATTTGGCGCCGCGCCAGGCACAAAAATGGCCATACGGATGGAGATGGGTCCCCCGCCCAAAGAGCCAGCAGGGAAAACTATGCCTTGTTCTAAAGCTCTTTGGGAACCGCTTGCGTAGCCCCACAGACCTGGGGGCTGCGGGCTTTCCTGCTGCCTTCAGCCTCGACACCACCCTTTCCCACTTGACGCCGGGCCAGGGACAAAAATGGCCTATGGCTGGAGATGGGCCCCCTGCCAAAAGAGCCAGCAGGGAAAACTATGCCTTGTTCTAAAGCTCTTTGGGAACCGCTTGCTTGGCCCCACAGACGTGGGTGCTGCGGGCTTTCCTGCTGCCTTCAGCCTCAAAGCCACCCTTTCCCACTTGGCGCCGCGCCAGGCACAAAAATGGCCTATGGCTGGAGATGGGTCCCATGCCCAAAGAGCCAGCAGGGAAAACTATGCCTTGTTCTAAAGCTCTTTGGGAACCGCTTGCTTGGCCCCACAGACCTGGGGGCTGCAGGCTTTTCTGCTGCCTTCAGCCTCAAAGCCACCCTTTCCCACTTGGCGCTGCGCCATGCACAAAAATGGCCGTACGGCTGGAGATGGGTCCCCCGCCCAAAGAGCCAGCAGGGAAAACTATGCCTTGTTCTAAAGCTCTTTGGGAACCGCTTGCGTAGCCGCACAGACCTGGGGGCTGCGGGCTTTCCTGCTGCCTTCAGCCTCAAAGCCACCCTTTCCCACTTGGCGCCGGGCCAGGCGCAAAAATGGCCATACGGCTGGAGATGGGTCCCCCGCCCAAAGAGCCAGCAGGGAAAACTATGCCTTGTTCTAAAGCTCTTTGTGATCCGCTTGTGTAGCCGCACAGACCTGGGGGCTGCAGGCTTTCCTGCTGCCTTCAGCCTCAAAACCATCCTATGCCACTACGCACCGCGCCAGGCACAAAAATAGCCATACGGCTGGAGATGGGTCCCCCGCCCAAAGAGCCAGCAGGGAAAACTATGCCTTATTCTAAAGCTCTTTGGGAACCGCTTGCGTAGCCCCACAGACCTGGGGGCTGCGGGCTTTCCTGCTGCCTTCAGCCTCGACACCACCCTTTCCCACTTTGCGCCCTATCAAGCACAAAAATGGCCTATGGCTGGAGATGGGTCCCATGCCCAAAGAGCCAGCAGGGAAAACTATGCCTTGTTCTAAAGCTCTTTGGGAACCGCTTGCGTAGCCCCACACACGTGGGGGCTGCGGGCTTTCCTGCTGCCTTCAGCCTCAAAACCACCCTTTCCCACTTGACCCCCGGCCAGGCACAAAAATGGCCATACGGCTGGAGATGGGTCCCCCGCCCAAAGAGCCAGCAGGGAAAATTATGCCTTGTTTTAAAGCTCTTTGGGAATCGCTTGCGTAGCCCTACAGACCTGGGGGCTGCGGGCTTTCCTGCTGCATTCAAGCCTCAAAGCCACCCTTTCCCACTGGGCGCCGGGCCAGGCACAAAAATGGCCTGTGGCTGGAGATGGGTCCCCCGCCCAAAGAGCCAGCAGGGAAAACTATGCCTTGTTCTAAAGCTCTTTGGGAACCGCTTGCTTGGCCCCACAGACCTGGGGGCTGCAGGCTTTACTGCTGCCTTCAGCCTCAAAGCCACCCTTTCCCACTTGGCGCCCTATCAAGCACAAAAATGGCCTATGGCTGGAGATGGGTCCCATGCCCAAAGAGCCAGCAGGGAAAACTATGCCTTGTTCTAAAGCTCTTTGGGAACCGCTTGCTTGGCCCCACAGACCTGGGGGCTGCGGGCTTTCCTGCTGCCTTCAGCCTCGACACCACCCTTTCCCACTTGGCGCCGCGCCAGGCACAAAAATGGCCATACGGCTGGAGATGGGTCCCCCGCCCAAAGAGCCAGCAGGGAAAACTATGCCTTGTTCTAAAGCTCTTTGGGAACCGCTTGCGTAGCCCCACAGACCTGGGGGCTGCGGGCTTTCCTGCTGCCTTCACCCTCAAAACCACCCTTTCCCACTTGGCACTGCTCCAGGCTCAAATATGGCCATACGGCTGGAGATGGGTCCCCCGCCCAGAGAGCCAGCAGGGAAAACTATGCCTTGTTCTAAAGCTCTTTGGGAACCGCTTGCGTAGCCCCACAGACCTGGGGGCTGCGGGCTTTCCTGCTGCCTTCAGCCTCAAAGCCACCCTTTCCCTCTTGGCGCCGGGCCAGGCACAAAAATGGCCATACGGCTGGAGATGGGTCCCCCGCCCAAAGAGCCAGCAGGGAAAACTATGCCTTGTTCTAAAGCTCTTTGGGAACCGCTTGCGTAGCCCCACAGACCTGGGGCTGCAGGGTTTGTGCTGCCTTCAGCGTCAAAGCCACCCTTTCCCACTTGGCGCTGCGCCATGCACAAAAATGGCCGTACGGCTGGAGATGGGTCCCCCGCCCAAAGAGCCAGCAGGGAAAACTATGCCTTGTTCTAAAGCTCTTTGGGAACCGCTTGCGTAGCCGCACAGACCTGGGGGCTGCGGGCTTTGCTGCTGCCTTCAGCCTCAAAGCCACCCTTTCCCACTTGGCGCCGGGCCAGGCGCAAAAATGGCCATACGGCTGGAGATGGGTCCCCCGCCCAAAGAGCCAGCAGGGAAAACTATGCCTTGTTCTAAAGCTCTTTGTGATCCGCTTGTGTATCCGCACAGACCTGGGGGCTGCAGGCTTTCCTGCTGCCTTCAGCCTCAAAACCATCCTATGCCACTACGCACCGCGCCAGGCACAAAAATAGCCATACGGCTGGAGATGGGTCCCCCGCCCAAAGAGCCAGCAGGGAAAATTATGCCTTGTTCTAAAGCTCTTTGGGAACCGCTTGCGTAGACCCACACACCTGGGGGCTGCAGGCTTTCCTGCTGCCTTCAGCCTCGACAGCACCCTTTCCCACTTGGCTTCGCGCCAGGCACAAAAATGGCCTATGGCTGGAGATGGGTCCCATGCCCTAAGAGCCAGCTGGGAAAACTAAGCCTTGTTCTAAAGCTCTTTGGGAACCGCTTGCGTAGCACCACAAACCTGGGGGCTGCAGGCTTTGCTCCTGCCTTCAGCCTCAAAGCCACCCTTTCCGACCTGGTGCCGCGCCAGGCTCAAAAATGGCCATACGGCTGGAGATGGGTCCCCCGCCCAGAGAGCCAGCAGGGAAAACTATGCCTTGTTCTAAAGCTCTTTGGGAACCGCTTGCGTAGCCCCACAGACCTGGGGGCTGCGGGCTTTCCTGCTGCCTTCAGCCTCGACACCACCCTTTCCCACTTGGCGCCCTATCAAGAACAAAAATGGCCTATGGCTGGAGATGGGTCCCATGCCCAAAGAGCCAGCAGGGAAAACTATGCCTTGTTCTAAAGCTCTTTGGGAACCGCTTGCGTAGCCCCACACACGTGGGGGCTGCGGGCTTTCCTGCTGCCTTCAGCCTCAAAACCACCCTTTCCCACTTGGCCCCCGGCCAGGCACAAAAATGGCCATACGGCTGGAGATGGGTCCCCCGCCCAAAGAGCCAGCAGGGAAAATTATGCCTTGTTTTAAAGCTCTTTGGGAACCGCTTGCGTAGCCCTACAGACCTGGGGGCTGCGGGCTTTCCTGCTGCATTCAAGCCTCAAAGCCACCCTTTCCCACTGGGCGCCGGGCCAGGCACAAAAATGGCCTGTGGCTGGAGATGGGTCCCGCGCCCAAAGAGCCAGCAGGGAAAACTATGCCTTGTTCTAAAGCTCTTTGGGAACCGCTTGCTTGGCCCCACAGACCTGGGGGCTGCAGGCTTTGCTGCTGCCTTCAGCCTCAAAGCCACCCTTTCCCACTTGGCGCCCTATCAAGCACAAAAATGGCCTATGGCTGGAGATGGGTCCCATGCCCAAAGACCCAGCAGGGAAAACTATGCCTTGTTCTAAAGCTCTTTGGGAACCGCTTGCTTGGCCCCACAGACCTGGGGGCTGCGGGCTTTCCTGCTGACTTCAGCCTCGACACCACCCTTTCCCACTTGGCACTGCTCCAGGCTCAAAAATGGCCATACGGCTGGAGATGGGTCCCCCGCCCAGAGAGCCAGCAGGGAAAACTATGCCTTGTTCTAAAGCTCTTTGGGAACCGCTTGCGTAGCCCCACAGACCTGGGGGCTGCGGGCTTTCCTGCTGCCTTCAGCCTCAACACCACCCTTTCCCACTTGGCGCCGGGCCAGGCACAAAAATGGCCATATGGCTGGAGATGGGTCCCCCGCCCTAAGAGCCAGCAGGGAAAACTATGCCTTGTTCTAAAGCTCTTTGGGAACCGCTTGCGTAGCCCCACAGACCTGGGGGCTGCGGGCTTTGCTGCTGCCTTCAGCCTCAAAGCCACCCTTTCCCACTTGGCGCCGCGCCAGGCACAAAAATGGCCATACGGCTGGAGATGGGTCCCCCGCCCAAAGAGCCAGCAGGGAAAACTATGCCTTGTTCTAAAGCTCTTTGGGAACCGCTTGCGTAGCCCCACAGACCTGGGGGCTGCAGTCTTTGCTGCTGCCTTCAGCGTCAAAACCACCCTTTCCCACTACGCACCGCGCCAGGCACAAAAATGGCCATACGGCTGGAGATGGGTCCCCTGCCCAAAGAGCCAGCAGGGAAAACTATGCCTTGTTCTAAAGCTCTTTGGGAACCGCTTGCGTAGCCGCACAGACCTGGGGGCTGCGGGCTTTCCTGCTGCCTTCAGCCTCAAAACCACCCTATGCCACTACGCACCGCGTCAGGCACAAAAATAGCCATACGGCTGGAGATGGGTCCCCCACCCAAAGAGCCAGCAGGGAAAACTATGCCTTGTTCTAAAGCTCTTTGGGAACCGCTTGCGTAGCCGCACAGACCTGGGGGCTGCGGGCTTTCCTGCTGCCTTCAGCCTCGACACCACCCTTTCCCACTTGGAGCCCTATCAAGCACAAAAATGGCCTATGGCTGGAGATGGGTCCCATGCCCAAAGAGCCAGCAGGGAAAACTATGCCTTGTTCTAAAGCTCTTTGGGAACCGCTTGCGTAGCCCCACACACGTGGGGGCTGCGGGCTTTCCTGCTGCCTTCAGCCTCAAAACCACCCTTTCCCACTTGGCACTGCTCCAGGCTCAAAAATGGCCATACGGCTGGAGATGGGTCCCCCGCCCAGAGAGCCAGCAGGGAAAACTATGCCTTGTTCTAAAGCTCTTTGGGAACCGCTTGCGTAGCCCCACAGACCTGGGGGCTGCGGGCTTTCCTGCTGCCTTCAGCCTCAAAGCCACCCTTTCGCACTTGGGGCTTCGCCAGGCACAAAAATGGCCATACGGCTGCAGATGGGTCCCATGCCCAAAGAGCCAGCAGGGAAAACTATGCCTTGTTCTAAAGCTCTTTGGGAACCGCTTGCGTAGCCCCACAGACCTGGGGGCTGCGGGCTTTCCTGCTGCCTTCAGCCTCGACGCCACCCTTTCCCACTTGGCGCCGCGCCAGGCACAAAAATGGCCATACGGCTGGAGATGGGTCCCCCGCCCAAAGAGCCAGCAGGGAAAACTATGCCTTGTTCTAAAGCTCTTTGGGAACCGCTTGCGTAGCCCCACAGACCTGGGGGCTGCAGTCTTTGCTGCTGCCTTCAGCGTCAAAACCACCCTTTCCCACTACGCACCGCGCCAGGCACAAAAATGGCCATACGGCTGGAGATGGGTCCCCCGCCCAAAGAGCCAGCAGGGAAAACTATGCCTTGTTCTAAAGCTCTTTGGGAACCGCTTGCTTGGCCCCACAGACCTGGGGGCTGCGGGCTTTCCTGCTGCCTTCAGCCTCAAAACCACCCTATGCCACTACGCACCGCGTCAGGCACAAAAATAGCCATACGGCTGGAGATGGGTCCCCCACCCAAAGAGCCAGCAGGGAAAATTATGCCTTGTTCTAAAGCTCTTTGGGAACCGCTTGCGTAGCCGCACAGACCTGGGGGCTGCGGGCTTTCCTGCTGCCTTCAGCCTCGACACCACCCTTTCCCACTTGGCGCCCTGTCAAGCACAAAAATGGCCTATGGCTGGAGATGGGTCCCATGCCCAAAGAGCCAGCAGGGAAAACTATGCCTTGTTCTAAAGCTCTTTGGGAACCGCTTGCGTAGCCCCACACACGTGGGGGCTGCGGCCTTTCCTGCTGCCTTCAGCCTCAAAACCACCCTTTCCCACTTGGCACTGCTCCAGGCTCAAAAATGGCCATACGGCTGGAGATGGGTCCCCCGCCCAGAGAGCCAGCAGGGAAAACTATGCCTTGTTCTAAAGCTCTTTGGGAACCGCTTGCGTAGCCCCACAGACCTGGGGGCTGCGGGCTTTCCTGCTGCCTTCAGCCTCAAAGCCACCCTTTCTCACTTGGGGCTTCGCCAGGCACAAAAATGGCCATATGGCTGGAGATGGGTCCCCCGCCCAAAGAGCGAGCAGGGAAAACTATGCCTTGTTCTAAAGCTCTTTGGGAACCGCTTGCGTAGCCCCACAGACCTGGGGGCTGCGGGCTTTCCTGCTGCCTTCAGCCTCAAAGCCACCCTTTCCCACTTGGCGCCGGGTCAGGGACAAAAATGGCCATACGGCTGGAGATGGGTCCCATGCCCAAAGAGCCAGCAGGGAAAACTATGCCTTGTTCTAAAGCTCTTTGGGAACCGCTTGCTTGGCCCCACAGACCTGGGGGCTGCAGGCTTTGCTGCTGCCTTCAGCCTCGACACCACCCTTACCCACTTGGCGCCGCGCCAGGCACAAAAATGGCCATACGGCTGGAGATGGGTCCCCCGCCCAAAGAGCCAGCAGGGAAAATTATGCCTTGTTCTAAAGCTCTTTGGGAACCGCTTGCTTGGCCCCACAGACGTGGGGGCTGCGGGCTTTCCTGCTGCCTTCAGCCTCAAAACCACCCTATGCCACTACGCACCGCGTCAGGCACAAAAATAGCCATACGGATGGAGATGGGTCCCCCACCCAAAGAGCCAGCAGGGAAAACTGTGCCTTGTTCTAAAGCTCTTTGGGAACCGCTTGCGTAGCCCCACAGACGTGGGGGCTGCGGGCTTTCCTGCTGCCTTCAGCCTCGATACCACCATTTCCCACTTGGCGCTGCGCCATGCACAAAAATGGCCATATGGCTGGAGATGGGTCCCCCGCCCAAAGAGCCAGCAGGGAAAACTATGCCTTGTTCTAAAGCTCTTTGGGAACCGCTTGCATAGCCCCACAGACCTGGGGGCTGCGGGCTTTCCTGCTGCCTTTAGCCTCGACACCACCCTTTCCCTCTTGGCGCCGCGCCAGGCACAAAAATGGCCGTACGGCTGGAGATGGGTCCCCCGCCCAAAGAGCCAGCAGGGAAAACTATGCCTTGTTCTAAAGCTCTTTGGGAACTGCTTGCGTAGCCCCACAGACCTGGGGGCTGCAGGCTTTCCTGCTGCCTTCAGCCTCAAAACCACCCTTTCCCACTACGCAACGCGCCAGGCATAAAAATAGCCATACGACTGGAGATGGGTCCCCCGCCCAAAGAGCCAGCAGGGAAAACTATGCCTTGTTCTAAAGCTCTTTGGGAACCGCTTGCGTAGCCCCACAGACCTTGGGGCTGTGGGCTTTCCTGCTGCCTTCAGCCTCGACAGCACCCTTTCCCACTTGGCTTCGCGCCAGGCACAAAAATGGCCTATGGCTGGAGATGGGTCCCATGCCCAAAGAGCCAGCAGGGAAAACTATGCCTTGTTCTAAAGCTCTTTGGGAACCGCTTGCGTAGCCCCACAGACCTGGGGGCTGCGGGCTTTCCTGCTGTCTTCAGCCTCAAAGCAACCCTTTCCCACTTGGCGCCCTATCAAGCACAAAAATGGCCTATGGCTGGAGATGGGTCCCATGCCCAAAGAGCCAGCAGGGAAAACTATGCCTTGTTCTAAAGCTCTTTGGGAACCGCTTGCGTAGCCCCACACACCTGGGGGCTGCGGGCTTTCCTGCTGCCTTCAGCCTTGACACCACCCTTTCCCACTTGGCGCCCTATCAAGCACAAAAATGGCCTATGGCTGGAGATGGGTCCCATGCCCAAAGAGCCAGCAGGGAAAACTATGCCTTGTTCTAAAGCTCTTTGGGAACCGCTTGCTTGGCCCCACAGACCTGGGGGCTGCGGGCTTTCCTGCTGCCTTCAGCCTCGACACCACCCTTTCCCACTTGGCGCCGCGCCAGGCACAAAAATGGCCATACGGCTGGAGATGGGTCCCCCGCCCAAAGAGCCAGCAGGGAAAACTATGCCTTGTTCTAAAGCTCTTTGGGAACCGCTTGCGTAGCCCCACCGACCTGGGGGCTGCGGGCTTTCCTGCTGCCTTCACCCTCAAAACCACCCTTTCCCACTTGGCACTGCTCCAGGCTCAAAAATGGCCATACGGCTGGAGATGGGTCCCCCGCCCAAAGAGCCAGCAGGGAAAACTATGCCTTGTTCTAAAGCTCTTTGGGAACCGCTTGCGTAGCCCCACAGACCTGGGGGCTGCGGGCTTTCCTGCTGCCTTCAGCCTCAAAGCCACCCTTTCCCACTTGGCGCCGGGCCAGGCACAAAATTGGCCATACGGCTGGAGATGGGTCCCCCGCCCAAAGAGCCAGCAGGGAAAACTATGCCTTGTTCTAAAGCTCTTTGGGAACCGCTTGCTTGGCCCCACAGACCTGGGGGCTGCAGTCTTTGCTGCTGCCTTCAGCCTCAACACCACCCTTTCCCACTTGGCGCCGGGCCAGGGACAAAAATGGCCATACGGCTGGAGATGGGTCCCCTGCCCAAAGAGCCAGCAGGGAAAACTATGCCTTGTTCTAAAGCTCTTTGGTGAACCGCTTGCGTAGCCGCACAGACCTGGGGGCTGCGGGCTTTCCTGCTGCCTTCAGCGTCAAAACCACCCTTTCCCACTACGCACCGCGCCAGGCACAAAAATGGCCATACGGCTGGAGATGGGTCCCCCGCCCAAAGAGCCAGCAGGGAAAACTATGCCTTGTTCTAAAGCTCTTTGGGAACCGCTTGCTTGGCCCCACAGACGTGGGGGCTGCGGGCTTTCCTGCTGCCTTCAGCCTCAAAACCACCCTATGCCACTACGCACCGCGTCAGGCACAAAAATAGCCATACGGCTGGAGATGGGTCCCCCACCCAAAGAGCCAGCAGGGAAAACTATGCCTTGTTCTAAAGCTCTTTGGGAACCGCTTGCGTAGCCCCACAGACCTGGGGGCTGCAGGCTTTCCTGCTGTCTTTAGCCTCAAAGCCACCCTTTCTCACTTGGCGCCCTATAAGGCACAAAAATGGCCTATGGCTGGAGATGGGTCCCATGCCCAAAGAGCCAGCAGGGAAAACTATGCCTTGTTCTAAAGCTCTTTGGGAACTGCTTGCGTAGCTCCACAGACCTGGGGGCTGCGGGCTTTCCTGCTGCCTTTAGCCTCGACACCACCCTTTCCCTCTTGGCGCCGCGCCAGGCACAAAAATGGCCGTACGGCTGGAGATGGGTCCCCCGCCCAAAGAGCCAGCAGGGAAAATTATGCCTTGTTCTAAAGCTCTTTGGGAACCGCTTGCGTAGCCCCACAGACCTGGGGGCTGCAGGCTTTGCTGCTGCCTTCAGCCTCAAAACCACCCTTTCCCACTTGGCGCTGCGCCAGGCACAAAAATGGCCATATGGCTGGAGATGGGTCCCCCGCCCAAAGAGCCAGCAGGGAAAATTATGCCTTGTTCTAAAGCTCTTTGGGAACTGCTTGCGTAGCCCCACAGACCTGGGGGCTGCGGGCTTTCCTGCTGCCTTCAGCCTCGACACCACCCTTTCCCACTTGGCACTGCTCCAGGCTCAAAAATGGCCATACGGCTGGAGATGGGTCCCCCGCCCAGAGAGCCAGCAGGGAAAACTATGCCTTGTTCTAAAGCTCTTTGGGAACCGCTTGCGTAGCCCCACAGACCTGGGGGCTGCGGGCTTTCCTGCTGCCTTCAGTCTCAAAGCCACCCTTTCCCACTTGGCGCCGGGCCAGGCACAAAAATGGCCATACGGCTGGAGATGGGTCCCCTGCCAAAAGAGCCAGCAGGGAAAACTATGCCTTGTTCTAAAGCTCTTTGGGAACCGCTTGCGTAGCCCCACAGACCTGGGGGCTGCGGGCTTTCCTGCTGCCTTCAGCCTCAAAGCCACCCTTTCTCACTTGGGGCTTCGCCAGGCACAAAAATGGCCATATGGCTGGAGATGGGTCCCCCGCCCAAAGAGCGAGCAGGGAAAACTATGCCTTGTTCTAAAGCTCTTTGGGAACCGCTTGCGTAGCCCCACAGACCTGGGGGCTGCGGGCTTTCCTGCTGCCTTCAGCCTCAAAGCCACCCTTTCCACTTGGCGCCGGGCCAGGGACAAAAATGGCCATACGGCTGGAGATGGGTCCCATGCCCAAAGAGCCAGCAGGGAAAACTATGCCTTGTTCTAAAGCTCTTTGGGAACCGCTTGCTTGGCCCCACAGACCTGGGGGCTGCAGGCTTTGCTGCTGCCTTCAGCCTCAACACCACCCTTTCCCACTTGGCGCCGGGCCAGGGACAAAAATGGCCATACGGCTGGAGATGGGTCCCCTGCCCAAAGAGCCAGCAGGGAAAACTATGCCTTGTTCTAAAGCTCTTTGGTGAACCGCTTGCGTAGCCGCACAGACCTGGGGGCTGCGGGCTTTCCTGCTGCCTTCAGCCTCAAAACCACCCTATGCCACTACGCACCGCGTCAGGCACAAAAATAGCCATACGGCTGGAGATGGGTCCCCCACCCAAAGAGCCAGCAGGGAAAACTATGCCTTGTTCTAAAGCTCTTTGGGAACCGCTTGCGTAGCCCCACAGACCTGGGGGCTGCAGGCTTTCCTGCTGTCTTTAGCCTCAAAGCCACCCTTTCTCACTTGGCGCCCTATAAGGCACAAAAATGGCCTATGGCTGGAGATGGGTCCCATGCCCAAAGAGCCAGCAGGGAAAACTATGCCTTGTTCTAAAGCTCTTTGGGAACTGCTTGCGTAGCTCCACAGACCTGGGGGCTGCGGGCTTTCCTGCTGCCTTTAGCCTCGACACCACCCTTTCCCTCTTGGCGCCGCGCCAGGCACAAAAATGGCCGTACGGCTGGAGATGGGTCCCCCGCCCAAAGAGCCAGCAGGGAAAATTATGCCTTGTTCTAAAGCTCTTTGGGAACCGCTTGCGTAGCCCCACAGACCTGGGGGCTGCAGGCTTTGCTGCTGCCTTCAGCCTCAAAACCACCCTTTCCCACTTGGCGCTGCGCCAGGCACAAAAATGGCCATATGGCTGGAGATGGGTCCCCCGCCCAAAGAGCCAGCAGGGAAAATTATGCCTTGTTCTAAAGCTCTTTGGGAACTGCTTGCGTAGCCCCACAGACCTGGGGGCTGCGGGCTTTCCTGCTGCCTTCAGCCTCGACACCACCCTTTCCCACTTGGCACTGCTCCAGGCTCAAAAATGGCCATACGGCTGGAGATGGGTCCCCCGCCCAGAGAGCCAGCAGGGAAAACTATGCCTTGTTCTAAAGCTCTTTGGGAACCGCTTGCGTAGCCCCACAGACCTGGGGGCTGCGGGCTTTCCTGCTGCCTTCAGTCTCAAAGCCACCCTTTCCCACTTGGCGCCGGGCCAGGCACAAAAATGGCCATACGGCTGGAGATGGGTCCCCTGCCAAAAGAGCCAGCAGGGAAAACTATGCCTTGTTCTAAAGCTCTTTGGGAACCGCTTGCGTAGCCCCACAGACCTGGGGGCTGCGGGCTTTCCTGCTGCCTTCAGCCTCAAAGCCACCCTTTCTCACTTGGGGCTTCGCCAGGCACAAAAATGGCCATATGGCTGGAGATGGGTCCCCCGCCCAAAGAGCGAGCAGGGAAAACTATGCCTTGTTCTAAAGCTCTTTGGGAACCGCTTGCGTAGCCCCACAGACCTGGGGGCTGCGGGCTTTCCTGCTGCCTTCAGCCTCAAAGCCACCCTTTCCACTTGGCGCCGGGCCAGGGACAAAAATGGCCATACGGCTGGAGATGGGTCCCATGCCCAAAGAGCCAGCAGGGAAAACTATGCCTTGTTCTAAAGCTCTTTGGGAACCGCTTGCGTAGCCCCACACACCTGGGGGCTGCGGGCTTTCCTGCTGCCTTCAGCCTTGACACCACCCTTTCCCACTTGGCGCCCTATCAAGCACAAAAATGGCCTATGGCTGGAGATGGGTCCCATGCCCAAAGAGCCAGCAGGGAAAACTATGCCTTGTTCTAAAGCTCTTTGGGAACCGCTTGCTTGGCCCCACAGACCTGGGGGCTGCGGGCTTTCCTGCTGCCTTCAGCCTCGACACCACCCTTTCCCACTTGGCGCCGCGCCAGGCACAAAAATGGCCATACGGCTGGAGATGGGTCCCCCGCCCAAAGAGCCAGCAGGGAAAACTATGCCTTGTTCTAAAGCTCTTTGGGAACCGCTTGCGTAGCCCCACCGACCTGGGGGCTGCGGGCTTTCCTGCTGCCTTCACCCTCAAAACCACCCTTTCCCACTTGGCACTGCTCCAGGCTCAAAAATGGCCATACGGCTGGAGATGGGTCCCCCGCCCAAAGAGCCAGCAGGGAAAACTATGCCTTGTTCTAAAGCTCTTTGGGAACCGCTTGCGTAGCCCCACAGACCTGGGGGCTGCGGGCTTTCCTGCTGCCTTCAGCCTCAAAGCCACCCTTTCCCACTTGGCGCCGGGCCAGGCACAAAATTGGCCATACGGCTGGAGATGGGTCCCCCGCCCAAAGAGCCAGCAGGGGAAAACTATGCCTTGTTCTAAAGCTCTTTGGGAACCGCTTGCTTGGCCCCACAGACCTGGGGGCTGCAGTCTTTGCTGCTGCCTTCAGCCTCAACACCACCCTTTCCCACTTGGCGCCGGGCCAGGGACAAAAATTGGCCATACGGCTGGAGATGGGTCCCCTGCCCAAAGAGCCAGCAGGGGAAAACTATGCCTTGTTCTAAAGCTCTTGGGGTGAACCGCTTGCGTAGCCGCACAGACCTGGGGGCTGCGGGCTTTCCTGCTGCCTTCAGCGTCAAAACCACCCTTTCCCACTACGCACCGCGCCAGGCACAAAAATGGCCATACGGCTGGAGATGGGTCCCCCCGCCCAAAGAGCCAGCAGGGGAAAACTATGCCTTGTTCTAAAGCTCTTTGGGAACCGCTTGCTTGGCCCCACAGACGTGGGGGTGCTGCGGGCTTTCCTGCTGCCTTCAGCCTCAAAACCACCCTATGCCACTACGCACCGCGTCAGGCACAAAAATAGCCATACGGCTGGAGATGGGTCCCCCCACCCAAAGAGCCAGCAGGGAAAACTATGCCTTGTTCTAAAGCTCTTTGGGAACCGCTTGCGTAGCCCCACAGACCTGGGGGCTGCAGGCTTTCCTGCTGTCTTTAGCCTCAAAGCCACCCTTTCTCACTTGGCGCCCTATAAGGCACAAAAATGGCCTATGGCTGGAGATGGGTCCCATGCCCCCAAAGAGCCAGCAGGGGAAAACTATGCCTTGTTCTAAAGCTCTTTGGGAACTGCTTGCGTAGCTCCACAGACCTGGGGGCTGCGGGCTTTCCTGCTGCCTTTAGCCTCGACACCACCCTTTCCCTCTTGGGCGCCGCGCCAGGCACAAAAATGGCCGTACGGCTGGAGATGGGTCCCCCGCCCAAAGAGCCAGCAGGGGAAAATTATGCCTTGTTCTAAAGCTCTTTGGGAACCGCTTGCGTAAGCCCCCACAGACCTGGGGGCTGCAGGCTTTGCTGCTGCCTTCAGCCTCAAAACCACCCTTTCCCACTTGGCGCTGCGCCAGGCACAAAAATGGCCATATGGCTGGAGATGGGTCCCCCGCCCAAAGAGCCAGCAGGGAAAATTATGCCTTGTTCTAAAGCTCTTTGGGAACTGCTTGCGTAAGCCCCACAGACCTGGGGGGCTGCGGGCTTTCCTGCTGCCTTCAGCTCGACACCACCCTTTCCCCACTTGGCACTGCTCCAGGCTCAAAAATGGCCATACGGCTGGAGATGGGTCCCCCGCCCAGAGAGCCAGCAGGGGAAAACTATGCCTTGTTCTAAAGCTCTTTGGGAACCGCTTGCGTAGCCCCACAGACCTGGGGGCTGCGGGCTTTCCTGCTGCCTTCAGTCTCAAAGCCACCCTTTCCCACTTGGCGCCGGGCCAGGCACAAAAATGGCCATACGGCTGGAGATGGGTCCCCTGCCAAAAGAGCCAGCAGGGAAAACTATGCCTTGTTCTAAAGCTCTTTGGGAACCGCTTGCGTAGCCCCCACAGACCTGGGGGCTGCGGGCTTTCCTGCTGCCTTCAGCCTCAAAGCCACCCCTTTCTCACTTGGGGCTTCGCCAGGCACAAAAATGGCCATATGGCTGGAGATGGGTCCCCCGCCCAAAGAGCGAGCAGGGAAAACTATGCCTTGTTCTAAAGCTCTTTGGGAACCGCTTGCGTAGCCCACACAGACCTGGGGGCTGCGGGCTTTCCTGCTGCCTTCAGCCTCAAAGCCACCCTTTCCACTTGGCGCCGGGCCAGGGACAAAAATGGCCATACGGCTGGAGATGGGTCCCCATGCCCAAAGAGCCAGCAGGGGAAAACTATGCCTTGTTCTAAAGCTCTTTGGGAACCGCTTGCTTGGCCCCACAGACCTGGGGGCTGCAGGCTTTGCTGCTGCCTTCA